>NW_026853741.1:0-600000 GCF_026571515.1 Ruditapes philippinarum | reverse complement strand
TCTTAGACACTATTGTTATATAATGAAGTCTTGGCGGCAAATATTTCAATAAGATTTGATAAATGCCTAGGCAACAATATTGTATATACACCATTACTATGTTTTATAATCCGCCGGGAATTAAAATATTAAAGCTATAACTCAAGTTATTGAGAGTAATTGCTATCTTTGTCATTTGGTGAATGATCTGAATAAATGACTTACAATTCACAAGCAACAGTTGCATGACATTGTTACAGTGTATTAAATATAAAGTCTAACCAGGCAGTCGATGACGTCAATAGATAAGTAAACGAATTTCTCAATTTGATCATTTTTATTATGATTACGTTTCAATGCTGAAAAAGTGTAATGAAAAGATACTATGCAACAATTCGAGTATTGTGCCGTACTGCTAAAGTTAGGTGTCTTGAAATCTTTGAAAAGAATGTAAACTATTAGATAAACATGTTTCGAACAAAAATGAAATATCAAAATATTTATAACGTTTAATTGGAGTCCTGGATGATGTTCTTTAGAATCCTTTGTCTGTGCCAACTTCATTGCAAATGCTTTAATAACATTATTGAAAAGTTACTAGAAAGCAACACGTTGTCGTTAATTTCCAAATACGTGTAGTTTTTTATCCGAGTTGACATTTGCTAGATTGAATGACAAATAGTCATCATACGTGTTATTTAACGTGAGTTCGCCATTTTTCATTTCTGTAGCCGTATAAAGTAGAGCAATGCCGGTATTCCTTACAAACATCCAAAACTGAAAATGTTATGGATCGGTTTAATATTGCATGTTCAATGGCAGTACTGGAAAGTGCAAGCCACCGTATATGCCTAATACCTGGTTTGAAAAAAATGACACATTTAACATGAAATGGAGAAACATCCGAACATGTTTTTGTTTTTATAGTGATCGTAACCTTCAATGTGACATTAAATTGCGATCCTATAAAAAGTGAAGTATGTGACCAAGTAAAAGAATTTTCGTACCCTAATGAAAAAAGCAATGGACAAAAGTAAAGAAAATTGAATTGTGAATAAAAGTCAGAGCTATTGATTTCTGTATATCACAGAGAAGTTATAAAACGACGAACTGAAGCCATAAATTACAACTAAAGTTAAACAGCAACTAAATCACCGTGAACAAGAACATCCAATCAAGATCTGACAGTGTATATTTAACAAACAACTTTGAATTTGAAACACTATGCTCGTGTATAATAAGATATGTTATTGCAATTATTTACTTTCATAGTTTCAGAACGATTTTCTCGTCGTGTTACATTTAAAATTTGTTATAATAATTCAATTTGACACTTGAAACTTGACAATTTTAATTCTGATATTTAACAACACGCAGCATAAATCTAATTACACTTTTGTAATTTTATCTATTGAATTTTACATTATGTTTGCATGATCCTTATCGTTAAAACATGTTTTAATTATTTTAATGTGTAAAATGATTGCATATTATTTGTTTCTAAAACATTACGAAAAGTTTTGAGACAAACGCAAAAACAATTGTATTTTTTATACATGGACATTTTTAATGACATCTCATCTTGTTTGTGCACAATTTCAAAAGAAACACCAAAATATAATACGCAAAACATCTCTAAACCAACTGATAAAGATTCCTCACCGAAGCACGCAATTGTATAAAATTTATTTTAAACAATAACGGAACGAAGTGATGCTACCTGTTTGTGTTTCCCCCTCTCAAAGTATCGCTCCTTAACGCGCCCACGGATAGGGTGACGACCTATCCATTTACTAATAACCTTTTCAGTTTGATGGCATTCACTTTTTATTAATATTTCCATAGTCGTTGGTACTTTATTCAGCAAATCAAATTTAAAATAAACTTATATGGTAAAAACCATACAGAAAATAATGAAAGGATAATGTTCCAGTAAATTGAAACCAATCAGACCAAAGTCCAGCATTGAAGATGCAGCTTTATGCAGGAGAGCATTGTCATTATGTAGGTTTCTGTTATCCTTCTTGTCCGGTAGTGTTTGTTTTTACCTGCATGGCCTGAAGAAAATCTCACAGAGTTGATAAGTTTATATTGATGATTTTCCATAAACTAGTTACTATTTAGTTATACTTGTTGATAACATTTTTTGGTAGTACACGGGATATATCGTCAAACCGGTCAGAACAGCAAGGGTCTTAAGCATGCCATTGTGATCCATGAATACTTTGTGAGAGCGTGCCTATTTGGGCGAAGCTGACGACGGGCGATTCCACACGTCTTTTCTGGTTCAAAGTGGTAAAAACGTAATGGCTTTGACTCGCGTTATTCAAACACTTGTTCATTAACAGTGAGGTCGTACGTTACACTACCGAATAATAAATTAATAATGTATTGCTCGAACATATGAACCAATACTCTATCTATAAAAACGCAAAAATAAAAAAGGGTTGTCACAAAACTTTCCAAACAACTCTCGCACATATCTGCAGTCAGAGCTTCATTAAATAAAACATGTAAACATACTATTTCGTCGGTTTAAAAACCAAACATTCTATAGTTTAGTTAAGGTTTTAAACAACATTGTTGTAAATTTCATTAAAAATTGTTCATAAGTTATGATTTTAAAAGGAAAACCCATGGTAACACTATAGTTGGTATCCGACTTTTAACATGCAAATGAAGACCAGTATAAATCAACTGATGCACAGTACATAAATTTTAAAATAATGATATAAAACTATTGATGAGATACCAATAAAATGCTCTATTTATAATCGAGCATTTAAAAATTAATGTTGAAATGACATTGAAATCATTATAAAACTTTGACCCCCTAATTAAACACGCCATTTTACAAAGTGCAATCGAAATTGGTTGTTGCACACTTGTGGAAATTTCACTCTAAATTATATAAAGCCAAATAGAATATAGTATCTAAATTAAAACTAGGTATCAATTTGGTCAATAATATTTACCTTAATTGGAATGTGTTTCATCTGGAACTCGCTGGATTTAAACAACGTAATATCATGCTTTTTAATCGTCATTTAAAGACTTTAACATAAAACAAAAATAAAAAAACAGCAATTCATATACGTTCAGATAGCAAACTTGTAATCCCCTTAAAGCACTTACTTTTGTGAGAATCTTTCTTTAAATATTTAATGATTTGTGATACATAGATAAACTTATTCATTTATTACAATTGTATTCACTGTTACTGTATGCCACAGTCCAGAAGTTAAAATTCTCTATTATATATTTCGTCTATAAAGTATCAGTTCAGACATCCGCGTAAGTAATTATCCATTCATTGATTCATTCCCCGTTCCGAAAGATGAATCCGATTAAAACGTCGCTAATCATCAGTCCTATTGCTCTGTCAAGATATAAAATAAATACCACCGATATCATTTTTGTGTTTTATACAATTTTGTTAAATGAAAGTAAATAAGTAAAACGGTTGCGTAATTGTTACAGATAAGATATAGCATGTATAGTTAAGGCCTCTTTTGTCTTTTTAATAACGTATGAAAACAATTATTTCCAATCAATTCCTAAATAATCGTTTATAATCAAATTTTCAGAGAAAAATGTTTTAGATAAATAAAATGTCTTTTAGACATGGACATTTTGTATATCAAAGGAAATCAGTCACAAGTAATTTTAAGTGTGTAACCTTTCGGCATTAACATTATCAAGAATTATGTTGTTTTTATGATGGCATTCAAAATGTGTATGCAACAATTCTGTTTTCAATTTGAACACCTCTTCTTTATAGTTAAACGACACGTCTGTACAACTATTTGCTACAGAAACACTAATCTAATATCGTTCATTAGACATGTCTAGGATAAGGAACTTAAAGGTCCATTATGATATAGAAACTATTTTCTATTATTCTAAAACTTTTTTTGTTGATGTCTTGTTACAGTTTCAAAACAGTTATCAATTGGCCATAACACTTTAGCTACAGTTTCATCATATTTGTATTTTGGCAAAGGGTAAATGAATAATTTAGTATTTTGTATGGTATTCAAATTTCATGTTTCTGTCACATTCAGCGCTTTAAGCACCTTGCATATTGTTAACCTATTATAATTACAACAGAATGAAACACATGTCTACTCTATCTGCAGTAAAAACAATTTCACATTTTCAGAACCTTTAATTTGAAAACTCGAATATCTGTCAATACTAAAATAATAATTTAAAAAGCTTATATTGGCTGACTCAAAGATATCAATCCGTAGTTTGATATTTTCCCGCTTTAGCTTTTAAATGACGATGCGCTTTTGTCTGTTTGTATTTTTGTGTTTCTTCAAGGTTTTCATCAGGAGACGTCAACAGCAAAGTGTTTTCTTTTATAAATAATTGTTATACATCGTAGTAAGTGACAGCTCTCATTAGCTCTCAACGTTATATATTTCATTTAGTGGAACAAAAAGGTTATGCACATAAAAGAGAAGGAAACATGTTTCTAGGAGACTCAACTTTTTGTACTTAGAAACTGCTGTGGAAAATATAGTAATGATGTAATGGGAAAACATAAAAAGGACAAAAACTTGAAGTAAATTGTCAGATTAATTTCTTTCATTCACTAAATATTTAGGGGCTTATTCATATCCTAATATAAATTGCATATATTTTCAATATGGTTTAAAGTACACTTCATCTATCAAAATAGTTTGCGTTGTACAAACATGCATTTTTACAATTAGAAAAAGTATGTAAGTAAACAATAAGTTTTTATATGTTGAAATTTTAAAATTTTATACAATCTTTGGACAATGTTGGAAGTATATATTTTAGTGTGTTTTTTAATTAATTTATTTTCTTGCATACATTTATGTATTTCATACAATTACTATCTATCCAGTTCCTATACCAGTGAAATAAACGAATGTTATATCAGAAAGGCTTAAGTGTAAGTGTTCTCCCTTTCATGTTTTATAGTCTAAATATTCTTGTCGTTTTTTATCGTGCTTTAGTTATCTTTTGTAATTTTCTGTATTTGCGTATTCTGTTCGGTGTTCAACTAAGCGCATATTAGGTAGTCTTGTGCTGGTGAATGTTGGCAGAGGCTGTATGTCGTGACGTTTGTTTATCCTCGTTGGTCATTTACCCAGTTTTGAAACGCATAGTTTCACAATGAAATTCAAACAAACAAATACAAATGAATGAAGTAGAAATCAAATACAAACAACAAGACATAATTATGGAATTGAATAATATAGATATTGATTGAAAAAATAAAATATAATTTAATTTTAAAATATGTGATTTTTTTAAAGTCACTGATTTGTTTAAGTTTTTTCTTCTCCTTAAATTTTATAATTTTGATTGTCTCAATTTGACAAGACACACCTGAAGTCGGCACACCATAAAGTTATTATAACCTTTGTCATATTTTTTAACATGCACTTTTTGGTACTTTTTGTGGAATTTAATTTGTGTTGTTATGTACTTATACATATTAAAGTCAATGCTTTTAGTTCATCACAAGTTTATGGTTTCAAAAAAGAGAGCAAACAAATGGTGGTCTTTGTCACATGGCCTTGCAAATACCACAAAGCAACAGCTGAGACAAACATAAACTGTTTTTCTTTCTATTAATATTGATGTTTTACTTTCATAAATGACAAAGTTTGTCCAAAAAGAAGATTGCAAAGTACTACAATATGATGAAATTATTTCGCCCTTAGTTGTTGCTCATTTATGTATATAAGGTCTTATTAAAAACATAAATGGTTTAATAACTAGGAACTTTAAAGAATTAAAATAAAAAAATAAAATTAAAAAATGCCCGAGTTATTCCAATTTTAAAATCTGGAATGAAAGATGATCCGAGAAACTATCGACCTTTTTCTATCTTTCCTACAATATCTAAGATTTTTGAACGTCACAAAGCTATTCAGTTACAGATTTTTTTCCAAAAAAATAAATATTTTACATAATAAACAATCAGGATTTTGAAAGAATCATGCGATACGGTCCTAATTCATTTGAAATACTCCTGGCTAAAAGATGTTGATATTGGCAAATATATAGGTGCAGTTTTTTTAGACCTGATAAAGGCGTTTGATTTAGTTGACCATGAAATCCTTTTGATATAAACTCAAACTTTATAACTTTTCTGTCACATCATTCAAACTGTTTCATTCGTATCTGTCTAATCGTATGCAAATAATTCAAATTGGAGACTTCAAATCTGACGTACAATATCTTACCTCTGGCGTTACACAGGGCTCAATATTAGGTCTTTTACTGTTACTTCTTTATATAAATGATCTCCCAAATATTTGCAAGGATGTTAACAAAGATTTATGTGCTGATGATTCCACGTTGCATAAATCTGGAGATGACATATCAGTTTTAGAGGAAAATCTACAATATAGCCTTAATTTGATTATTAAGTGGTGTCAAATAAATAATATGCTTTTACATCCTAAAAAATCCTCAAAAATGTAATAGTATGCTAGTAGGTAGTACACAAAAGCTAAAAATTGTAAAAACATTAAATTTGAAAATTAACGACTCAACTCTTGACAATGTAGAATCACAACTGTTTGGTATTCATGTTGAAAATACACTCAATTGGCAATGTCAGGTAAATGATGTGTGTAAAAAGAATTGAACTCTAAAGTTAATGCATTTAGGCGTATAAAGTACTTTTTAAATAAGGAATCTCGCATGCTTTTTGTAATTCATACCTTCTTCCTATTTTGATTATTGTTGTAATGTATGGGGGAAAGAAAACAAAAAATATATATGCCAAATATACAAAATACAAACACGAATTTGTAAAATTATTCCAGACCTTACATTGAGAAAACGATCAGAAAATTTATACAAAAGATTAAAAGATTGCCTTTCAAGAAAAGATGTATTTTTCACACTGGTGTCCAAGTATATAAAGCACTGAATATTATGTCCCCTCAATATTTCCGAGACTTACTTACCATATCAAATGAACAAAAGTATTATCTAAGATCGATATCTCACGGAAATTTAATTTCGTCTTACAAACTACGTACTTATTTGTTTTAATGACACAATCAAACTTAATGCCATGGCTATTTGGAATTCCATACCACTGACTATAAAAAGAAAAACAAAATTGTCAATATTGAAGAATAGTTTCAAGAAATACTTATTTGATCAATAATTCAATCCGTGTGTTTTATATATACAAGATACGCTCTTTATATTCTTACATGTGATTTGTATTATTATGCTTTCTAATAATGGGTGTCTGTCTTAGTTTTAAGTTTTTTGACTGTGTTAGATTTGTTAATTTTGTAAGTTAATTTTACTTTTTAAATTGCAGATTAAAATGATGAACGATTAAAGGGATATTCAGGCAAAATAATGACAAAAATATTAAAATGATATTATGTACTCAAATCACGCTTAAATGACATTCCAGAATGAATTTCTGTTTAAATTCTATATATTTTGGGTTTGATGCGTAAATATATCTATATAGGTTGAAAAAATTTAGACCCGAATAGAATCACCAAATAGCTTTAAAACAAATCACGTGACTTGAACAAACCCTTGAATGTACAATAACAGATATTGTGGATATTGTATGATTGAAACAAGTCTAATTTATTCATTTGACATGTTCTTCAACGTTTTTAGAGTTCGCTTTGACAACTATTGTGAAATCCTAGCGCTCTAACCTGACCCACGTGGGTCAAGTTAGGAAAATATTTTCTTTGATTGATATGTGTTCTTTTGTGGGTGTGTTTTTATTTCTATTTTTTTAATTAGACGGCTGCATTGTAAATAAGATGTTGCAATCTGTATATGTCGTAATGTGTTACCTTCGGTAAATAAAGTTATTTTTATTATTGATATTATTATTATATTATTATACTGCTTTTTTATGTTAGTCTATACGATTTAGTACACACTTAAGCTGTCCCGATGAATAAGTTAGTGCTCTTAAGTCTATGACATCAAATCAAACATTTTGTAATTGTTTTTCAAATGTTAGTTGATTTGAGAGTCGTGGTATATTAGTAAACAAGTATTTTTAAAGGGAAATGTGATACGTTTTTGCCATTTTTTCAGTACATTTTATTTCTGCATGTTTAACCATGGTCCTAATTGAAATAGCACTGCCAAATACGTCCACTTTTTTTCGATGACATCAATAATAATGATTGAATATATATTGGGTATTTTGAGTTTACATTTTTTGTCATTTATAAGATTATTTTCCTCGCAGATGAGGCATAAAGAGCGGTTCGTGAACATAAATCATCAATAAATGACAAAACATTACCATAAAAATGCTTCATATCATTTAAGCGTTAAACATTACGAACATATTTTTGAGATAATTGATAATAAAATCCGTCTCTGACCAACATCTTGTTCATTTTTATTTTGCAAAAAACGTCTTCTATATAACAAACCATGATTGAAATTCTAAATATAGAGTCACTTGGTACGTGTCTGTGTTTTTTTCCTGATTTAAGCTGTTTGCCAATGGTAATATGCTTTTTTGTAAAGTGAGTTAGTTCCTAGGTTCAAATTCCTGAGCTTTCTGCGCCGGCTGGTACGCTATACACCGTCTGTGTCCCTGTTCAATAACGGGCATCCTCCTTTACTGCTTAAGGAAGGGAGTAGTGCAGTCTACTTTCCAAACATTAAATTATTCAATAAAGTACTATAATTCATTAAATAGTTTTACGTTCCATTTGAAAGATAGAATACCATATTTTCCGATTTGACATCGGACAATTTAAAGAAATTTAAACGTAATTTTGATTGGTAATATATAATTTTATAATTTGTTTATACTGTGTTTTTTTTTTTTTTGCTATTTACGCGACGATGAAAGATTTTTTTTTTAAATTAAGGTAAAAAATATCAAATATTTCCTTTTTGTAAATGATGTCGTACGATGAAAAAAGTATGTTTTAAGTAAAGATGACAGTATGTATCTGTTTTAACTAAAATATTATTCACATAACATTAAACAGCTCGAAAAAAAATATGAATACATGTATTTATTTATACTTGCCATTTTGTACTGGCTTTCGGACATGACAAAACTTTAAAAAGGATCAATAACTCGGTCAAATGATTGTAATCGAGTACTTATTCATGCTGTTTACATGATCTTACGGTCTATTTTCGGAAGAAAGATTTAACATATAATATGTCATTTAGTCTCTTTTTTATTTAACACATCAATTTTAAAGGCAAACAGAACTAGATGTTCCGGAACAAAATATAATGCTGATATTTCAAGTAGGGTTTTTTAAATGGCTTTGAAATGATTCCATACATGCGCCATATGCTCATAAAGGAATATATACACGTTTTATTTTTATATAAGTAATTGGAGGATTTTTTTCCAAATTAAAAATATGCAGTGTGCACAATAACCGTTTTAACTAATTACTTTAAAAGTAATACATAAAACACGTTCATATAACCGTACGTTCGATATACACATGTAAGGTTGTCCTTTCACATTTTGTGACATGTTGTCTGAAAGAATGCAAAGAATATTAATGCATAGTTATAAAATTCATTTAAAATGATAAGATGACTGGACACGAACATCCAAGCACTTTTATAAAAAAAATATTCCTATAATTAAAAGATACCTTGACGTAAATGCTACAAACCGGGATCGTGTTCGACACATTGGCGTAATATGATAAATTAGTCTGCATAGTTATTACAATATTCATCTATGCATAACTAGTTTGGTAATATTATATGGTATGAAATAATATAAATATAATATAATACAAATATTGACTTTCAAGGGAATGAATATGATGTGATATGTACTGAAAAAAAATGATAATGACCCAGACATATGTTTATCGATAAAACGTGAATTCAGTTCATGTTAAAATAAAAATCTTCTGTAAAAAAAACAAAAAAACAAAAACAAAAAAAAACAACATTTTGTCCAGTCCCATTTTTTTAAACTACTCTGGCTGTTTCAGACTTGAACTGAACAAAAAAGCTGACCAAATTCATTTAATCTGTTTTGTACGTGAAAAGCATAGCAGACCCTTAGAACGCTTTATAAAAAAGGCGACATAAACTTGTCAACTAAATCACATACAGCATCTATAAAATCCTTGCAGACGTGATATCACGTTTTTTATTAAATGATTCTAAATATAGCCTTTGATTCTGAGGGTATTCCGGAAATATTTTGGGTTGATAAGAACGGACTCTATTATATACGATTTATATATACATAAGAGCAGTACGACTATTCTAGGATTAATGTAATAATGATGAACACGACGGACGACATTTATGATCTAACATTTCTAAGCTAAAGATATTGCTTCAAATGGCATTGACACGTGTCTTAGTCATGTGCCTTGAAATTAAATGGCAATGCCATTCTGTCTATTTCCGCATCTTTATTCTTCGATTTTCTCTTTTAGTAATTATTATTATTATCATTTTTTTTGTTTTATTATTATTATTATTATTATTATTATTATTATTATTATTATTATTATGGGCAATATTTAATATTCCACCCCTTAACGAATTCATTTCAGTTTATAGAGTTTTTATAGTTTATTTTAATATAGGTCATACTGAAACTGTGACGGTCAGATTGCAATCTTCCTCACTGTTTTGTAAACGGAGACCTAAGGGGTTAAAACAAAAGTAAAATAATAAAAAAAGTAATATCCACTTTTGTTCTTTTTAATCAATATTTGAAATTCTTATGTACAACTACTTATTGTAGGCCAATCTACATTTAATTGACATTATGCTCATATTTTTTCGTTGTCAAGTTTGAGTTGAATCAAGAGAATGACTATTTTAATAGTGATTGAACAAGAATAAAAAAATAGAAATATAATGATAAAACAAACTCACACACTATAAAGACTGAACCACTATTTTTATCAACTGAGCTAAAGCTGATATGTTTATAAAAATTCCAAGTTAGTGTTTATCTATTAATTTAAAAGTAGAATACGAAATTGATAACAAATTGATAGCAAATATGGTATATGGCAAATGAAAACTTAGTGTTACTTTTAAATGAACACAAAACATTATTTGGGTGGGTAATCTGCGACTTTATCTGAAATAAAAAAAGAAACACAACAACAAAAATACAAAAACAAAAAAACGGAGGAGGTAGGAATGACCTGACAAGTGAACATTCCCTTCAGATATTGCATTTTGAATTGTGATATTTGGATATAAAATTAATTTTCTTGAGCTTTTTCCAGCTTTATAATATACTATGTGTAAAATGCATCAGAAAAATAAGTTTTGTACAAATGCACTAAATATCAAAGCATTTTTTGATACAAGACTATAAACGAATAATTGATTAAATTTTTAGTTTAATTATTTTTTTAACATACTGTGCAATTTGTCTTAAAAATATGGGCACTTAAATGTTTGATGTTGCCTTTCCGTGATAAGAACACATCATAAATATGCACTTCCTTGTAACTCTATACAAAAATAATTATACCACAGCTCATTAACAATTTCAGTTTTTCATTTCATTTACACACGACGCAATTAACGCATGAAATACTATGCATGATTGTAGTAAAACACAATGAAGGTCTACACAAGGATATGGATAGTTTATACAGAATGTATTAAAGCTAAAGACACATTCATCAAAATATACCATGCACAAACCAGTAAGGAACAAAATTGTAATGTTTCCTAGCTCAAAGTAACAACCGCTTACTTTTGAAACCATGTAAAAACCAACCTACTTACCGACCCATACTTTTGAAAATTTAGTTTCTTACGAACACCGGGTTATTTATTATCGTTCGTCTTGTTTTTATACAATGTATTATTTATCTCCCTTAGTATACATAATATGCCTAAAATAGTTTAATTGTTCATTTGTCAGTCATAAATCTAACAAAATATAAGAAAAACACTATTTAGTGATGAAGTAAGTTGCATGAAATCAAGTAATTTTCACCATATTATTATATATATAGCCGCACGGGAACTTTGCCGGATTATATCATTGACCTAAATCTTGACCGATACGTTGGTTTACCTGAGTCCGCTATGTCCGGGGTTGATTTACCTGTGCGTGAAAATCATGACAATGGTTTTAATAATTATGGCTCAAAACTACTAGATCTTTGCAAGGAGAACAATTTGTGTATATTAAATGGTCGTAAAGATGATGGTAAATGCACTTATAATTCAGTATATAGAAATAAACCAGTGTCTAGCCTGGTAGATTATGTAATTTCAAATATAGAATGTTATGATAGTGTATCAAATATGTGTGTTTTAGATATTAATGAATATTCTGATCATTGTCCAGTAACATTTTGTCTTTCTTATATTATATCAGATTTACCAGACGAATACTTAGAATTTGATAAAATTTTATGGAATTCGTCCGAAAATGGGGATTTTTTAAACATATTACAAAGTAAGTGTTCTGTGTTTAACGATATCAACCAGAAATTGTTAAATGGTGTATATGATATCAATCAATGTGTGACATGTTTTTCTGACACAGTTTATGATATTTCATATTCATGTTACGGTAAGACGTATAATAATCGTCCAAAACAAAAGAAGCGGAAATCGCTATGGTTCAATGATGATTGTAGACATGCAAAAAAGTTATTTTGTGATGCGAAGAGACGTTATGCTAGCTTTAAATCCGAAGAAAATAAATTAGTTTTGCTTACTTGTAGGAAAAAATACATTAAAGTTAAAAAGGCGGCTAAAAGCAAGTATTTTCATAGAGAAAAAATAAAAATGTCTGATATTAGTAAAACGTCTCCTCGTAAATTTTGGAAATATATTAAAAAATTTAGAAATACAGGTGGATTTGAATCTAATGCTAGTCTTGAGGAGTTTAAAAATTATTTTAAAAATATGTCTAATGATAGTCAAAGCCAGTCGGAACGTGATGAATTTTCACAAGAGAGTCACGAAACTGTAAATATTGATTTTCTTGATAGAGAAATTTCTGTGGAAGAGGTCCAAAAAACAATATCTTCTTTGAAAAGATACAAAAGTTGTGACTATGACAATAATGTAGCCGATTTTTTTATTGATGCAAACAATGTTATATCTCCCTATTTATGTACAATATTAAACTATATTTATAATAACTGTTTATATCCTGAAGCATGGTCTAAGGGAGTTATTGTTCCGATATATAAAAAAGGTGATAAAAATATACCTGCGAATTATAGAGGTATTACATTAATAAATGTTATAGGGAAGATATTTTCTTTGATATTAAGAAATCGTATTAATAGGGTATGTAAGTCTCGTCATGTGACTTGCGAGATTTCACGATATTTTGCACTTCCGGGTACAAACAAATATCAACAACATTGCTTATCTATATTGGGTAATACTTGTATGCCGGTGGGAAAGTAAAACTTACATGGAAAAGCAAATGATATGTGGAAATTGGCAGAGTTTTTTGTTTTGTAACGAAATGCAAATGGTTTCATCTTGTGAACAAGTATCAATGAAAGACAACTTCGTATAATCTTCAGGTGGGTGTGTCGTTTCAAATTCAGTTTATCCCAATAAATGATGTAATATTTCATTTCCATGTAAATCTAATAAATTTGTTTTTTGATACAACATCATTCGCATCTGACACCAGACTGGTGAATTTGATTTTATCAATTTTCTATAGCGCTACCTGATTATCTCTCAGAAGTATATAATGTTTAGAAATTTCGGAAAGCGCATATTTCGGATAAACGTTTCAATATGATTATCAGTGTGTTTTAGTTGAATATATTTTCTTCTTCCAACTGAAAATTTTATTTATTTATAACTATTATCTTTATAAAGCACAAACAGTCAAGCTGTATATAACCAATTTAAATTGTCATAAAATTCAATGAAATATTTTGCTCCTGTCGATATTTTGACTGAGGAAAATGGTGAGATGAAAGACGTCAGTATCCTTTGTAAATACACATGCAAGCTCTGCTGTAAAATCGTTTTGGTAAGAAATATATACTTAAAGCTACTTAAACTACATTAATGAAAAATAAATATCATTGTATAACATTGTATAACATATAATGTTCTCGTTTTTGTAAATAATTACAGTGTAGCTAAATAAACAAACAGTATGGCATATGTAGTTAATTCATGTTAAATACTGTTTAAAGTATTTTTCTCAAGTAAGTGGGTCATATTTTTTAGTTAAATCATGTTCAGTAAATGGTTAAAAGAACTTAGTCACTATCACATTTTTTAAAGATCAGTTGTCAAAGCAAATCTACAAAAACTAGGACACCAGGAAGTGTTTAGAGAACTTCCTTTTTAACATTATTTTCTATTCATGACAATATGAAAATGATTGAAATTTATAGCTGACCAATTATTATTGCTTTCAACTCATGATAATTTTTCTTTATATACAGGTATGTGATTTCATGGTTGGATCTTGAGTACTTGTCATGGCTCTTGATTTATTTTGGAGTGTTCACCATCAGATTAGACCACCAGGCATAGTTGAAAGGAAATGTCCATACACAGTCTTGGAGTACATAGTGGTAGAGACATGGCAGTCCATTACAGATTTTGACTGAATTAAAGCTTCTTAAAGCTCCATGTCTTGTGTAAACTGTCTGACTGAATGTTTGTATTCTAATAAAAACTAAGGTTGAAGACACTTCAAAGATATATGTCAGTGTAAAAATGTTAAACAAAATATCTGTCTTTATTGGAAATAAATAACCTGTCTTTATTAGAAATAAAGAACCTGTCATTTGTAACTTTGCATTAACTTAATTATTCAAAGATAATTTATCTTCTGCAAATGGCTGCCCAAAACAGTTTCAACCAGGCATCATGTAGTTTCAAAACAGTTAAGATAAATTTGTTATAAATAGACTTGTAAATTAACAGGAATGGTAAAAAGATAAATGTTCAGCATTAAAATGTTTCTATCATGATTGAGTTTCATTTCATATTATCACCATGATCGCTGCAATTGTAAAAGTAATGTAATCTTTAACCATTATTTAAATTTCATAAAATTATCTCAAAGAAAAACTTGTTTCTGAGGCAAAATGTGTAAAATTCCTTCCAGTTATAGCCTTCACTGCTCTTAGAAAAGCCATGATTTGCATTGTACATGGCAGGTAGTAATACCAGAGTAAACAATATTAATGCAATTCATCTGTGTTGAGTATTCTGTAGCAAAACACTAGCTTCCTAGCCCCTTGTAAGCCCAAGTCTCTCTCTTAATTGGAGAAGACTTGCAATTATGCATTCCTTGAAGATTTTAGTATCAGAGGGGTAGTTATTACATACCATATACTTCTTTGGGTTTCAAATTACCTGTTTTATAATGTATTGAACCTGTTGACATTTGACCAAAAGTGAATTTTCTATACAATACATGCAAAACTTAGGGTTTGCACTTGATAACAAAACAATTACATCACTGATACATTAATATACCCATTGGAACTGTTTCAAAAATTGTCAATGTTTCAAAAAAAACAAAACAAAAAACACCACACAATGCTTTTAACTTCTGTCCATGTACATATGTGTAAATGTAGTCATTGAAGAGCTGTCAAGAACTTTTCATCAATATTATTTAGATAGCGTCTGTTTCGATTTCAGGACAAACAAAATTCAAATGACATGCTTAGTATTTAATAGAGTCAATGCTTGCATATTCAAGCAATCTAGCCATTGCTGTTAGAGAATTAAAGTACACAGTGACACTTATTTTGCAGATGAACTCATATGATCAAGCACTGCTATAAATATATGCCAAATAGTAGAAACAAAAAACAGTTCATAAGTTTAATGAATTTTTATTTTTACACAATTTATAGTGCACTGCTTAGCATATATATCACACTGATTTTCCAGTGGAAGAAAAACTTCAGGAAAGCACTTGGAATTATTATTAGTTATTTGGACAATGTAACTTTACACTGTGAATGTCTACTGATACAAGAATAAGAATATTTCCTTTTACAAATGTAAAGACTTTGAAAATTAACATGAACAAATTATCATAGAGTTATAAATCATATTCTTATTGAAAAATGTTCAGCTTGATATCAAAGCTTTGATTGCAAATTTGTGAGCTTATCAATGATTACCTCACAATATTAGTAGTAGATGATATATAATATTTTTGCTAATCTTTACTTCATAGTCATTTAATGTCCATAATGTCATATGACTATACTGTGATTCCATGAAAAAACCTTATCTCTGGTGTGTTATCAGCTTTGGTATATATAGAGTATCTAGTTTTAATACTTGAAACTGCAATGAAATGTGGATATTTTACTCTGTTTCTATCATTGTGAAATTAACATGTTAACAAGATCATAGTGTCAAACACCATAAAATCATACTCTTTATACATTAAGATTTTTGTGCTGGGTGTCATTCATCTTCTTCGGGAAAGTACATTTGACTATTCTCAGTGGCTTATATTAAACTAATATTTCACTGTAACTGTGTGTTCTCTGATATCATTCTCAAATTAAGGAACTGGAAGATGGTAGTTGCAATAAAGGTCTTCATTGACAAATCCTCCTTCATCTTTTCCCTTTTTATCTGCAGAATGAGAAATCAATAAATATGTTGTTACAAGTGTAAGACACTAGAAATGATATTTACATTACATTAAATAAGCTGGTCATGATTGCCAGAAAAATTTCATATTTGAAGTAAATAAACATTAAAGATAAACAACAACACATAATATATATATAACAGTCAAAAATATTGATCTTCTTGAATGTGAAACATGACTATTTTTAATGTTTTATTTACTTATCAATTATCATGCAGTGAAATCCAAAAGTTATTAAATTATAATACTATATTTTGATAATTGTTTATCTTTCCGATCTCAACTAAAAATTAATCAATTATTTTACATGTATTTACCTTTGATGTATAGATATTTCAGGATCATAGGCAGTGCAAACAGTTGATTAATGGTCCATATTGAACAACTGTATATTCTATACTTGTCATATACCTCCTTGTCTATACATCTGAAATGGTTTAATCAAATATTATATTTTTTAATTCATTAATTCAATCATAATTTGCTAGGTACCATATTAACATGCATATATAATTGAAAAAGGAACAAGAATAAAATGGAAGGGAAAAAATATCCGAATTACTGTGCAATGTCCGAATTTTGTATAACTTTAATATACACTAGAATTAAAGTGTTTCTCCATTGTTTATTTCAATAAGTTAAAATTGTTTGAATTAATTTCTCACATCAGTAGTTTTAAAACAATACTAAAAGCTAAACAACTAGAATTCACTACCTTGACAAAACATCCGAAACAATTGTCACTATCCGAAAATAAACTAGTTTTATTAATCTCTATAAATCCCTCGTTTTTCCGTCAGATAATTGACCTACCTGCATTTTTTGACCCGTGCTATCCATTCCTTCAAATCTCAAGAGGACCGAAACAAATTCAACTTCTATATCCCTCGAGTTCTTCGGGTTACCTATATGCGTAACGGTAAATAAGTCTGCCGATGTACCCGGAAGTGGTAAATCGAAAGTGAAAGTAAACGAGACTTACGGGCCCTATAGCTGGTGTGAACAAGAACATGTCTTTAATGATTCTCAGTATGGTTTTCGAGAGGGTCGCTCTACAGCAGATGCTATTTTCCTACTTCATGCTATTATACAGAAGGTTCTATCAAAAAAATCAAAACTCTGGTGTATTTTTATTGATTACCAAAGAGCATTTGATACTGTTTGTAGAGATAAATTATGGAATAAACTGTTACAATCAGGAATTAGCTGTAAAATGACAAATATGATCAAATGTATATATTTAAAGGTTCAAGCTTGTGTGAAATTGTCAAATAACATGAATATGTCAGACTTCTTTAATGTAACGATAGGTTTAAAGCAGGTAGAACCTTTGTCTCCTCTACTTTTCCTACTTTTCATCAATGATATTTCTGAAAATTTGGATTTTAATGCTTTGTCTGAAAGGGACTTTGAACTTTTGTCTAGGTATATGATTTTATTTGCTGATGATATTGTATTATTTACGACAGATCCAAATAGCCTACAGGCTCAAATTAATGCTGTGCAACATTTTTCTAAAAAATGGGGTTTGAAAATAAACGTTAGTAAAACAAAAATTTGTGTTTTTGAAAAGAGAAAACAAACTGTATATCCTGACTTCTATATAGATAACGAAAAATATTGAAATTGTTGACAATTTTGTTTATCTTGGAATCAAGTTTACTTACACTGGTACTCTTGTAAATGCTGTAAAAGCACTGCATGAGCAAGCTCTTAGGGCGTATAATAATCTTTTAAACGTTTTTGATAATGTTAGTCTAGATATTCGTACCAAGTTATCTCTTTTTGATACTATGATTGTCCCTATATTAACGTATGGATGTGAAGTTTGGGGTGCTTATAATTATAAAGAGGTAGATAAATTACATATTCGATTTTGTAAATATATATTAGGCGTGAAGAAACAAACTCCTACATATGCGGTATATGGTGAACTCGGCCGAGTGACTCTGTCAGTTATATGTAAAGAAAGAAGCGTTAAATTTTGGTTGAAAATTATGAAAAGTAATGATTTACCTATTTATCAAATGTTTAATGATTTATGTAATAATGTAAGTACCTCTAATTGGGCTAGTAGAATGAATTCTATTACAGATCATTTAGGTTTTTCAGATATAAGGTTGACATTTGATCCTAGGGTTAATTATTACCTTTTGATAAAATCTAGAATACGAGATCAATTTATTCAAGAATGGAGTTTAAATATTAATTATATGTCAAAATTAGATTGTTATTGCAAATATAAAACTGAATTTTGTTTTGAAAAGTACTTGGATGTTATATTGAATGATAAGCTAAGGCAGCATTTGACATGCTTAAGATTGTGCTCACATAGTTTAGATATAGAATTAGGAAGATATAATAATATTGAAAGAAGTAATAGATTGTGCAAACTATGTAACCAAAATGCAGTAGAGTCAGAATATCATTTTGTTATGTGTTGCTCACGTTACAGTAGTATTAGATCAAAATATTTGGGCCAGTGTTCATGGCCAACTTTACAAAAGTTCAATGCATTGATGTCAAATAAAAGTAAAAAATATATGTTTAATCTAGCAAAGTATATAAAAGAAGCATTATGTTTACGTCAAAATACCCTTGAAAGTTTAACTGTCTTCTGATCGTATATTGTACTTCATTATTTGTCTATGTTAGTTATGTATATAGTAGTCTTTGCCATAAGTTTTTTGTTTGTTTGTAAATGGCCAAAGGCAAATGTATTGCTGATTGCCAATAAATAAATGAATAAATGAATTATACTTCTTTTCTTTTAAAACAATTTCAACTTCGTTTTGCTCTAAAATCATGTTGATATTTATAGTTAATTTAAAGTTTAAAAGGAAATATCAGTTATCAGATCGGGGAAAAGTAGACTCATTAAGAAACGCTTAGAACTATGATACTTTGATAATTGCTGCTTTAATTATAAGTCAGTCATCAAAAGTCTTTATACGTTTTAATTGTAATAATAAAGAATTACGAAAAGCAATTTAATATGTTTCTACGTGTACGTATGGTACATACTCAACTATCATATACAATGTATTTAATACAAATATTTATCCATGCATCATTCTTCAATTTTTACAAACTTAGCCCTTTAAAATACGTCACACTTGTTCGGTTGAAACATTTCATTGCTTATATATTATTTATTGGAACTACTGATGTGCTAAAATATGCTAAAATATACAAAAGTGTATGCTTTATTCGAAAGAGCTGATATCTGAAATACTCAATGACTGATATATGAAAACGGTATTCTTTATTTTATGCCCAGTTTATTTGCAGCAGCTAGCTTGTCTACGTGAAACTATAGTATTCACTCAGTGTTGATAAATCTATAGGTTAAGGGAAATAGTTTTCGTGCAGCTGATTTTTTCCTGGCGCTTAATCTATACTTTTGTCTCCTTTATATAGTCTCGAAAAGGTTGTCTTTGTTCTTACATTATGTTTCTATATGCTTTTCGCTATTATGTCTGGACATTGTACTCCCCGCTACCACCCAGGTTCGGTATAATATATAATTATTGTAATATGTTTTGGACGAGGCTGCCCCCCATTATTTCTTAACTTCTTACATATTATAACATTGTGTCTAGTCTTCTACCATTTAGTATATGTCGGACACGTTTGCCTCTCCAGCTTTTTGTCATTATTTGGGTTTTCAACAACACTTTCTTCTAGTTGTATACATGCTATATTTTTAGAGTTTATCATATTTAGCTTTGATGTAATTGTCTTTTGAGAAAAAAGTAAAAAACAAACAAACAAACAAAAGAAGGCATATTCAGTGAAAGACGTTTGCGAACCGTTATCAATTTTCTAACTGTTTTTGCAAAGCAAACTATCTTGAAAGATATGCAAATATAACAAATATGTTGAAATATTGAAATCCACTATTATCATTATTATTATATATTATTTAAGATTGGGAGAATTGATACTGAAATAAAATGTGCTGCTATGATTATTTACTTTCAAACCGAAATGACTGATCAATAATTACATTTTAAACTGATAAAAATACGTAAATATCTTATTGTAACACAGGCTTACAAACAATGTTTTACACAAGTCAAAAACAAAGAAAAAAAGGTAATACTATGTTTTTTGTATTTAATAGAATAAATGATGTTAAGTTGACGTCAATGATAATAGAAAAGACGCAATGACATTTTAACAAAAGCCTACACAGGAATAACTGTCGTTTGCAAATTATTTATTCAAAAACAGGAGCGCTTATCTATTTCTATACAAGAAATATAGTAAACGACTGAATCACTTAAGAGCGTCTAAAACGGTAAAATTATCTTGCTCCGTTTACTAGAGCCAGTTTGTTGGCAGAGGTGAATTCTTGATATTTACTACGTCATGCAGCACTGGCTTAAGCAGAATTTAACATTTAACATAAAATATTAGAATCAACAATTGTGATCATACGGTGGTTATCATGGAACGTTCAATGTGACACGTTTTATCATTATATGCAATATTCTAAAGTTATCCTTTAACTTAAATGTAATTACAAAATGACATTCTAGTCAAAAGTAAAGAAAACAGCACATAACTCTTTATTTACATACCATAGTTCCCTAATGGTTTTAAAAACTATTTACCTATAGTGTTATGTGTATCAATTGAGGCAGTTGTGTTATACTGCAGTTCAATGATATTTATTATTTATGCTTGCTGCACATCATTCAATAACAAGACATGAACATAAAAATAAAGTAAACGTGTAATTATATAATAAAACAGCAACACATAAACAAAATTAAAAAGCAATGTATTGCGTAACAGTATGATAATGGCCTGTGAGCAATCCATTTTTATTAGCATGCACCACGAACATGTGCAATAAAAACTAGCAATTGGTGTCTATTTATCCTGTTTTAACAGATTTATTCACAATAAAGTATTTAAAGCAAATTATAATAATCTTTTAACAATCATAATGCTTGATTCTATGAAATGTTATAGGTCACGTAGACGGTTTATAACACGTTAATAGTCGGTAGCTTCAATATTTGATACAGTTTAATACCTACAATGAAAATAGCCACTGTGCAGCGGCTTATCTCGATCCCGAATGGCTTAAAGTTAAAAAAAAACTCGTACACGCTTATTGTCATTTTATTATAAATGTCGAGGATATTAATTAATTGTATGTTCAAATCTGAATATTTGGAACAAGCAAATTTTCATTTTAGTCAACAGGTTCAATAAATTTCGTATTTTAGATAAACGAATTGAATATATGTATATTATTTAACGACTCAACTTTTGGTCAATCATTAGTATGACAGTCAATCTTTTGAAATATATAGTCAATTCAGCTCAATTTAACAATGGACAAACGAACATAGTGTCACTTTGATTTATATCCTAGGCATAACTAGATACCTAAAAAGGATCTCAAAAATATTTTTGTAGCATTATCAATAAAAAAATGTCCTGGTCAGAAAATGAAATCCAGTGAAGTTGTTAAACCCTGAATTTTGCTTTATTTGTTTATAAAAGATACAATGCCATGACATTGTCTGCAAGCATTTTTTATTAAATTATTTAAAACATATTGTTTACTAATACATGTAATAAGTATTTTACGGTTTGTTTCGATGTTTGGATTTTATTATGTTGGTGGCGTCAATTTTATCAAAATCCGCTCAATATAAGGAAAGTTACATTTTTGTTAACTTGTCAATGATATTGTTTATTCACGGATCATTAACTGACGGTCCTCTGTTTGTTTTTTGTTTTCTTGTTTTTTTTTCGTCGTGCAAAGCTTATTCATTTATTTCCATGTCATATTTTGTCATTCGTAACGCAAATTGGTTCATTTAGATATAAAGTATATTATATATACAGCGTATGAAATATAACATATACATAAATATATATTGGTTTTCTTAACTGTCACATTTTGTCCTGAACTTTGGTCGTATATATATCTACATGATGAAATAAATGTCATCATTTTTTCTGTATCAAAAGTCTTCAAAGAAGCAGTTTGATACCGTATACGCTCAAGACGACAAGTTATAAAAATGATTTAGATAATAATAACCCAGATTGTCTTGGTTTCAATAAAATCAATTGTTTCATATACAAATACATCATTCTTAATACCATTTTAATATTGCTATAAGAGGCAAAACCAAGCTGTATTATATCATCCCAATAATAGTGAAAGTACGTAATGTTTGTCCGAGAAAGAAGTTGTGTAACGACGTATTATGCTAAGTTTTTTTTAAACAAGTTTAATTTAATGCTCAATTCATAAAAACCTTGCAATAGAAGCCGTAACATAATGCCATAGAAGCATATACTAATACGGAGAGACATTTATGTATGCTTTAAAAGATATCGCATTATTATCATGATAAATTGCCTTGAGCTTATGCTATCAATGCGCCAAACGTGCATTCCATTTTCGTGCGTGGATAATGGCGTATTACAACAACATGTTCTACCAATAAGCCAATATTGCTTACAATATGCACGAATGATCCTGGCATAAAGCTTTAATAAATTCCATCCCATGTTCACCACCTGATGCCGTGGAAACCAAAAGGCCTTCATAAAACGCTTGAGATTAGACATTTATTACCAAACTTCATCTAGTGGTTGTCTACTCGTTTAATCCTAAGATCAAAGTTCTTGGTTAAAAAATGTTCAGCACATAGTGTCATAGATTCTCTTCTCGAAAACTATAAAGGCTTGGTTTAGATATTTGACATTAAGTATTATCGGGTTACTGTCTACATAGCAATAATTCTATCCCTTGCAACCAGTGACTGCAATTTAAATAAAAACAAATAATATTTTTGCATGTGCACTATTTTAAATGCGGATATGAAATTAACAATATGAGTTTAAGATATAGACTCTATAGCTGCGTTTCATCCAAGGTTTCCAAAATAAAATTGTTCCTTGTCATTACCAGTCTTTATAATCAGGTGAGCAATGTAAGGCCCAACATGACCATCTTGTCGTAGATGTCATAAAACGCAGCAAAACAGCAACAACAACAAGGCAAATTAATATTATAATTTTTAATACTTTTTATCTCATTTTTTGAAGTATTACATGTAAGACAATATAATGCCTTTTTAAGTAGCCTGTTAAACAAATTAGCAAAACTATGTAAAGATGTCAACACTGTATATACTAAACAAGACAATGTTTGGAAATAAATATATGTAAAATATTTGTTGTTTCCCTTTGTGAAATAGATTGATATTATTGAAGTAAGTAAGCTTATTAGTATGTCTGGGTTTAGTCAGTTAGTATCTTTTTTATCAAGATAAATACTTAAGCACATTTATGTCAATTCTTTCCCGCCGGAGTTATAGAAAAAACCTTGTCATTACTTTCTCGTAAAAAAGCTAAATATAACGATTCCCATTCATTATTTTTGTCACGTGTAAACGCAATGCGTCCAGCAGAAAAAAGTTCAATATGTTTCTAGTTGGCTTAAATCTACACAAACGTCCTAGAACGACCTGTTTGCAGTTTACATTTTTTGAAGGGATTAAACATACAAATTATAATACAAAATTGCAAAAAAATAGCAATGACTTTTTCTCGATGCTTTTATGATCCTTTTTGAAAAGGGTACAAACAACATTGCATAAAGTAAATGCGTGTCATTCAGTTTTGTTAGGGCAAGCGCTATTAACTTATAGAAAAGTTAGAATCTTTGCTACATTTGTATGCACGATGTTAGGAACTCTGGATTAACTTAAAATTAAGATAAAGAATATAGTTGAAATTGGAAGCAATAGTTCGTCGTCAGTTTGCATTTACAGACAGACGTTGTTAAACATTTGATACCGAATCTCCTCAGGTGACTTAAAATTAAATACTGAATTGATTTTTGAATGATAAAATATATCAGTTGTTTCAATGGAATATAAATTATACACGAATATTATAAAATAGATCGCATTATTGTTTTTTTTGGTTTTAATTTCGAGTGCATTTCAGGTTATAGGAAGTTAAATTAACACCTGCTGCAGGCATCGCATTATTTTAGTTAGTGTTCACGTAACGACCAAATTTATGATAAACAATTCTTGCTTATAAAGTTGCAGACGACAATAAATATTACAGACATCATTATTACCTCAGATGAGATATAATTATAATTTTATCTTCATCTTAAGCGTAGACGAAATAACAAAATATGTGTAGTAGGTGAAATGAGAGGATTCTTAAGTCACATATGCAAAATCTAATATATTTGTTTATTATTGTACAGTGTACATAAATAGTTGCCTTTTAATAAGTAATGCAAACAGCCGTTTCTTTGAGACGAGAAAATAAACCTATTTTTTACTAACGAAATAATCTGAAAATATTGCCTTTTGTGTTATAATTCAGAATGACTGGGATAATACACGTATCACATATTGTGCATAACATGATTGTTTTAAAGGGTGCCTTTTTAACACTTACTATATAACACAAAAAGCTGTACTTAACAACATATACTTATATATAATTACAGTATCCTTTCACTTATAAACCAAGAATGCAAATTTGCATTAGACATGTAATTATGTAGTGATAAATGCCTCCGAGACATCAGACTTAATCCTTATGTTACACATATTTTTATGCATTTGAATTAAATGATATTAATATATGAAATAAACTTTCTCACATTTTTCATTTTATATCCCAGGAATAACAGTTTCTGACACCTTGTGTAATCAAGTATCATGTCCAAGAGCAATCAAGCAGATAATAACAACATAAAAAAAATCTAGGAAGGTGTAAGTTTTAATATCAGTTGTCTCTATAGTGAGATCAAATAAAGAACAAAATAATGAAATAAGACTAAATTTGGTGGTCTTAAAAGTGGATAAGTGAGGTGGTCTTAATTCTGGATCATGTAACCATTGACAAAAAGAACAAAAAGTTCCGTTCTTTTAAAAACTGGTCTTAAAAGCGGGGCAATCTTACTTCCGAGGTGATCTTAAGTAGGGATTCTTCTGTAGTTTAAAAGATTAAATTTTCTTTCTATTTTAACATTAATTTAACCGTTTAGATGTGAATCATTCGTTCTCAAGTAAGTGTGCTGAATGTATTGTCATGCCATGTATGATAATAAATGAAACCTGAGTCAAATAACTTGCTTGTTTACTTCACAAAATTAGCTAACATTTTGATAATTTCATGAAAACAGCAAACTAATATATAGTCTGACTGATTTTGTAATCATTATGATTCATTACTAAAGATGAACAGATTAAACAATAATATATTTTATTCTACACTGTATTTTTACAAATGATATACAACAATACACATTGTAAATCAGAACAATTTAACTATACTCAATTTCGGAATCTATTTCCGATCGACCCTTGTGTATATCTAGTCTACAAAATTGCAATTGAATGTTCGTAAATTAAATGTCATTGTCCTAAAATAAAATGCATTTAACATTGTGAGCGCATGTTACGTAACTTGTAATGCTTTAAGATTAACTTCATATAGACAAAGCAGTGGTACACGACACACTGACCTATATGTCAGTATGTGTCAAGAGTTGAAATATATCAAGATTTTCTAATAATGTTACGAAACGACTTTTACTGTGATAATCGGTTAAAAAACCATTTACTTAATATATGAAATATATCAAAGACGTTTTTGTAAAGAAACTTCAATAGTCGGAACGGGATAAGATAGTCAGGAGACGGAATAATTATTTTGTTAAAAAGGCATTATCACTGAAAAAAAACGTTAATCATTGTAATCATTCCAGACAGTGTATTAGGTAATACAAAGTTCAGGGAAATATTGGCTTGATTTATGTCGCAATACGCTGTAAACAAAATGGTTTTGCAAAAGTTTAGTCTTAGAGTAATAACTTAACTAGCTATGACTTGTTGTTAGACATTACAATGTTTCATAAAGATTAGTTCTGGCTTCTAAAACTTTATAAGCCGCTATTTAACATTTTTGTTTTTCATCTTATGCGGCATTACAGTTTTGGATTAGACCCGTTATGAAACCTAACCAGAATAACATAAGTTGATTAATTCTTATTGTGCATTATGCGAGAAAACAATTATTTTAATATCGTTCTATACCAATTAAACTATCAAAATATTAATACCGTCATTAAAATTGCCTATTTAACTGTAAAACATCAGTCGGCCATGACATTCAGGTGCCACGCGAGATCTCGTATGACGTCATTCGCGGGAACAGATTTGAATAGAGTCGTGTATTATATTTAGAACATTTTGTTGACATGATTTCGATATTTTTATTCAAGATAATGTTTTTATTTTTTTCATTAATTTTTTAGTACTAAAATATGATTTTGTTGAATATAAAAGTCAGTAAATCTCCTTTTTTGATATCTTTAAAAAAAAATTAATTTATAAACATATTGTAAGTACATGGGTTCGTTAAGGTCAATCTCGTTATCACGTGGTCAAACATTTTGGCAATATGGCGGCCAAGTGCCGAAATTTTTACCTGCCGGAAACTATTAGGTAGTTTATGTTCATAATAAGATTTTTATTTGTCCATCCTATGCTTATCAACAGATTATTTATAGCTTTATCAAGGTATGCTTCACTTTACTCCTCCATGGCATGTTGATGAATGAATAAGAGCGTGTCAGATTCCTGGCACGATTTTTGGTGGACTTTCCCTACGGGGTTGTCTTCAGCGTTCATGTCATGTCATAGTATATAAACGGGTACGCTGAAGACCTTAAGCTACATAAAGATATAAAAGAGATAAAAGGTTTATTGATTGAAAAAGATCAGATTGTTGTCTTTTATAATTGCTGGAGCTTGTTAGATGTTTTTAAAATTATAAACATGTAAACTTGAGCTAATGTTTAATAGAAGTGTTACAATATTGTGAAAAATAATCGTTGACAATAAACAATTTCTTCCTTAAAGGGATATTTAGGCAAAAAAATGAGAAAATGTTAAAATGGTATTATATACTCAAACCACGCTAAAATGACATTTCTTGAAGTTTCAGCATGAATTCCTGTTTAATTCTATATATTTTTGGTTTGAAGCGTAAATATATCTATATAGGTTGAACAATATTAATCACCAAATAGGATTAAAACAAGTCACGTGACTTGAACAAACCCTTGTAGTTACAATAACAGATATTGTGAATATTGTATGGTTGAAACAAGTCTAAGTCATTCATTTGACATGTTCTTTAACGTTTCCAGATTTCAATTTGACAACTATTGTGAAATCCTAGCGCTCTAACCTGACCCACACGGGTCAAGTTAGGAAACCACCATTTTATTCTTTATAGGGAGAGAAGTTTTGTTCCTTTGACTATCTAATATATTCATTTTGATGGCATTTACAGAATAATGAATGAAAAAATCAAAACTAAGAAATAAACAAAATAATCACAAAGATAGATTTTTTTTAGTATGTTTAAACATGTTGTTTTTTAATCTCTCTGTAATGATCTTTTCTGTTTCGTTTTGTTTTTCGCTTTTTCGCAAAGACATTACTTTGAGGTTCTTTTTTCAATATAACTTTAATTTAGTGATACACTATTCATTGTGCTTTAAAAAGTTTTGTTTTTTCTCCATCACTCTATTCATGCAGCACATAATAAATGCATAAATACTTAGAAATCAGTTTTATAAAAGTGCATATTATGCCTTAAAGTTATATCTCTGCAAGAATCAACACTTAGCATTTACTGTATGCTTAAATATATATGATGCCCAAAATTAATATCTATTGTTTGGGGGGAACTGTTCTCTTTTTTTTTTCTCACAATGAAACTTTTTTTATGCATTTTTCTGTATTTTTTTTTTATTCAAAGTAAATTGTCTACCATTGTTCTTTTTATGTTTTTTATTTTTCTAAGACATAAATGTAAGCTTTTAAGAAAATATCAGACGCTTCTATCTTAATTTTAGCTCGATTTTTCAAATTACTTTTTTTATTTAAGCTATATTTATTTAAACTAAATTATTCTGGTTAAAAGAAGACAGTGTCTTTCAAGCACTTGTTTATATACAGAAGAAAAAGAAGAATAGTCCAGCCATCTGGGTTCATTTTACACTCACATTTTTGCAGTTATACAAAATGAAAAATATATCCAGTCTATAAGTGATTTATTTATTTTTCTCAAGTTTTATACTGGGAACAATTGTCCTTTCTGTGTTTATTTTGTATATATGTGTGTGTGTGTCTGAAACTGTTTATGTATGTATGAATGATTTATTGATTTGTTTGTGTTTTGTTCACATTACTTTCCTTGAAGCATGTATTTTTTCTTTTTCAAATATACGTTTTAGATGAATTCAAGTAGCCTAAATATCCTATCTTTGAATTGTAGAGGTCTTAACGGTTCAAAAAAGAGAATTGAGTTATTTAGATTTTTGAAGCAGAAAAATTGCAGTATTTACTGTCTACAAGATACACACTTAACGTTAAATATGAATAAAAATATATACTGTGAATGGAATAGTGAATGTTTCCTGAGCCAAGGGACATCCAATTCACGGGGAGTTGCAATTCTTTTTAATAAAAATATTGAATATAAGATTCATAGCAAACATATTGATAACAAAGGAAACTTTATTGTGCTAGACTTAACAATTGAGGAAAAAAGATTAACCCTTATAAATCTTTACGGTCCAAATACAGATCAACCAATTTTTTACAGTGAACTGTTTGATATCATTGACAGAATAGGAAACGATTCTTATATCCTGTGTGGAGATTTTAACTTAGTTCTAGATCCTGACAAAGATTATTACAACTATAAATTTGTAAATAATAATAAAGCTAGAAATTTTATATTACAAAATATTGATCAGCGAAATCTTGTTGATCCATTCAGAGAATTTTTTCCAAATCTGAACAGATACACTTGGCGTAAACCGACTCCACTCCAACAAGCACGCCTTGATTTTTTCCTGGTAACTGAAACAATTTTCCCTCATGTAGAAAATATTAAAATTGAGACAAGCTATCAGTCAGATCATTCAATTGTTATAATGAAGATAAAGTTTAATGACTTTATACACGGAAAAGGTCTATGGAAACATAATAATTCCCTTTTAAAAGATATAGATTATTTGAATAAAATACAGACAAAAATAGTTGATATTAAAAAACAATATGCTTTACCTATATATAACCTTGAAAATATATCGGAAATACCAAATGATGAAATTCAGTTTACGATAAACGATCAGTTGTTTTTAGAAACACTTTTAATGGAACTGAGAGGGACAGCTATATCTTACAGCAGTTATCTTAAGAAAAAAGAAAGAAATGATGAAAAAAGAATAATAAATGAAATACATGAAATCGAATCAAACTTGTCAGACGATAAACTTAACCGATTGCAAGAATTGCAAAATAATTTAAAAGAACTTAATAATATTCAGCTTCAAGGTTATCTTATAAGGTCAAGAGCAAAATGGACGTTAGAAGGAGAAAAACCTTCAAATTTTTTTTGCGGTTTAGAAAAACATAGTTACATAACTAAGACTATAAATAAGATTCAAAAAGACGACGGTAGTATTCTTAATGATCAAAAGTTAATATTAAAAGAAATTGAAGATTTTTATAGAACTCTTTTCAGCAAAAAATCGTCATATGATGCAAATGATCAATTTTTACAATTTGTGAAAAATATAGATGCACCGGTTTTAAGTGAATCGGAATCCAATGTATTAGAAGGCTATATAAATTATGAAGAAGCTAGTAAAGTTTTACAAAATATGGCAAATAATAAAAGCCCGGGGACATCAGGCTTTAGTGCAGATTTTTATAAGGTATTCTGGAAAAATTTAGGTCCTTTTGTGGTAAGAGCTATCAATGATGCTTATACTTCAAATAAATTGTCAGTGACCCAAACACAAGGTGTAATAACATGTATTCCAAAAGAAAATAAACCTAAACAATTCGTGAAAAATTGGAGACCTATAACACTTCTAAATACCGTATACAAAATTGCTGCAGGTTGCATAGCGAATCGAATAAAACTTACTCTAGATAAACTAATAAATAAAGATCAAACAGGTTTCATCAAAGGAAGATATATTGGAGAAAATACCCGTCTTATCTATGATATCATGCAGTATACTGAAGAAAATAACATTCCAGGACTTTTCCTTTTAATAGATTTTGAAAAAGCTTTTGATTCACTCTCTTGGTCATTTGTACAGAATACTCTGTCTTTTTTTAACTTTGGTCCGTCTATAAAAAAATGGTTTGATATTTTATATAAGGATGCAACTTCTGCTGTTAATCAATGTGGGTTTTTATCAAATTTTGTAAAAATAGGTAGAGGCTGCCGACAAGGAGATCCTCTTTCATGTTATATTTTTATATTATGTGCTGAAGTTCTAGCTTTAAAAATAAGAAATGATAAGATTATTAAAGGAATAAACATTAACAATGTAGAACATAAATTGTCACAATTTGCAGATGACACAACAATGATTTTAGATGGATCAAGTGCGTCTTTAAATAAATCTTTGGAAATCTTGTCAGATTTTGCACAAATATCGGGACTTAATGTTAATTTTGATAAAACTAAGGTTGTGTGGATAGGAAAAATGAAATATTCTCAAAACAGTATAAAAACAAGATGGAAATTGTCTTGGAATCAACATCAATTTAAAATGTTAGGCATAAATTTTCATGTTGACTTAAGTAAAATAATAGATTTAAACTATAGCGAAAGAATAGATAATATCCGAAAGGTTATTCAAAATTGGAAAAGAAGAATTCTCACACCAATAGGTAAAATTACTGTCATTAAATCTCTTTTGATTTCATCTCTTAATCATTTATTCATTTCACTACCAAACCCTTCTGAAAATGTAATCAGTGTATTAAATAAAATGTTTTATGACTTTATTTGGCAAGGGAATGTAAAAATTAAGTCTTCCGTTATTGTAAAAAACTATGATGAGGGCGGCTTGCAGATGATAAATATTTCTGCCTTTATAATGTCATTAAAAATAACATGGTTTAAAAGAATAATCTCAAATGCTAGTTTGAAAGGTATTTGTTTACGACAAAATAGATATGCAAAAAGATTTCACTCTGGCAACCATTTCTTTGATAAACTTGCAAAAGAAACTAACATTCTTTTTTGAAAGGACACTTTTACAGCATTTTCGCGCTATATTGAATTAATTCCAATCGAAAATCATTCTTTCGGAAAACATCCTTTGTTTTATAACAATAACATATTAATTGGTTCAAAAAGCGTATACTTAAAATCATGGTTCGATGCTGGAGTTTGTAACATAGAACACCTTATATCTGATGGAAAGTTTTTATCTTATAAGGAATTTATTAAAAGATACAATGTCCAATCTAATATCTTAATTTTCAACGGTATGATTCTATCAGTAAAGCAATTTTTAAATAAATATAATATAATCTATAACATCCAACAGAAAAGCATTGGCCCAGACATACCGCTATACTTTAAAGATATTATATCAGACATAAATGGAGCAAAACCTTTCTATAATATATTAAATAAAAACAAATCAAAGCCAACAAGTATCGAAAAATGGACAAATAACCTAAATTTAGCTTTCAGTGAAAACGAATGGAAAATTATATTCGAAATGCCTTTTAGAATTACAAAATGTGCCAAGTTGCAATGGTTCCAAACAAGAATTTTACACAGGATTATTGGAACCAATCACCTTTTATACAAAATTAAGTATAAAGAAAGTCCTTTATGTTCTTTTTGTAGTAATGACGTTGAAAGCATTGAGCATCTATTCTGGATGTGTCCCATCGTCAAAAAATTTATAAATGAATTTCTTAAAATAAATGAAGCACCTTTTTTATCTTTGGGTATAAAAGAAATGATGTTTGGCTATAATGCAAAGGATGATTTATCTAACGCAAAAAACTTATTTTTAGTATACTTTAAAATGTATATTTATCAGTGTAAAATGCTTGATCTTTCTTTATCAATGATTGCAGCCAAAAACTTTATAACACAAAAGCTGAAGACTGATAAAGAGGTAGCAATCATAAATAATAGATTACCGAAGTTTGAAAATGTTTGGAGTCTTTTTAGAAAATTTACTTTTTTATTTTAAAAAAGAAAAATGTCAGCTGAGAAAATATTATTACTACACTGAAAAGTACTGTTTTTGAGTTTAAATAATAATTCAAGCCAAAATAGCATGCTTTAGATTTTATATAATGTTAATGCTTTTGGAACTATTTCTTAAGAAAATACGGTTATGGGTGCGAGTATGAACGCATGTGTCGTCCTTGTCTCTTTGTGTTTTTTTTTGTTGTTGTTGTTATTGTGTGAGTGTGTGTGTGTGTGTGTGTGTGTGTGTGTGTGTGTGTGTGTGTGTGTTTCTTTTTCTTTTTGATTTTTTTTTGTAATTGTTGGTTTTTTTTTTCTTTCATTACAATGGTTTCACATCTGGTATACCCGTTCATATGCATGAAAACAAATAATTGTAAAACCACTGTGGGATGTGCTTCGACCCACAAATGGTTATGTGACGAAGCGAATAAATGGGGTTACCCCATGTGGGGCCTGAAAAAAAAAAAAAAAAAAAAAAAAAAAAAAAAAAGAAATAAAAATTTTGCCTGTGTCTCCCTTTAACAATCATTTTCTTTCGTGATCGTTATTGAAGCTTACATATCATTCTGAAACTATTTTAGCACGGTATTGTAGGACATTATCAGAGCGGAGTAAAACTCTCGAATCCATTTATAGAACAACTTAGAACTAAGCAATAAATGTAATGTATAGGGAATCAACGGATTGTCCCTGAAAGAGTTTGAACAATTCAGCCAACAGTCCCTTTATTAAAAATGGTAGACGATACAGCTTGTTTCTTCGTTTCAATGTTAGCACATTGTATTCATACCTCAGATGTTAGTCCATTATCGGCTTTCTTAACTTTCTGAACAAGTCTCTCGTTTCGTTTTTACACAGTCGAGTGACCAATTAAAAGTGAATCAGTGATGAGATACAAATTACCGTCATATCAATTCAATGTCCGAGATAAACTGTTATAGTGGTATAACTATTCGCTCTAGGATCGAACCATCGACTTACTGTGAGCTAAGATTTTTATTAGATTCCTTTCTTTCTTTTTAATTTTAATCAAAATTCATTAATGATTCTTCAATTAAAAACTTTGATAAAACACTATATCTATAGAACTAGACCTATTTTTCTTGTGTTCGTGGTTTGAAAGGTGATCATTTCTTTGGCATGCTAACTTATACATAATTCTTTCTGTGTATAGTTACTTGTAGATTTTCTTTACGTCCACTTCTAAAATTAAGCCGAACATAATCATATAGTTTCAATAAATGATACAAATAACATAAAAGACAAAAAGAAAAACATATTTACAACAATCTTGTGCTATTTTATGGTATGGAATTTATAGTGACTATAGCATTACAGTGTTTTAAATAATGAAATAAAAAATAGAGTTAAATAACTACATTTTAACCAACCCATCATTAAACAAATCGAAAAAAATATCATAATATTATTTCAACTTTATATACTTCATTATTGGACTGTTGTGCTAACAGAATGTGTGATATTAGGGGTTAAAGGGTGATCGCTCAAATTGATGATTGCTTTGCAAGTCAACATTCTGGCCCATTTCGTGCGCTAATTGTAGCGATGAATTCAAATAGTCTATAACGTTACGTTTTAACCAATATATTGTTTGTATGACAGTGAACGATGAGATTATTTCAAGTTTGCGTTTTGTACCTTCAAAGGTTTGCAAGATCCCTGTTTACAATATTGGTGATCACCATAGTTTAGCCGAATAATTGCTTCAAGATTCTCCTTCACTTAACTTGTAACTTAAAAACAAGTGTATGTTATAAAGTAAGAGAATATATTGGTCATATAAACTTACACTGAACAAGAATTTTCAAAGACACATTATCATATCACGAGGATTTTAAAAACCTGATATATGTTATAAGACAAATAGGACTCAACGCAGACATGTTAATGGTCGTGAAGTGTCTGAGCTTGACGGAAAACAAGATTTGTTATTCGATAATTGACCAGTGTGTCAAAGTTCAGTTTTACTTATTATGTAAGTTGAACAAAATAAAGCAGGATGAAGTACTTATCTCCTGATTTATATGATATTTAAATACAATTTATGGAAACAATTCTGTGTTGTTTTTTTGTTTGTTTGTTTTTTCATTTTATCTTTTGACGTGTTGGCAAAGTGCAATGTTGATACAGCATTAACCTTAAAAGAGCTACATAATAAAATACTGATCTGTACCGTACTAGACACTTTAATTTGACAATTTATTTAAAGTATTGCATTACATAGACTTTATTTTAGTGCGATTGTATAGGAAACTACAAGATTATATACACAACATTTCAATCCGTTCCTGCTACTAATTCTAACCAGTACTGAGCAATAAGTGTAATTTAAGTCAAACAACGGATTGCCCCTGTTGGTGTTTGAACCCATGCTAACATACAACTCTTATTCTTCAAACGTGTATAGCCACTAAATGTGTATATTTTTCAGACGCTAAACAGTTTTTAGTTTGCACTTCAAATTGTACTCTAGCTTTGCATTATCACATATAATTAAACAGAACCTGAATTTTTTTCTAGATTGTCAATTTTGATATCATACAGGATTTCAACTAAACATTAAGGTTATGATAATTTCCATTTTTACATTTTTCAGATCATTTATAACTATGTTTCATTCCCATTATATTTTAAATCCCAAAACGAAAATATTGATAGAGTATAGTTTAGTATAATAAGGTTTAGTAAAGTTTAGTTTCCACTCAGCTGTAAATAATTGCAAGTGCGAGCAATAACATATCTCTAACAAATGGTAAAATAATGGCTTCAAACTTAAGTATAATTTGTTCGGAGAGCATCACTGCAGTTTTTTTGTAGTGAGGAAGGACCGACCAATTGTCTAATTGTAATTTAGTTGACGTTGTAAGAAATTGATTTCATTCTGCAAATTATCTTGTTCCACATAACATCAATTTAGAGACAGCGTGCCATCTTCGAAAATTATACCAAAACCTTAAGAGATTTATGAGAAAGAAAAGAGAGCTAAAATTACTTCACAGCTTGAAGACAAAAGTTTGACTATACATCTATTAGCTGATGAATTTATTAATTTCCAATATCATGGAATAGATGTATAGAAGTAAGGACTTGTATTCGACATTAACTATTTCCACGAATACAATATAAGGAGACAATCTGACCATTACATAGCCAAGGCTAACAAAAAAGTTGTATGCTCATTTTTAATATATGTACATACTTATGCATGACGCAGTGATACGTTTTCGTCAAATATTTTAAGTGTTCACAGGTATAACTCTGATTTTTATAAAGAAATTAAAACTAGCAACAGGTTTATTGTTTATTTCACACATGTCCCACTCGCTTTCAATAAAACATACTGACACATTTCTTTTCGTTCTTAATCACAACATACACAAATATTGTACTTAGACATAACTAGTGAGTAAACAGTGACTTATCCTGATGCATTTTACATAAAAATGGAACATAAAAACCTTATACGTTACTTTATTCCAATCATAATTTTGACAATATACTGGAAGGAACTGGAATAAATTAATTTACCAATCAATTGTAAACAGTTTTCACTTTTTGGTTTCCTTTCAAAGATTTATAACTGGGAACAATTTCATTTGTTAGCTTGGAAATATGGTTTGACGTTTAAACAGAGCAAAATGTTACAATGTTGAACATGTATTACGGTGTATATGTTGAGACAAAATTGCTTTCTTAAATTATTTATACATAATATTTTATTCAATGCAGATTAAGTGTGGTAATTGGTGATATTTCTTAGACATGTATCTTTTCGTGGAGCCTATTCAAACATTTCTTGTGCCATGAACCTTACATTCTGACATTGAAGCTTATACAAATAGTGTAAGTAATTCAGATATTATTTTGTTTGTCTGTTTCAATATCATACAATTCATTATATATAGTGTTTGGAATCGGGAGACAAACTCATAATCGATTAATCGGAACAATCGGACAGGCTCTCCGATCAATTAATCGGAATAATCGGACTGAATGTTTTCCAGCATAACTAACTAGAAAATAGAAATCATTATAACTTTTATTTGATATAAATTAATGTTTTTATCTAATTGTCTATTTAACTTATTACAAAATACAAATTCTTAAGTCAGGACACAGTTTACATATATGTAATGATTTTCATATTCATATTCAGAAAAATCAATGTGTCCCTGTTGCCAGTATTTACTTATTTAATCAAAAATAAAGTTTTTATTTAAGTGCCTATTTCACAATCGAGCTAAAATAAATATGGTTAAACTAAGGAAAGTTTGAGATTCAGTGTTCCCATTCCTGTGGGAACTATTCATGGTCATATAAATTATAATAAATTAATAACTGATACCAATAATTGATAAAATGAATCTATGTGATTAATAAATTAATGTAATATGCATGATCAGGAATAAAAATGTAAGTTACCATTTCACATAAAAAATTTAATTATTTCATTTCATTTTTAATAACAGATTCGCCTTACCATAAACGGTGTCATGGTAAATGTCAGTTTAGAAGCCTTTTAAATTTATTATTTAACATTATAAATGGACAGAGTAACGAAGATTGTTACAGTAAAATACAGTATCAGAATCCGATTTTAATTTAGACGGGTGGGAACCTTTATTTGCATATCCTTTACCACAAAGCTTGCACACAACTTTAGCCATGTCCAAGTTATCACGGGTAGCGGGTCCTTCAAAAAATTAACACTAAGCGACAATCGATTCTGTTCGATCACAATCGATGTCGGCGACATTATCAACATACCGATCTATAATCGGATAGCGGCGACAATCGGACCATCACTAATTATATAATTATCCGGTAAACTATAGCTATTTCATTTGTTTAATAAATCAAAATCAGTATATCTTGTTTTTTAATGCTTGATATATTATTTCTAACAATTCGGTACAAAATACCTGTGCACGAGTATATCATACTAATCAATTTGTTTGACCCAGGATATTTTATGAACCAAAATAATTCTACAGCCGAAATAATACAATTTGGAAGGCAGAAGAGGGGTCCGTAACCGAGTGATCAAGATCACTCGGATATCATCCTTTTAGATTCGAACCCCACCAGCGAATTAGCACTCGTTCATGACCAGAACGTCAGTGCTTCAACTTAAGTGCCTGATTGTGTCAGAATAATTAGACTGTTATGATTAGACTAATTCATAAGTGAGTACCTCATGTCTTTCTCCACAAGGAAAGATGCTGGGTCGTCACATGCCCCCTGCAGTGTTGAGCGATGTAATACTATACACATAATGCGTGTTAGTGATATGATTTTGTGGTTGTCTCGTTCTTAATATATTCCATTTATTCTACTAATGATGACTGACTTCACAGTGCATTAAAGAAGTGCTTGTTTTGATACCATCTTTCACTGACATGTTAAGATATCTTAGTATGATTCTGGATCCCTTTGGTAATTTGTCATTGATCTCAAGGGAAATTGTCTATTTGATACACAATATATTAATGCATGAGAGCTCAAGAACTTTTTTTATAATTAATTGTTTAAATTTTTTAGATTGAATACTACAGCAAACATAACTATAACAGAAGATTGATTGATAGACTGTCATTTTTGATGTTCTGAATAATTTTAATGTATTAAATTGGTATATGAGTCTATGTCTATTAATATTTTCTTTCAGATCAAATAGGTGTCCATAAATAAGTCCAAGGTTTTTTTACAAACAAATCATAAACAACAATTAATAATACATGTGTAATACGGACTTTTGTCATTCAAATACAAATCATATTTATTTCTGTTTGCATCTATTTTCAACCGAAGTTTAAAAGCCTCATATTTTAAATCTCTTTTTTTGTGCACTCACATCGCATGTTTGAGGGATTTCTGGTAAAATACAACATGTTTATCATCCAAAGGTTTTGCCCCAATAATATCTCTCTAAGCTTTGAAACAAAACCTGGCAAGGTAAACAAAATATTCAAGACAGGGAACGTCGATGCAAAATGGTAGACTATTATTAATTTGTTTTGTATACACATGATAGCAGACAAAAAATGGTAAATCAAACCGACATTTATGGAGGCTATTCGTTGCCAAAAATCCAGCCTTGTTGATCTGAGTTGAACAGTTTGTCAATGGAAAAAATACAATTGTATTTCTTTGTATGTAAACTCCAATGTTGCATACTTGGATTGAGTTTGCCGATTTAACATTGTAAACATGCATTTCAACAAAATACATTTTGTTAAACGACAAAACATTAACTGATAGTAGCAATACCAAGTGTTCGAATACTCAAAACAGAAGTTACATTCTTAGCTTTACATTGTCGAATCATCATGATTCAGATCAGCATAATCCAGCTTTACACGTTTTTCAAAAGGAGATAAAATAAGCTCCGCCCATTTTCCCGCCCACTAAATCATCGTAAATAAACGTATATTCCGCTCATTTTCGGTATTTACCGTCGGCGACAAGAAGCGACGTAGTTTCCGTTTATCATACCTTTTAGATGTTTAGTTAATAAACATAATTCACTTGCATGATTGCCTACAATCAACATCAGCGGACTTTAAAGGAATATAGGCATGTAAGTTTTAAAACGTTGTGGACACCACATTTCCTGGAAAAAGAAACTTAAAAAAACCCAAAAAACACCAGGTTACATACTGTCTGGGGTGGAAGTGAAAATTATTTAAAAGACTATATTCTACGACAAAAAAATTTTACTGATGGTATCTCAATTTGCATACGAATGAGTAACATTTACAGTTAAGCTGCTACCTTACCACTTTCAAATTTTCAAGTCAACATCTGATAGAGATTTTGATACGACTAATTACTAATAAAGACCAAAAACTTTTAACAATAGTGAAATTATAACCAAAGTTGTATGTACCCTTTTGTACATATTTTTTAATTTTTACCATATATTTTCCCATTTTTCCCATTTTGTTTTTCAATAAATAACATTTAAATGAGTCCAAATGTATGTATGTTGATTACCAATTTATGTATACCTTGTTTTTTATCTCTTAGAAAGCCATCACTTACAAAACTTAATAAATATTCTGTGTAGTATTTCATGTACATAAAAAAAGGTCTCTGCTTTTGATCATATAGACAGCAAATCTATGTCACAGCTAATGACAGCATGTATACACATATTTTATAGGTGCTATTGATTCAGCACAATGCATAAAAAGACCTGAACCTACGCCAGCTTACATATATTTAACAATAAAAGGCTAAATCACATCCTATGACTCAAAATACCTCCCAATGGAGGTAAACAGAGTTGCCAGGATACACTGAATATTTATTTCAACATTAAAATGGGACAAATTCACAAGTTTTGGTTATACAACGGAATTATCGATAGTAAACTTTGCATTGTTTCGTGGTTATACACTTGGTCAAAAATATGAGTTTTTCTACAACCCAACATAGTCCTTTAAAGAAAGAAGGCACAGGCTTATTGTTCAGTTCTCTTTATTCGTGTTGTCAAAAGTGCCTTCCATGTATCGCATTCTAGTACTATTTTCTGAAGGTAAAAAAAAGATATGCTTAAGAGTATTGCCGTGGCTCACAAAACCCTACCATTGATATCAATGAATAGTGATGTGTGTCATTATATATGAAAAGCATTTCCTTATGTTATTTCACCAACTTTAGTTTTTGCATATTATTATGCTCATTATCAGTATATACGTTGTTACATTTTTACATCATATTTTAACCAATTTTGCATAACTTGAATATCCTGTACTAGAATACGTTTTAACAAAATCAGAGGATGTTCAAAGTCAAGATTGATGTAACCGTTTCTATATAATTTGAAATATTTTTGTACCAGCAAGAGTTACCTCTCTTTATATTCTGCTTTCGTGAAATTGGCTCCGCCTATTAATTTTCGTCTATTTCCGTGATAATTCCATATATGGAAGTTGCAAAATCGTTTACAAATGTTAATCGCTTTACAATGTAAAAGGAAAGTGTGGTGTTGTAAACCTGAGTGTGTCAAGTTGATTCAGTTACATTCTCAATGTCATGATGCACAGCATTAAACGTATTGTGTACGTTCTATCGTTTACATTTCTACATGTCGCAAATTTGAAGTTATACATTTATAAATACAGTTTGCAATTTATCTAAGTTGCATGTTAACAGCTTCATTTTATCAAATCGAGATAATCAAAATGCTTAATACCAGTGCAGTATGTAACTCTCGGATCGACAATTAGATTTTTACTAGTCTGTTTAGTAGAACCGAAGTATGCATTGTCAAGTTTCAAAGGCTGGATTTTTGGCAACGAATAGCCTCTATAGACATTCAGCTTTTATTTGTTTGTCTGAAAAACAATTCAGTGTTGTTTCAAACTAACAAGTTCAGTAACTTTATCTTGGAAAAGTGCATCACATTATTGTAAAAAATTCTGGAAAAACAAAGTGATCCCTCTGAAGCATTAATCACAACAAAATAACATAAGAATTGCAGACTCGGTTTGATTGAGACTGTACATGAGGTATAATGAATAAGTGCAACATCCCTCACGCCCCCTAGCACCGGCTTGAGCGGTACTCAATTCTCAACACTTTATAGTGTTGGCATCAATGATCCCGAAGGACCAGAAAATATAACAACACTGAAGTGAAGTACGGGGCAACTTTTTACGGCTGCCACACGGCACTTGACACCTGCTGTTGTGAAGTACAAAATTCTGGAAAAACAAAGTGATCCCTCGGAAGCATTAATCACAACAAAATAACATAAGAATTGCAGACTCGGTTTGATTGAGTCTGTACATGAGGTATAATGAATAAGTGCAACATCCCTCACGCCCCCTAGCACCGGCTTGAGCGGTACTCAATTCTCAACACTTTATAGTGTTGGCATCAATGATCCCGAAGGACCAGAAAATATAACAACACTGAAGTGAAGTACGGGGCAACTTTTTACGGCTGCCACACGGCACTTGACACCTGCTGTTGTGAAGTACAAAATTCTGGAAAAACAAAGTGATCCCTCGGAAGCATTAATCACAACAAAATAACATAAGAATTGCAGACTCGGTTTGATTGAGTCTGTACATGAGGTATAATGAATAAGTGCAACATCCCTCACGCCCCCTAGCACCGGCTTGAGCGGTACTCAATTCTCAACACTTTATAGTGTTGGCATCAATGATCCCGAAGGACCAGAAAATATAACAACACTGAAGTGAAGTACGGGGCAACTTTTTACGGCTGCCACACGGCACTTGACACCTGCTGTTGTGAAGTACAAAATTCTGGAAAAACAAAGTGATCCCTCGGAAGCATTAATCACAACAAAATAACATAAGAATTGCAGACTCGGTTTGATTGAGTCTGTACATGAGGTATAATGGATAAGTGCAACATCCCTCACGCCCCCTAGCACCGGCTTGAGCGGTACTCAACACAAGCTTTCTTCAACACAACGTCCCGAGAGCTGTTTATAACGCGAAAGTGACGTTTACTTTTTAAAAATATAAAAGATCAGGCAAGGACTCGTCTGCTTTACTAATTTACATAACGAGTGCAAACAAGTGGATTAGAGGTATCTAGAGAGTGTTTTTTTTTCTTTTTTTCAGCCTAGGCAAAAATTTTATTTTCCTCATGAATTCTTTTGATTCTAAAATTATATTAATCTAATCTTTAGAAAAGTTGAAGGTAGCTTTAAACATTAAGTTAACTTACTTATTATGAAGATTAAAATATAACGTATCTATACTATTTGTTGCTCAGGGTTGGAAATCAAAACTGCGTCGTATCCTACAAAATGAAAACAAATGCGACATCTTGGAACAAAAAAGTAGGTTTTTGGTTATTACTCTTTTTGTTGAAAACCAAAACATATCTATTAACAAGCTCCACTATTTTCCGCTCCGATCGGAACATGCGGATTGCACAACTAAATATTATGTCAAGCGAACTTGCAATTAAAAGCGGGCTAGAAATTGTAGGGAGTTTATAGAGTTTGAGGATACGACGCAGTTCATATGGCTTTATCCATGGGTTTTTTTTCTTCCATTCAAATAAACTATATACTCGTTACAGAATTAATCGTAAACTTCAACATATTATTTTCTATCATTTACTAAAATTTCTTTAAAGAAATGTCTGACAATATGATACGAGAAAAAATCTGGAAACTTGTGATCCCTCGGAAGCATTAATCACAACACAATTACAAGAGAATTGCAGACTCGGTTTGATTGAGTCAGTACATGAGGGATAATTGTATTTCCATTGTAGGCTGTATATTAGTCCAGCTAAAAGAAGCTAGAAACGTCCAAGAACATTTCGTGTTTGCGATTTTTTTTATCATGTACTGTGTCGTACCAATTCGTACAAATCCTTATTTTTTTATAAAGATCTCTTTTGAAATTAAGGAAATGAAGTTCCCAATACCTAGTACCAATGCCGGAAATAAGGCGAATAGACAACGCCCCTAATCGTGGGACTCTGCAGACATTTTAACACGAAAACAAACATGCGTTAACCCAGTATCAGTGTGGCCATACCACGTGACTATGACGTCATTTTCGGCATCATTTCAAAGACAAATGTTGCTCGATTCGGAATTGAAAATAGCCGTAATATAAGCTTTCCACAGAATATTGGATCGTCGTCAGTTTATAAGCCGTTTTATCTAACACTTTGCATAACCTTGGAAGTTGCTTGTATTTGAGCGGGCTTCAATTGCAAGCTATTTCGTTTTCTGGCTTTATCTGGTCTACACCATGATTAAAAAGTCAGGTTTACATCAACCGGGAGTACGGAAGGCAAAACTCTACCTAAATATGTTCATATTTTTATTACGAATGACATAAATCTTACATTTTTCTTCAATTGTCAATTCTGGCACCTGTTCCAAGTCGAAAAAAAGGACTACTGTTTAAAGCAGATTTTAGAATCTGTTGCAAATGCAATGCGACATGCCTACCGTACTCTTTCTACAATTTAGTTTTTTATTGTTGATCATTACTGTTAAAACATTCTACTCGATTTAAATGGTTTCAAACCATAAATATTCCGTCCCCTTCCTCTCTTTATTACAATGTGTATTAGTGAGCTCTCTGATAAAGCTTGGTTGACTGATATATTTAACTAAATCTGTCAGATATGCAGAAATAAATGCAATAATAAAATAAATAGTGTTTAGTGTTCCTAAGTGAACGAAGTTATATCCAGTTATATCCAGTTCACGAAAAATGGTTACCGTGGGTATGAAAACAGGATGTAAAAATATTTTTATCAACGAGTGCCACTGTGTTAAAAAGCTGAATATATCATACTAAAACATTGCTACAGGTTCTTTACCAAGTATATACGAGTATATATGGTTATACGTATAAATAACTCTTTTCAAAAGAATAACATTTGACTTTAAAATTGCCGCGTTGAGGCGTAAAGTTCCCTTTTCAAGTATACAAATGGAAGTGATCCTGAATGTGCACTTTCATTGGACATGGCTAGCTAAGTCAAACCGAGCCTGCAACATTTTCAATTTTGGCCGATATTTAGAGTTTCTGTTTTCTCTCTATTTTGAATATTCCGCGTTTAGTATTGCTTCATGACACTAATAGATTTTTCATAATCATTACCGTGGAAGAGAGAATGATTATATTCTTTACAAATGCATTTTACGACTTTTAAAATCACTTATAGCGCAGCGAGTAAAAATCATTTAAATATTCATTTGTGTTTATGTAAATCGTATAATAGTAAATAAAATGTTTTTCATGGTTAACATAATTATAGAAAGAGAACGGTAGGCATGTTGCTTTGAATTTGCAACGGGTTCTAAAATCTGCTTTAAACTGTAGTCCTTTTTTTTCGACTTGGAACAGGTGCCAGAATTGACAATTGAAGGAAAATGTAAGATTTATGTCATTCATAATAAAAATATGAACATATTTAGGTAGAGTTTTGCCTTCCGTACTCCCGGTTGATTTAAATCTGGCTTTTAATCATGGTGTAGACCAGATAAAGCCAGAAAACGAAATTGCTTGCAACTGAAGCCCGCTCTAATACAAGCATTCCAAGGTTATGCAAAGTGTTTGATAAAACGGCTTATAAAATGAAGAAGATCCAATATTCTGTGGAAAGCTTATATTTTTCCCCGTAGACTGGTGCATATCCCAAAGAAATTGGTACAGAAATAAAATATTTACGGCTATTTTATTTTCCGAATCGAGCAACATTTGTCTTGGAAATGATGCCGAAAATGACGTCATAGTCACGTGGTATGGCCACACTGAGCAAAGCTTAAGATTGGAAATAGTTTTTAAAAAGTACACCAAATTAATTGTACGCACATTAATCCTGAGAGCAAATTGATAATTTCTATTTTAAAGAGAGCAAATTTGAGTTATATTACTTTTGAGTCATAATTGCAATTGCTAAAATGCGCCAGAAGCAGCAGTAATGGCCAATTAGTAACTTTCTGAAAACTGTAACAGAACAGAAAAACGTTGTTGAAAACTAAAGGTCATATTAAATTCAAATAAATTACTGAGTAATGTGTTTTAGATGTCAGTTTTATCCGCATAACAGATGGGTTCTTACCTTTAATTGGAATTTTCTTTCTACATTTGCTTTTAATATAATACATTGTCCCTTTTCTGTGTCTCTACAAAACTGTTCAAGAAGAAGTTTTATTATAAAGAGCTTGCAAAGTGACAGACTAATGTAAAAAGGAAATATACACAGATTTTTTTATCAGGTTCTGGAAGAAAAGTATTATTAATTTGATCCTGTTTGCATTCATAACCATTATTGCATTACTTGACTATGGAACTGAAATAAAATTAATTACAACTCATACAGATTTATTGTTAGGCGATAAAACTATTTTCGATTTGAAAACTGTTTTAGGTTAAAGCTAGCGACAAACAAACTGTTTATGTTATTTATCTGCCAGATTTGCATCTGTGTTTAAATGTCTATGAAATCAAGTCCACAGTCCGGTAGCACTATGATGATTAAATGTAAGCCATCATTGTTATGGAACGTGTCTCAGTAATTACTTAGACGAGTTTGAATGTTGGTCACATTTGAAGAAAAGTAGGTCACATATTCCAAACATTCATGATATGTTAATGTTAGTTATTGAAATATGGGTGTTACCAAGGTCAGCCAGCTTAGTAACGAACCGTAAACAAAATTTGAAAGGAATGTAACCAGAAACGTACTTTAAATGGCCAGATTAGGGTAAAATAAGAGTAAAATTTTATTTTACTTACTATATGATTGTACTTTAGCATTTTTCATGTTATTTTTGTAAGCTTACAAGATTTCCTGTCACGGTTGAGTGATACGCCCATTTTTGGATGATTGACCCTTTATCGTTGAATGAGTACGGGCGAATTGCTATTTTCTTTGAAGTAATCGACCGAAATTGGTTGATTTTTACCGTTTCTACCATGTTTTTGGTTGTGGTTGTACGGTCAAACATATAAAGGCTATGGAGTTTTTTTTATCAGTAAGCTCAGTTTTAGCGAGAAATTCCATCGTAAACAACGTTTGTTTATCAAAAGTTCATTAGCCTAACTTGTAAACAGAATGCAAGTGCCAACATAATTTAGAGTTAAACATCCTTGAGCTTTATATTCTAGACGTTGAAAATTAATCAAGTTCAACTTAAAAGTTTCATTAGAATATAGTATTCTATATTATAGCCGAATTTTGATGTTATTTTTTGTTGACCTTTTAAATTGTCACATTTCACCGGCGCGCTATATTTTCAACTATGGAAAGCCACATATGCCTTTATTAGATTTTAAGATTGATCTTACATCTCTCCTTTCCTTAGCAGCACTTTTGAAGAACATAAATTTTTGGTGGGAAATTGCCTTTTGCTAACTTGTTGACCTGTCAAGTGATCATTTGACTGTGTTAACTTTATTTATATGCCTGTTATTGTTTTTATGCTTGAATAAATGCTATCTGTTTCAACATATACAGTCTTTTGGTAGTCATTGGTGTACTAATGTCCAATTAGAGCAACCTTAATGTGACATTATGCTCATATTGTCATAGTAAAGTTGAGCTGAATTGACTTTATACTTCAAAGAGTGACTGACAAAATAGTGTTTGACCAACAGTTGATATTGGAAAGTGTTTCGAATAAAATTATAAATCTGCTTAAAATCTAAAAGGATTGCCCCACTCTGTTTATAATCTAAGCGTTATAAGTAAATTCTAATGGATTTTACAGAAATTTCGTTTGGATCTCTGCGATATTTATTAATTATTAATTTTTTTATTAAATAAAAAGGAATCATGGCAAAATGAAAACTTATTTTGATATTCAACCGTTCACTCACTATATACCCTTAAATGGACATAATGTCACTTTAAAGACCAGTCTGACATGTGAGGCTTTTAACCCTGGTGTACGATCAGTATTACGCTACCAAACATAAATACTGAGGCGTACACAGTGTGTTACTAGCACGTAGCAATATTTGGCAATCATGGCCCTCTTGTTTGTGTTCAGTTTTGATCATTAAACAATATCAAAGCTTTTATCTTAACTAAGGCAGACACATGTTAAATAACAATTATGTTTTACTCATAAAGTATGTGCTTGAAAAGACTGAAACGAATGCACTCATTGAGATAGTTTGTTTTTGCTAGGGAAGCTTGATTCCAACTTATTGTGAGAAAGGTAATTAAAAAAAGAAAATAAATAAATATTTAACAAGACAGGAAAATGTGGAAATATAGATAAGTGAAAATAAATAGGTCTGAACAGTAATCAACCATCAGGAGCAATCGCCATCAAGTGGGCAACACTTTTTAATTACATGTTTGTTAACTGATCTTGAGTGTACAAGCATTTCGCTAGACAAAATGACCATTACTTTAAAACAAAAACAAGAAATTTACGTAAACAACTAATAATGTGAATCTTTTTTACAGTTCTATGAACCTTCAAAGTAAATTGCAGATTAAGATCTCATCCTGTTCGCGTACATATATATTCAACATACATGCAATACGATTTTAAGAAAATCCAAAGACGCAAACGTAGTAAAAAGAAATAAATAAATCAACTGCTTTTCTAGCATGCTTTATAACAAATACAAATGTTGAATGGAATATGAAGAAAAATATAACCATTATAATAACTCTTCCATCAAAACTAAACACAAAGGCGTTTTTAAATAGAACAAATATGATTGCATAAATGAATAAACCTACAAGTTTGTTTGTTTGTTTGTTTCATTTTACGCCTTTTCGCAACTGTATTTCAGTAATATAGGCGGGTAGTTTCCTAACCATCGCTCCTGGAGAGTTACCCCAAAGGTACTACACTCCCTTTCCCTTTCCCCCGCTAAACCTAAAAGACCCTCAATTCAAATTGCAACATGTTTTTTAAACATACGAGCCCAAGGGGCCCCCAAATTTAAAACTTTCAGATATTTTATAACTATTGGCATTCGAAAATTTAAAATTTCGCTGCCCCTCGTTTCAAACAATAAAATTGGGGGAACACTTCCCCTTTATTAATATGTAACACAAAAAAGAGGGTTTTTTTTCTTGTTTAAAATTTTTGATCCTTTTAAAAGGGAAGTGCTATTTTTTTCCATACTTACCCCCCTTTGGGGAAACATGGGTTTTGGTTTGGGGACACACCAAACTTTTGATGTTTATAGAACATTTTTTTCCCAAGTTTATTTTAAAATCCTTCAATGCATGACAATGTTACAGTTTTGAAACTAATGTGTACCTTCATGCACATGACTTTTGAGGTAGGAACATGGGTCTTACATACAACATGTAGTCCTAATGTGATAGACATTTGTGCCAAATAATTTGAAAACTCTTCAAAGCATGACAAAGTAACAGTCCGGACACAAATGTGTACCTTCAATCTCTTATTGTGACCTTGAACTTTAAGGAAGTGATATTGGCCTTAGCATTTGCCAGGTTATTTTAAATAATTCTTCCATGAACAACAAAGTAACAGTCCGGACAGGAATATGTACATCCTTCAAGTTGTATCTGTGACATTGCCCTGGAGGTCGGGACATGGGTCTTGGACCCGACACGTCGTCTTGATGTAGTAGGTTTATTCTAACTTATTTTTTAAAAATCTTTTGATGCATAACAAAGTTACAGTCCAGACATGAAGTTTGTCCCTATAATCTCTAATTGTGATAGCATTATCCATCCAAATGTAAGCTTGACCTAACTTTGAAGAAGGGATGTGGTCCTTTCTATACATCATGACAATGTTCAGTCTTGACACGATTATTGTGTAAGTGGGGACGCACGGACGGACAAAATGACATGAACCTTTTCTGCCACAAATCTTTTTGATGTGATGGCCAATATATTTTTTAATCTTTCAATGTATGACAAATTTACAGACATGATTGTGTATCTATAAACTCGAGAGGGAGGTAGGAGGTAGGGACATGGGTCTTGTACGCGACATGTCGTCTTGATGTGGTAAGTATTACTGGCAATTAATTATAAAATGCTTCGATGCACGACAAAATTACACTCCAGACACGAATATGTGTACCTAAAAAAAAACTCTTATTGTGATAAAGTGAATCTTCAAAACAATAATGAGACAATGACTTTTGAGGTAGGGACGTCATTCTAATATGTCTGTATTGAGAACACTTATAGAAAAAATATGCATAATGGTATGAAATACATGCATGTATTTTGTTGATTATTCTAAGGGTTTTCACATTGGATGCATTTGATATAATTAATGTGACATTGCTGGACAGTCCTATACAATTATCAAAAGCATGTATTATAAGACTCAAGTTCATGTCCGTCTTGGAAGTTCACTTAGTTGTCATTTTACTTTAGAATATGGTTAAAGACGTAGTACTAACCTGATTCAAGACGTATTTAAATTAGTTATGCTACATCAATGCTTTGGATGATCTAGTTATGCTTGGTACATTATATCATTGCCCCTTTATTTTTGATCATATGTATATGATATTGTTTTGAGACTCTAGTTTTAAGTATATGTATATTATCGACGTTAATAATGTTTCTAAATATAAATATCTTAAAATACTATTGCAATCTTCAGGCAGTGAGATAAACTTACATTATATTATATTTTTGCAGTATCTGTTGTTTTTAGTATAATTATAAAGGGTAAACTAAATCTCAAGTTAATGAAGTTCAAAATGCTGACATTGCATGTGAAATATTGTACAATTGTACAAATAAAGCAGTTGGCTTTTACTTTACGCTAAAATATGTTAAAATACTTAAAAGTAAATATAATGATAAGTAATAGAATAAATGCATCGGAACACGAGTCTATATGATTTGTAATTCAGATTGTCGAGTGTTTTGATAATCTTTCTCTTTTGTATCTATTTTGTATAGACAAAAATGAGCATACGTTCCTTGTCATCACAATATAAAACTTCAGAAAAAAAGTAAACAATGATGCGCATCAGAATATCATTTTTATTACTATCGCTTTCCCTGTTGTCACAAGAAGAAACTCCCAGAAATAAATGAGCCAATCAACGAGCATGTTCTAAATTTCTAGATTGTGGTCATTTTATACCTGTACCCCGGTTAACGCAATGTGCATGTGTTAGTATACGATTTAACATTTTCAACAGAAAGGTCTCCAAACTATGATACAAGAATTTATGTTAGTGTGCTTAAACAACTATTGAATAAATTGTAAAATACAATTATGGGTAATTGAAAAAAGCAGAACGATAATGATGGAACACTACGTACTTATGCACTATTAAAACAGTTTTGTTGTTGTTGTTGTCGTTGTTGTTGTTTTGTTTGTTTGTTTTTGTATTTTTTTTTGGGAGGGGGGGGGGGCGGAGCCTTATTAAGTAGTAATCAAGGATAGCAATTTTAGATATGGTTCTACAAAGATAAAGGATAGCTTCTCATAAATTACAACATTTTATAGAGAGTGGTAGATATAAAATAAGAAGTTTGCCAGAAGAAACTGTGGTATGTGCAATTCAAATGAAGTTGAAAACGAGCATCAATTTGTAACCAATATTTTTCTAGTCAATGCAGCATTTTATGTATTGAAATAAAATATACAAATTTGAAAAATGACTGAGATAAGCAGATGTTTTCGGTATTTGCAGCAGAGCTACTCTACATGTATAAGTTAATATATTTGCCAAGACTTTAAAGAAATTTAGTTTAAAAGAAAACGTATAATCAGATACAACAATATAGGACATTTGTATATAGATATCATTATATGTTATGATGTTTCATAGTCAAGTAGAGTTTGCAAAGTTTAGTTATTCAGGTATTTTTTCAGTTCATTGTTATTGTTTATTCAAATCAAGCTGTCCTTTCTGTAACATTTTTATTTGATCGTTGATCTCATTATTATTGCAGTTTATATTATTATCATCATTCAACATGACCCTTGATGAAAATATAAGGTTTTGCATTCTACCGAATCCGTTCTGTGTCTTCATACCGTTGTTTCCGAGATCCTAATCCGATGGACCAGATTCTTTTTACGAAAGACAAATATAACCGAATTATTTTTTTATTCAAAGCTAGCGCCAATTAGTCTTTATTGTAACATTTACAGAACTTCTCGGAATGATTTATGTACTTGCACAGACGTCCGCAAACGACATTGCACTAAATCATAGTGTACTCACTCTCCGTTATGGCCATAAACACATTCGCAGTATACTTTCAAACTTATCTAGTTTCTGTAAATAGTAATTTTAACATTTCCGTTGTAATTGATACAAATGATAAGTTTTCTACAATATTGCTTGTACATTCATCAGTTTTATGTACTAGTTTGTTTTAATACTTAAATAATAATTTTCATTTAAACAAAGTGGTTTTCTAACGAAAACAAAATTTATAGGATTATACAAATATATTTTCATATAAGTAGAAATAAAAAAAACCATAGAAAAGTGTTTACTCGAAAGAGAACATCCTCAATATTCGGTCCCATATGTTTATTATAACTTCAAAGAACAACATAATGTTTTACTGTATAAATTTTCCGAAAGGCTGTGCAAAAAAAGGTAATGTCTGTAGAAAAATATATTTGATTAATTGTTAAAGTAGATATATGTTACGATAAACATAGAATGAAATATAGTTGATCAGTTGATATACATTACATGAAAGCAAAATACTATTTACTTCCCATCAATTACCTAAAGTTATCAATTGTAGTATATAATTCCCATTGCATTTTTTTTAAAAATAAAACACATAAGCCAAGTGATATAATATTTAACTGTATTAGAGTATAACATTTAAAATTTGACTGCTTTTAATATCAAATAGTCAAGCTAGAGGTTCTGAAATTGTCGTTCTGCAGCCATGCCTTTCATTGCAAAAATTTTTTTTTTTAAATTTAAATGTAATTCCGCACTTTAACTCATCAAAGTTTGACACAAAGTAGTAATTTTCTTATTATTAAACAATTAATTGCGTGATAATAAGTGTTGATTTTAATGTTTAACGTTTTCGAATTCAGCAAACATTTTTATAGGGTAATTTAAATTTTTTAGTAGTTTGCCCATGTTTATAAGCATGCGCACCATTTTCTACTATATTGATTCATTTCATCGAACAGTTATTCAAAAAAAAAAAAAGAAATTGACTTGTAGAAATAATTACAATGTTTATTTAAAAGTGATATAGCGCGTTTTCAATGATATAGTGAGAAAATATGTGAAAGTAATAGTCAGGGAGTGTTAAATAAGTTTATAGTTTCCGGCACAATCGACTTAAAAATACTTTTGTATAAACTAAACCTAACTCATGTGTACATGTACCAAGAACATGTATGTAAATTTTCATCGGAATAAAACAGTAAATTTATTTTATAAAAAACAGTGCAGTAGTATTGTTATTGTGGATTTTACTAAATAATCCACTTAAAAATGTACAAATTGTTTTAGTCTACATTAATTGTCGCCACCATGCCGCTTTGTTTCCACGTAACTCACCGTGATTTCTGATAAAACATATATGATGGTCGCATTTTTACTCTTTAAACATTTGAAGAGATAATTCATTAACATATCAACTAATACTTTGTAAAATGAAATCATCGTTATATGACGAAATGTCATCTAGAATTTTGCTCAAGTTTTATATGTTTGAATAAACAATGGCTTTTGTTAGATTTAAAAGATGTTTAAGCAATAGGGCTTGAACAAAAATAGTACATGTCATTATTACGTTATCTTTGAAAAGTAACAAACATACATATTTGAAATTTGAGAAGAGAGCACAACAAAAGAGAGAGCGACGATCAGGGTTATGTTAATTATTGTCAATGTGGTAATATATGGCACGTTACAACTCGAGTCAAAAATCAGTTACACCCATGGAGCATTTAAAAATATCCTCAAGAAGTGTAGCAAATGATACATTGCTTATAATGGGGAAAAACCTTCATAAGAAAGGACGACCAGGACTTGTCACCATCTGCTGTGATTAAAAGACTTTAGGTAAAAAGAAGATCACCACAGAGCAAAAAGGTAGCTATGATAACGAACGAAAGCTTTCAATACAACACACTTTTTTTGAATCGTTGTGTCTGTATTCAAATATTTAAGTTCTATTTTTAGTTTCTTTTTTTTTTATTAACACCCTTTGAGTTCTTGGAAAAGAGATCACTGCAGGAGTTATCAGGTGTCACTTTTTATATAATTGTTTTTTACTTCGCAATTAAAAAACCTTCTTAGAATGATTTAATCAAACGTACGTTTTATGTCTTTTATCACTTATAATGTTGTTTTTTTACAAAAATGAAGACACGTATGCGTATCAGATAGCAGATAAGTTATCCATATACAGTACAGTATCTTATGAATTAATGTCTGAGATATTCTTCTTCTACTTTTAGCCTGAATTTATTCATCCTATATCTGGCAAAATGCAGAATATATATGCAATTCTTAAAAGAATGGTGTTGTTTTTTTATTAAATTGAATATATTATCGTTATGATTAGATAATATATACTAAATTTTACACTGAATCGTTTGGTTTTAAAAATGAATATGTTGATAGCAAAGACATTGTAAAATATACACATGTCTGTTATATTGAAAGTCAGCTTTGGTGCGCATCATTTTTCAAAAAAATAAAAATTAACATAATCATTTATAAACTGTTAATTACATATTAATAATATTCTCTATTCATATGCATAGAATTGTCATTGAATCTTGGCGCAAAATCATCCAATGACAGAATTTAAGACAGTTCCAAGTCAAAGTGGTAAGAAATAGATTTTACAAACAAAACAATTTCTAATCTAGTATCTTTTAAAGAGTAAAGTTTATTACTGAATAATATATATTTTACAGAATAATTTTAAGTACTGTAATTAAAATGGACATATTAGACGCATCAAAATACTTTGCATGTTTCATTCAAGCATCAAGTCAGAATAGTATTAATATACATGTATATTAAATTACATTGTTATAACTAAAGCATATAAGCAAGTAATGGAACGCTTTATTAAGGCCTTAACTGTTTAAAGTGAATTAAGCAATTGTGTTTGACTTGGTTAATTTTTGTTCAGTTTTGCATTCAGAATTGGAAGAATAACAATTAGCAAATCAATATTATTATATATTATTGTATTAGCTATAAGGTATCGTCGATAAAAGCCTAAAAAAATAATTGATGTTTTCTTTTATTATTATTCTTGCATCAGTATGTTTGATATATTAAGAGTAAAAAGATAAATGACGTTTACATGAAGTGGTTCTTTAGCAAAACACAAAAAAATCGTGTCTTACTTCCGATGCAGTATTTATGCATTTCTAAATATATGTGATGCAAGTATTATGCATTCATTTTGCGTCTGTCTTTATAAAGAAGCATCCTGCAATATTTACAAGACTTCTTCATTTGAGGTGTCAACCTTAACGATTATATTATTCTCCAATCGCCAACTTTCAGATTTCTATTTCGAATCTGCATTCTAGGATTGATTCTTATGGCTGGAATTGAAGGTGAATATAGTAATAGTATTAATATTATTGTTAATGAAATTACAGGGCGCACATTATAAAAATCTGAAAAAAGTGATCCCTCGGAAGCATGAATCACAACAAAATTACATAAGAATTGCAGACTCAGTTTAATTGAGTCTGTACATGAGGGATAATGAATAAGTGCGAATTCTTCACGCCCTCTAGCACCGGCTTGAGCGGTACTCAATTTTTAACACTTAATAGTGCTGGTATCAATGATCCCGAAGGACCAGAAAAATGTGACAACACTGAAGTGAATGAAGTACGGGGCAACTTTTTACAGCTGCCACACTTCATTTGACACCTGCTGTTGTGAAGTATAAAAATCTGGAAACAAAGTGATAAAGGCAAATTTCAACTAGCATTAATGTCTGTTTTGTTGTTGTTTTTCTTATTTAAGTATCTAAGTGTATACAAGGTGGATATGATAAAATAACAATTATATTGTATCATGTATCACACAAACACAACCCATTTTTACTCATTCTTGGTTGTTGTCGCGCATGATACTAAATATTAAACAAACAATAATATTGTACGGTATTTTACACCTTCCATTATGAATAAATTCATTCGACGCAATACCGTGCTGACGCTCAGGAGAAAATTGTGTTTGAATTCTTTTTTTAAAGCAAATTGTCCTCGGAATATTTTCATATGACTGTTATGAGTCAAGAAGTAAGGAAAATAAATGCATTTCGTTTTTCTACACAAGGAGAAATATTTATATGAATGCAGCAATATTGTTTGAAGGATACATAGCTTCTATTCTCAAGAAAGGTTAAACATGTGTGAAATACTGCTTTAGTAGTGAGTTAAGAGAGTGATAGATGTAAACCATCTGAATACAGAAACACTGAACATAATCATTTCTCTTGTAAAATATGATAAAACGTTTAACATTTAACACCTTCAGCTCAAATCAAGATTTTCAAGAATAATTTCTAAACAATCATTAACATTCAATGTGTGTATTGTCAATGGTTTAAAAATTTTAATAAAAAACATATTTTGCAAATATTGAGTAAATATTTTAATATTTAATATGGCTATCATTATTATTAATAGCATAGCATTGCTTTGAAAAGAAAACATCGTTAATTAATAGATGAATTGTTTTCTGAGATGAAAAAATCACGTATTTTTTTAATTTTCCTGTGATAAAATTGAATGCTAAACAGTTAGATCTTCGTCTTGTGAATAACGTTTTGTTCTTCTATGCTCAATTTTGAATTGAAACATTGCAATATATATATGTTTGCTTCTATTTGTAAGTATTGTGTAATTTACAACATAACAAGTTAGTGTTCTTCATTCAAGTTAATCAACGAACAGTGTCTAAATTAATTAATTTGATACTTTAAAATTTACAAAGAAGAAACCGATGTTGATTTATAAAATGTTTCCATGTGAAAATCTGTTACACAAAGCTTTGATCGTAACAGTACTTAGTTATGATAAACTTGTAGTAAAATATCAAACGAAAACAACTTTTCTTTTGTAATAATATAAGCGAGTTCATCTGACGCTCAACTGAAAGTCAATTTGCCATTTTAATCTGTTTTGATATTTCAATTTCTAAAACAGCATACATCATTCTTTTGTTGTCCAATATTTGTTGTATCATACTAGGCAAAGTTTCTTTAAGAAACAAATACTATTTGGCAGTACCTAATAATTAATCTGAACGCGATGTGCATTAATTTACAAGCTAGTATGTCATTGCATATTTATTTGGTTGGCAAATACAACCGCTAAAAATGACAACTTGCTAATAATGATTAAAGGGGGAGTTACATGTTACTTTTAAGCGATCTTATCTTAATTATTTGTTCCAGTTGATAACATAATTTTCATGAAGCTGTTTGAAAATGAGAATAAGGACTACGCCAGCCTTTATGCAAGGAACAGAATATTTCAAACATAATGAAGGGTTTACCTTATGACGAATCAATGATTGTTAAAACAATGTCATGCTATAGTAATGCAGCTTTACTAACTTCATATTGCAAAATGCTAAAATGGTAAAGAAAAGTATTTACAGGATCAACATTGAAGAAACTGTATAAGAGATTTAAATAAAGCGAACTATGTCTAAGGTCAGTGACAACATTCTGATCAGTTCTTATATTCAATGCGTACAAGATGGCATTTTTTTTATTTTTGTCCCTTTTTTTGCAAAAAATGACAGTAATGAAACAATTCATCTATTAAGGAAGCAATTTTAAGGTTTCATTTAAAATTCTATGGTTTCTTTCATTGCAAATACAATATCGTGTAATTGGTATTCTATAAAACATATTTCTTCACGTAACACCTATTGACGGTTTTTAATTACGTTTTGTTTTCGTAGAAATATATGCAATTTCCGCTGCTTATATAATAATAAAATATCTGATATTATAGGAGTAAATAGTAGAAATAGAAAAACTTGCACATGTATGAGCATCATTTATTGATATATTTCATTTCTTATATGTTTCAAATGGAAAAAGTTCCCGAAGATAATTACAATTAAAAATGTCTTTGATATAATAACCTGAAATAAAAGTGAATGAATATAATGAAAAATCTTACAATATCATGATAAGGGATTTAATGATATACTAAAAACAAAATCTGATGATTTTCCATAAAGTAGTCACTATTTGGGGAAAAAAACCTTTAGGTTGCATATTATGCATTAGTTATACTTGTTGATAACATTTTTTGGTAGTACACGGGATATATCACCAAACCGGTCAGAACAGGACGGGTCTTGAGCATGCCCTTGTGGTCAATGAATACTTTGTAAGAGCGTGCCTATTTGGGCGAGGTGGACGACCGGCGATTCCACACGTCTTTTCTGGCACAAAGTGGTTAAACCGTAATGGCTTTGACTCGCCTGATTCAAACACTTGTTAATTAACAGATAGGTCGTACGTTACACTGCCGAATAATAAACGAAAGATGAATTGCTCGAACATATGAATTAATACTCTACCTATAAAGACGCAAAAATAAAAAGGGTTGTCACAAAATTTTCCGGACAACTCTCGTACATATCTGCGTTTGAATTCCGTCGGCTTAAAAACCAAGCATTCTATAGTTAAGTTATCATTTTAAACAGCATTGTTGAAAATTTCATTAAAAATTGTTCTAATTCATGATTTTAAAAGGAAACACCAACGGTTACACTATAGTTCGTATACGAATCTTAACATGCAAATGAAGACAAGTATAAATCAACTAATGCACAGTATATAAATTTTAAAATAATGATATAAAACTATTGATGAAATACCAATAAAATGCTCTATTTATAATCGACCATTTAAAAAATAATGCGGGAATGACATTGAAATTATCATAAAACTTTGACCCCATAATTAAACACGTCAGTTTACAAAGTGCAATCGAAATTGGTTGTTACACACTTGTGGAAATTTCACTCTAAATTACATAAAGCAAAATTGAATATAGTATCTTAACTAAAACTAGGTATCAATTTGGTCAATAATGTTTACCTCAATTTGAATGTGTTTCATCCGGAACTAGCTGGATTCAAACAACGTAATATCACGTTTTTAAATCGTCATTTAAAGATTTAAACATAACAAACAACTAAAAAAAATAATAAAACAGCAAAAGCATATACGTTCAGATAGCAAACTTGTTATCCTCTTAAAGCACTTACTTTTGTGAGAATCTTTCTTTAAATATTTAATGATTTGTGATACATAGATAAACTAATTCATTTATTACAATGGTATTCACTGTTAGTGTTTGCCACAGTCCGGAAGTTAAAATGCTCTATATATTTCGTCTATAAAGTATTATTTCAGACATCCGCGGAAGTAATTATCCATTCCTTGATTCATTCAACATTCCGAAAGATGAATCTGATTAAAACGTCGCCAATTATCGGTCCTATTTTTCTGTCTAGAAATAAAATGAATACCATCAATATCATTTTTGTGTTTAATACAATTTAGTCAAATGAAAGTAAATAAGTAAAACGGTTGTGTAATTGTTACAGATAATATAAAGCATGTATAGTTAAGGCCTCTTTTGTCTTTTTAATAAAGTATGAAAACAATTATTTCCAATCAATTCCTAAATAATCGTTTATAATCCATTTTTCAGAGAAAAATGTTTTAGATAAATAAAATGTTTTTTAGACATGGACATTGTGTATATCAAAGTAAATCAGTCACAAGTAATTTTTAAGTGTGTAACACATATAACTTTTCGGCATTAAACATTATCAAGAATTATGTTGTTTTTATGATGGCATTCAATTGTATGCAACAATTCTGTTTTCAATTTGAACACCTCTTCTTTATAGTTAAACGACACGTCTGTACAACTATTTGCTACAAAAATACTAATCTAATATCGTTCATTAGACATGTCTAAGTTAAGGAACTTAAAGGTCCATAATGTTATAGAAACTATTTTCTATTATTCTAAAACTTTATTTTTTCTTGATGTCTTGTTACAGTTTCAAAACAGTTACTAATTGACCATAACAATTTAGCTACCGTTTCATCATTTTTGTATTTTGGCAACGGGTAAAGGAATAATTTAGTATTTTGTATGGGTACTCAAATTACATGTTTGTGTCACATTCAGTGCTATAAGCACCTTGCATATTGTTAACCCATTATACTTACAACGGAATAGACCACATGTGTACTCTATCTGCAGTAAAAACAATATTACATTTTTGAAAGCTCGAATATATGTCAAAACTAAATAAATAATTTAAAAAGCTTATAATGGCTGACTATGGTTTGATATTTGACCGCTTTAGCATTTAAACAACGACGCGCTTTTGTCTAGTTGTATTTTCAGGTTTTTACAAGGTTTTCATCAGGAGACGTCAACAGCAAAGTGTGTTCTTTTATAAATAATTGTTATACATCGTAGTAAGTGACAGCTCTCATTAGCTCTCAACGTTATATATTTCATTTAGTGGAACAAAAAGGTTATGCACACAAAAGAGAAGAAAACGTGTTTCTAGGAGAATCAACTTTTTGCACTAAGACTGTGTTGTTGATAATATTGTAGTGATGTAATGGGAATATATAATAAGAACAAAAACTTGAAGTTAAATGTTAAATTATTTTCTTTAGTTTTTTTCATTTACTTGCATACTTTCATGTATTTCATACAATTTACTATCCACCCAGTTACTGTACAGTGAAATAAAACAAATACTTTTTCCAAAAAAGGGCTTAATGTTAGGATTAGTGTTCCTTTCAAATTTTTTAAAGTTAAAATATTTTGTTGAAAAAGGGGGTTTGTCTTTGGTTTTTTTTCTGTATTCCTTTTTTTTTGTTCGTGTTCATCTAACCGTTTGAGTGGCTTTCGGGGAATTTTGGCAGAGGCGGGTGACGTTTTTTTATCCCAAATGAAACAACAAAATAGTTTGAAACTAAAGAAAGATTTATTTAAAATTAAAATTAAGTTATTTTACGTATTTTTTTTGGGCACGATTTTTGGTTTATTCTTTCCTTTTAAATTTATAATTTTTTTTGTCCGAATTGTCACGCACACCTGAAATGGAAAACATTAAGTTATAAAATTCCTTTTTCAATGATTTAACATGCTTTTGATTTTGTGGATTTAAATTTTTTGTTTGTACTTTTAAATATTAAAGCAATCTTTTATATCAAGTTTATCGTTTTAAAAATAGAGACAAACAAAAGGGGGTTTTGCACATACCTTTAATACCACAAAGAAAAAAGCTGAGACAAACATAAACAGTTTTTTTTTCTTTTAATATTGATGTTTTACTTTCATAAATGACAAAGTTTGTCAAAAAAAGGTTGCAAAGTAGTATAATATGACGAAATTATTTCGTTCTTAGTTGTTGCTCATTTATGAAAATAAGGTCTTATTATCAGAGTTAAAAAAACATTAATGGTATAATAACTAGGAACTTCAAAAGTTAAAATTAAAATCTAAAATTAAAAAAATGCCCGTGTTATTCCAATTTTAAAATTTGGACCGAAAGGTGATCCGAACAACTATCGACCTATTTCTATCTTGCCTACAATATCTAAGATTTTTGAACGTCACACCATGTTTTCAAAAAAAAATATTTAACATAATAAACAATCAGGATTTCGAAAGAATCATTCATGCAATACGGCTCTTATTCATTTGATAGACTCCTGGCTAAAACATGTCGATAGTGGCAAATATATCTTTATAAGGTACAGTATTTTTAGACCTGATAAAGGCGGTTGATTTAGTTGACCATGAAATCCTTTTGATATAAACTCAAACTTTATCACTTTCTGTCACATCATTAAAACTGTTTCATTCGTATCTGTCTAATCGTATACAAATATTTCAAATTGGAGACTTACAATCTGACGTACAATATGTTACATCTGGCATTCCACAAGGCTCAATATTAGGTCATTTACTGTTTCTTTTTTATATAAATGATCTCCCAAATATTTGCGAGGATGTTAGCATAGATTTATATGCTGATGATTCCACTTTGCATAAATCTGGAGATGCCATATCAGTTATAGAGGAAAAACTACAATATAGCCTTAATATGATAATTAAGTGGTGAAAAATAAATAATATGCTTTTACACCCTAAAAAAATTTGAAAATTAACGACTCACCTCTTGACAATGTAGAATCACAAAAAGTGCTTGGTATTTATGATGAAAATACAATCAATTGGCAATGTCAGATAAATGATGTGTATAAAAATTGAACTCTTAACAGGCTTCGCGAAAGTTGCCGGACCGTCGGACATGTCCGGCAAAAATCAGGCCGGTCCAATATTTTTTTTCGGAGTTCCGGACCTTATGTCCGGTACGAATACCGGGATATAATCAAGACCGATCAAGACCGAGTTTTCTCCCTTGAATGAAAAAAATGTAAAACGAGTTTTGATTCGCCGTTTCCTTTTAAGTGTCCAATCAAATTCTAGATACATACGACTGTCAATAACCAAAATGTCGGTGTTTTTACAATACTACGCTGGCGCTACGCCCGGAAAAAAACGCAAACTGTCAAATGAAGAAAAAAAAGAAAAACAGAAAGAATACGAGGCCAGGCGCCCGCCGCGAAAATTTGTTGACAAGTGGAAAAATGGTCTCTCCTGGTTAGTTTTCCTGGAGGAAGATAAGAAGATGAAATGTGCACTATGTTCTAATTTTTATAAAGATCGTGCAATGGACGATCGCATATTGTCTAAAAATACATTCATACTGGGTTGTGGCAACCTAAAAATTTCAGCAATTGAGGACCATGAAAAATCAAAAAGTCATGAGAAAGCCGTCACCAGTGAAATGTCAAAAAGTAGGACAGTCATTGAAAAAATGAATTCTGATGCTGGCAAGTCACTGAAAATGTTGAAGCAAGCGGAAAGACACAAGGTTGCCTACCTGTTCAGAAATGCACATGCTGTTGCAAAACAAAATCGTCCCATATCTGACTATAAATGGCTGTGTGAGGTGATGTGAGGTAGATCAAGCTAAAAAGCTGTACATTCTTTTCATTCATGATGGATGGAACAACCGATATATCTGGAGGTAATATATACTTTTTCAAAACATGTTGCACTTTAATTTTTTAATAGATCTTAACCTCTCAGTTTTTTACTTTAATTATAGATTATAACTAGTTCACACAACAATTTAATTATATGGTTATATCAAGATAAAATACAAATAGATGTTATATATATAATTTTAGATTACATGTTACATGTTGTTATCAACGTATAAATAAAAACGTTTATCTTGTATTTAGATGAGCAAGAGGCTATTTACGTAAGGACATCCAGTCAAGGTGCAGTAACAGAGAGATTTCTTAATATCGGTTCACCTAAATCGACAAAATCTGAAGATCTTTTCGAGCATGTTTTGGCAGTATTCAAAGAATGTAATGTTGATAAAGGTAGATATAATAATAGCAGTCTTTTCTTTAATTACTAATCTCCCCAAAATATAACGGAAAACGGCCTTTAAGTAGGTTTTCTAATTCGTGAAAATAGAAATAAACCTTATTACTTTTTTTAAATTTGAAATCAATTTGGAAAATAAAAATATGTTATACTTTATTTTAGGCAGCTTAAGTCGACCTTCAGGCTTTTTTTGGTGTTACTAAATTATGCATTGTTAAATGAATATTTCAGACAAACTAGTGGGTATGGGCAGCGATGGCGCCTCCAATATGACAGGATCACGATCCGGATTGTCAACACTTTTGAGACAGCGTATCAACCCTGAAATAGTTAACGTACATTGTATGTGTCACAGACTTGAACTTGCTTTCCGTGATACACTGAAAAAGTCAAAATTGTATGATAAGTTGATGACATTGCTCATTGGCATACATTATTTTTACAAGAAAAGTTACAAAAACAAAAGTGCTCTCTTGAACGCCATTGAAGCAGTAGGTAAAGGTGTGTTACCACCTAAAGTAACTGGAACCAGATGGCTTCCACACCTATGTAGGGGAATAGGTGCTCTTTTGAAGACTTACAGAGCATTAGATGCCCAGTTATCTACTGCAAGTCATGAAAATGCTAAAGCAGAAGGCCTCCTTAAACTGATGTTAGATAAACATGTTCTGGCATTTGCTATTTTCTTACAGGTAAGTTTCAATAATGGTCGGATTTCATTTTTTAGAAAAGAATAGAAATCTAAGATAATTTGCTGATAAAAATTAAATGATCCTGATTTAATATTTTCCTGTTAAAATTTTGTTTTAATTTTTTGTTTTGATAGGTTAGAAAGTAATAATTACATAATAAATGGCAAGTGCATTGTACATGAATATAGCATGAAAAAAATATGCAGTATAAAATATCAAATTAGTATATGTATTGACAAAAAACATTTTTTGGTTATTTTTCCTTATTTAGGATGCATTGGATCATGTCATGACACTGTCCTTGAAGTTACAGAGAGATGATGTCACATTGTCTGATAGTCTGTGCTGGGTTGAATCTACTTTAGAGTTACTTCAGGAAAAGAAGGGAAGGTATGTACATAAATTAGTTTGATAAAATACTTCTGATTGCTAAATGTTTAATTGTCTATTTTTATTAAAGCAACATTTAATAAAATGGTAGTAATGTATATCATAAATTTGTCAGGAAGTGTGAAAGCTTATGTCATCTACTGGAGACTGGAATGTATGATGGGATTAAGCTGAAAGGTGTAACACCAACAATGACTTACACTGATGACATTCTCCAAGGTCTGTCAGATGCTATTAGTAACAGATTTATGACTGACCAGAAAAATGTGCAAAATGCCACAAAAATACTTAACTTTGGAAACTGGCCAGCAGCAGGAACCCCAGAATTACAAGGTTTCTGTTGATGCCGAAATGATTAATTTGTTGATTTTTCATGTTTCAGTTAACAAATGTTTTGTTCATTATCATTGTTTCAATTTCAGGATGTTTCAGTTTTAGCATTAATTTTGTTTACAGTGAGGAGAAAGAAAATACACATTGTACACTATGACAGATGTTTTATAAAGAAACCATGAAAACCGAAATAATGTTATAAATCAAAATGTTAAAATACAGAAAGATAAAATATTTAATCATACAGTGTGTATTTTCTTCCTTCACACTGATTTGTTGGATCAGTTTGGATTTAAAGTATAAAATTTAAGCTTCAAGTATACCAGCAACTGTCATGTTTATCTCTCAAACTCATCTCAACATAAAGAGCTGTAACTTACCTTTGAAGTTATTTAACTGTTAAGTCAAATCAATGATAAAATCTGAATTCATGTATGCAAGATATTTTCATTTAATACAGGCATTTATTCCTTTTAGAGTTTGGACAAGAAGAGGTATTGATGGTGTTTAGAAACTTTAATGCCAGTATTTGTAGAGTGACTGCAGACATAACTGAAGATAATCTGGTTAACCAATGGAGTCTTCTGAAGAAAATTGTCACAAAAAAGTAATTTGGAATTCATTCAAGTTTTTAAAACAACACTAAATGTCTGATTGTCTCTGATTGTTTATTTTATCCAAGATCAAATTTGAAATGTTGTACAATATAATTATCAAATATACAGCATGATGATATTGTAAAGTTAAAATGTAAATAATTCTAAAAACTTTTAAATCTTAATAGGGGTGAATTTGATTTCATCTTCATCACAATTTCAGTTTTTATAATCTTTTGCTCAATTTCAGGTATGGAGGGAAGATGTCTTCTCTCTCTTGGAAGACTGTACTACAGGAAAACTGCGACTTTCAACAGATAGCGCTTGTCATAGATGTAATGTTAACCATTCCCTCCACAAGTGTGAAGTGTGAAACAGCCTTCTCCCAACTGAAGCTTTTAAAAACCTGTAGACGGTCAAAGCTTGGGACTTCTGTTCTAAATGACTTGATGATTGTCAAGTTACAATCTCCATCAATAGCAAACTTTGACCCAGAAGATGCTATTGAAAAATGGCTGGTAAGATGCATGTAAATTATCTAAAAATGTTATTAAACATTAGATCACTCATTAATAAACTAAAATATCATTTCTATGTGTAATATCTTACATGTTTCCTTTCTCACTAAAACAATACTGTCAGGAAACCTGTAATATTTTCAGGTTTACTGTAAAAAGCAAACACTGTACTAATTCACTAAAGATCTTGTTTTCATTACACCTTACAAACTTTTCTCACCAGCCTAAAAACATAGTTAGATTTGAATAATCTTGTTCTTGTTCCTCCAGGCTGCATCAGTAATGGGACGGCGTACAACTTATATCAGAAGGCCCAAATCTACACGCGTCACTACCACAGTGGTCACTGACAGTGAGGCCCTCAGTGAGAATAATGCAACTGACACTGAAGAAATTGTACCAGTACCCAGTTATGATATAGATACTGCAGAAGCAAGACCCTCCGTTTCCACTTACTCTATTGACATGCTGTGTGATAAGGACTCTGATTATGATGATGATGATTTTGATCATGACTCAGAATGTTTTGATTTTCAGACAGAGTCAATCAATCTTGACAAATTGATGTTTTATCTAAGGGAATAAAATGGCTTCAAATCTTTAAAAGTTGTTATGTCTTTAAAAAAAAACACAAAGGTATTACCATATACTTATATTTGGAAATTTTTTTCGGTAAGACAAAAGTTCTTTCGGTCAGACAAGAATTGAAAGTTTGTCTGACCGAATGTCAGGCAAATTTTTCAGCAGTTTTCGCGAAGCCTGTCTTAAGTTAATTTATTTAGGAGCATAAAGTACTTTTTATAACAGGAATCTCGCATGCTTTATTATAATGCATACCTTCTTCCTATTTTTGATTATTGTTGTAATTTATGGGGGAAAGAAAACAATAAATATATATTTTAAATATACCAAATACAAACACGAATTTTTAAAATTATTCTAGACCTTACAATGTGAAAATGATCAGAAAATTAATACAAAAGATTAAAAGATGGCCTTTTAAAAAAAGATGTATTTTTCACACTGGTGTCCAAGTTTATAAAGCACTGAATAATATGCCCCCTCAATATATCCGAGACTTACTTACCATAACAAATAATCAAAAGTACAATCTAATATCGATATCTCGCGGAAATTTAATTTCGTCTTACAAACCACGTACTTATTATTTTAATGACACATTCCAATTCAATGCCATGGCTATTTTGAATTCCATACCACTGTCTATAAGAAGAAAAACAAAATTTTCAATATTAAGAATAGTTTAAAGAAATACTTATTTAATCAATAATTCAATCCATGTGTATTATATATACAATATACGCTCTTTATATTCGTACATGTGTTTTTTATTATCATGCTTTCTAATAATGGGGGTCTGTCTTAGTTTCAAGTTTTTTGACTGTGTTGTTAATTTTGTAAGTTTTTTTTTTACTTTTTAAATGGCAGATTAAAATTATGCACTGATGAAAGTATTATGTTTAATGATAATTAAAATGAATTGTATGAATGTTCAGTATATGTGTTAAGATATATGTTCAAATTGTGATAACCATTTAATCATTTCTTTTACATGTTATATTTTCTTTGATTGATGTGTGTTCTTTTGTGGTGTTTTATTTTTATTTTTTTATCTTTATTTTAGAAGGCCGCATTGTAAATAAAATGTTGCAATATGTATATGTCTTAATGTGTTACCTTCGGTAAATAATTTTTATTTCTGCATGTTTAACCATAGTCCTAATTAAAATATCACTGCCAAATACGTTTACATTTTTCGATGACATCAATAATAATGATTGAATATATCTTGGGTATTTTGAGTTTTACATTTTTGTCATTTATAAGATTATTTTCCTCGCAGATGAGGCATAAAGAGCGGTTCGTGAATATAAATCATCAATAACTGACAAAACATAGCCATAAAAAGGCTTCATATCATTTAAGTGTTAACCATTACGCTCTTATTTTTGAGATAATTGATAATAAAATCCGTCTCTGACCAACATTTTTATCATTTTTATTTTGCAAAATAAGTCTTCTGTATAACAAACCATGATTGAAATTCTAAATATAGAGTCACTTGGTACGTTTCTGTGTTATTTTCCTGATAACAATAGTAGAAGCTGTTTGCCAATGGTAAAATGATTTTTTGTTAAGTGAGTTAGTTCCTAGGTTCAAATTTCCTGAGCTTTCTGAGCCGGCAGGTACGCTATATACCGTCTGTGTCCCTCTGCAATAACGGGCATTTTCCTTATTGCATAAGGGAATTGTGCAGTCTACTTTCCAATCATTAAATTGTTCAATAAAGTACTATAATTCATTAAATATTCTTTCATTACATCTGAAAGATAGAATACCATATTTTCCGAATTGACATCGGACAATCTAAAGAAATTTAAACGTAATTTTGATAGGTAATTTACAGTTTTATAAATTTTTGATAACGGTGAAAAAACAGTATGTTTTAAGTAAAGATAACAGTTTGCATTTGTTTTAACTGAATTATTATCCACATAACATTTAACAGCTCGAAAAGAAATATGAATATTTATTTATACTTGCCATTTTGTACTGGTTTTCGGACATGACAAAACTTTAAAAAGGATCTAGAACTAGGCCTTATGATTGTTAATCAAGTACTTATTCATGCTTTTTACATGATCTTGCGGTCTTTTTTTCGAAGAAAAAGATGTAACATATATTAATATGTCATTAAGTCTTAAGTTAACACATCAATTTTAAAGGTAAACAGAACTAGATGTTCTAGAACAAAATATAATGCTGATATTTCAAGTATGGTTTTTTAAATGGCTTTGAAATGATTCCATACATGCGCCATATGCTCATAAAGGAATATATACACGTTCTATTTTTATATAAGTATTTTGGAAGATTTTTTCCAAATTAAAAATATGCAGTGTGCAATAACCTTTTTTAAATAATTACTTTAAAAGTAATACAAAAAAACACGTTTATATAACCGTACGTTCGATATACAAATGTAAGGTTGTCCTTTCACATTTTGTGAAATGTTTTCTGAAAGAATGCAAAGAATATAAATGCATAGTAATACAATTCATTTAAAATAATAAGATGACTTGACACGAACATCTAAGCACTTTTATAAAAAAAATATTCCTATAATTAAGAATACCTTGACGTAAATGCTACAAATGCTACGATGCTCAGGCTATTTTATCAATACTTTATTACATTTATTTATTTTCCGACTTTGAGTACGAATATTTCTGAGTACGAACCATCGCATTGTTTTGATGATTACTTTCAATAACATTGCATATATCTTATATTATTATGATTTTCAGATGCCATTTGTATATATAAATGTTTATGATCTATTCTTAAATGATGACATACGTTTATTTTCTTCATGTAATCTTGCTTAAAATTTGGTCACATTTCTGAATTTGCCACTGGTCGGCCATTTTGAATATTAATGTTATGACGTCACAGGGTACTATAAATACTGCGCGTTAGCATATCGTTGTCATCTCAATTCAGGTCGTCTGGTAGAAAAGTTCTCTATTGAGTAGATAATTGAAGACGATTAAATTACCGTAAATGGACCAGTTACAGGTGAAATTCACTTGTTGTTATTGTTAAACAGTTATAATTACTTTGCCAGTGTAGAGAACGGTTGTTCCAGAAATGGTTCATATTAGATCTGGTATAATAGCCAATCCAGTGTAGTACCCAATCTGGTAACTACCAGATCTGGTATCTCATTATATTGTACCAAACCTGGTACTTGTTTACTGAAATCTTGTCATCTTTAGGATTAATAATTATAGACTTTAGGCATACATGACTATGTATATTTAAATAAATTGATCTATATGATATTATAATTAAAAGAGTTTTAAGTCTACAAAATGTCTTATGTGTTCATTTATAATTTGGTACTTGGGCCGTGTAAAACGAACCCTGGGTTAATGTTAGGCTGCAGACTGCCCTGGAAACACTAAGCAGGGGTCTGGGCACCCATCTGGTGTCAGAAGTGGGATCTACAAGGTCTAACAAGATCATGGTTAACACAAATGTTTTAGATAAATTGAATATGAAAATATAGATAAGAACAGGGATATTTTTTTAGAATTTAGTTAGTATTACACATAAGTGAAAAAAACAAGTTTTCAATTTTTAAAGTTGAATATTCCTGACAATTGGATAGAGAAATTCAAAGAAAAATTAAATATTTGGGATAAGATTTGTCTGAGATTGATATGTTGTTTATGTTGACAGTTTTCTGTTCTGTTTTCTCTACACTGCAAGGTTATCTGTTGATGTTCTGTTGACAACCTGGAAAAGATAATGATATAATAAGTTGACACTTGTGATAAGTTACAGTGACAAAATTATAATAGTACAATAGTACAGAATTATGAACTTATTTGATTTTTTTTATGAAAAGTTACAAATAAGAAAATATAGTATATATACATATTTCCAGGTTGTGAGGTAAATTGTTTCCTTGATAAAAATATATAATTAACTTAGTAATAGTTAAAAATGGCTGAATCAGATATTGATATTGATCATAGCTATTCTGTTGTGAATACGAAAAACACTGAATCAATGGATAACAGTGATTATAGTGAAGGTGATCAAAGCTCTTCAGAAAATGTATTTAATGGAAATCAATATGTTTCTTGTTCTAGAATTGATAGTCTTGAGAATTTTATGGGAAGTCAAATTTCAAATTTAGTAAAAGAAATAGGCACTTGAAGCTTTACTTTAGAAAATGTAACTAGTAAAATACAAAATAAACTAAGTACTGTAGAAAATGATATTTTATCTGTTAGATCACGGTTGTCTTAACTAGAACATCCTGATAATGAGGTTAGTTTGAATCATTATATAAACAATGTACATTTTGAGCATAATGATTATTCTCTCAAATTCCTGTTCATATAACATCATCAAGACCAAGTAATATTAGTAATAATCATATAGGCCAAAATTTCAATGTAAGCTCTGCTGATAATATGATATCTCATGACAAGAGACATGGTTTGAAAATGAAACCACAGAATTTTAGTGGAGAAGAAGATCTTCATGATTTTCTCACACAGTTCGAAATAACTTCTGAAATTAATGGTTGGACATATATATTGAAAAGTCCTTATATTTGGCTAGTACAGTAATAGTATAACGTTTTGACGTTTTAACTAAGCTAGTTTTTTATTAAAGATTACCTTTTGCTGAAATGATTTTAGTGTAACTTGACTATTATGTTAATTGTTTATATTGCGACAATATATTTTAGTTTACGATACTTTAAAATATACGTTTGGTATACGTATTTTTAATAAACGTTTGGTATCATATAATATAATAATCGTCTCAGTGATCAAGATCATTCTTATCAGCCAATGAAAATAAAGTCATGCTTGAGCGATCATCTCAGCAGGTATAAATAAGGCGGCAGAGCCAAAATTACTCAGTCTGCAAAGGAATTCACCGGGACCAGGTTACTTTATGTAATTGAAGCCTCGCTTCATACATAGAGGATAATTTCGTCTACCTAACTGAAGCCTAGCTTCATAGGTAGAAAAGAAGAATTGGCAAAACTAAATACCCTTGTTTATCCAATTGAAGCCTAGCTTCATGGATATAGTGTCGTTATAGTTTAGTTGTGAAATTGTATTTGACTCTGGGTACTTATAGACCACCACATTTCCTGAAAGCCTCGCTATCAGAAAATTGGTAACATATAGGTATTAAAAATCCAGAGGTAGATTTAAAACGAATAAGCTTTGTATAGTTGGAACTTTGTTGTAAATCCCTACCAGCAACTTATCTTTCTATCTAAATAGAAGCCTCGCTTCATAGATAGGGAGGTAGTTGCTGGACTATAGGAATTATCGGGTTGCAGCGTGATATCTATAGTTTTCAATAATTTTATAGTGTTATATTGTAAACATCATCTTTACTATATTGAGCCTTTTTGAGAATTTAATAGTGTGTTTCGGAGTGTTAATTCAAGCTGATTGTTTATAATATTTGATCATTTAAGAATCATTTGTATCTAATCAAACGGCAGGTAGCCCAAAGAAAAATTAATAATATATTTGTGTACATCCGCTCGGTACACGTTACAAAAATTGGTGGCAGCGGTGGGATCATATAGATAAAAACACCATTATCTGGCCCCACATATTAAAATAGATATTTGTTAAGAAATGTCTGAGAGTAAAGATTTTAGTAATAGCAATGAGCTTATTTTGTTACACGAAAAACTCAGAGATTTGCAGCACCAAAATGAAGCTTTGAAATTGCAAAATGAAATATCATTACTTGAAAGACAAATTGACAGTATGCAGTTATCGTTTCAAAATCAATATGACTCAAACTATGAAGACAAACAAACGTCAACACCTAAATTTTTAACAAGACAATATGCAACACCTCTATCAGAAAGAAGGAGACGTTTATTACCACCGACCCCAGATAAAAAGCCCTTTAAAATAGAAAGTGTCTTAACCCCATTAGCTGAAAATCAAAGGTTTACGGAATCTCCTTGTGGCTCTGATTTAAATTATCCGAGGGATCGATTTGTTACTTTTCGAAAGAGAAAATCACAACCAGCAAATAAAACAGAGTCCTTACACAGCAACATACAAATGGATACTTCAAATTCAACAGAAATAAAACGTGATCCTAAAAACTCAAATTCAAAACGAAGTGTTATGATGAAGCCAGATACGTATAATGGAACTAGCTCCTTGGATAAACTTTAAAGCGCTTTTTGAGGCATGTTCAGAAATAAATCAATGGACAAACAAAGAAAATGGCTTTATTTATTAGTTTCGTTAACAGGGGAAGATCGGGTATTTGGAAACCTGACAAGCAAAGCACCAAATTATGATGAACTTGTATTAGCATTACAAGAAAGGTTTTCACCACTCAATCAAACTGAATTATATAGAGCTCAACTAAGAGAAAGAAGACAAAAAGCTACAGAATCTTTATCTGAAATGGGGCAGGACATAAGACGTTTGACTAATTTAGCATACCCTTCAGCACCATCAGATGTAAAAGAGACTTTAGCAAAAGAACAATTCATAGATTCTTTGATTAACTCGGATATGAGACTTAGAATTAAACAAGCTCGTCCTACAAGCTTGAATGAAGCAGTAAGGCATGCTGTTGAGCTTGAGGCTTTCAACAGGGCGGAACGAAAATCCAATGAAACTCGTGGTTATATGAGAAAATTAAATTCTGACGAATATGATAGTCAGAAAAGTCAAGAAGACAAATTAGATAGCCTGATAAAATTAGTAGAGGAAATGAAGAATATGTTATCAAAGTTTCAACGCCAAAATAATTTTAAAACTTTTGATAAAAGAAACATAGATACATCCCAGCGAAATCAAAATAATAGAATGTCTTCTAGAACATTTGCTTATGGGTCGAATACAAAGTCTTTGAAATGCTATGAGTGTGGTCGGGAAGGTCATAATAAATACAATTGTCGAAAATTCATTAGTAGATCAAAACGAAAAATTAATGTGTTGGAGAAAGATTGTGAAAATTTGTCTGATTCGTGTGGTTCAGGGTTATTTGTTGAAGCTACAATAAATGGCATCAAAGCTGATTGTTTAATTGATACTGGTGCAACACTTTCAATGATTTCCTCAAGTTTTATAAATAGATGTCAGTTTCCAGTAATTTTAGAACCGGTTGAAACAAATATTGTAAATGCATCTGGAAATCCTTTAGAAATTAAAGGTAGGACACATTTAGATATGAAATTGAATGATGAAATTTCAACAAATCCTTTCATAGTTTCTGACATAGAGGAAGATGCAATATTAGGATTAGATTTTATGACAGCAAGAAATATTGTAATAGATGTTTCGAATAATCAGTTAACAGCCAATGGTAAAAAGATGAAAATAAATTGTAAAGGTCCGATTGGTTGTAACCGCGTGATTTGTCATTTTTGTGGAATGAATTTTAGAAAGAAATCTTATATAAGACAGCACTGTAGAAGAATACATAAAGTAAGGGAATCTCAAGATACAGGGCATTCGGAAAATGTGCATGCTAAATCTAATTGTTAGAGGCAGCTTAAAACAATATTTTGTTAATTCATGCGGGGCGCATGTAAAACGGAGGCGTGGGTAGTGTAACGTTTTGACGTTTTAACTAAGCTAGTTTTTTATTAAAGATTACCTTTTGCTGAAATGATTTTAGTGTTACTTGACTATTATGTTAATTGTTTATATTGCGACAATATATTTTAGTTTACGATACTTTAAAATATACGTTTGGTATACGTATTTTCAATGAACGTTTGATATCATATAATGTAATAAACGTCTCAGTGATCAGGATTACTTTAATCAGCCAATGAAAATAAGTCATGCTTGAGCGATCATCTCAGCAGGTATAAATACGGCGGCAGAGCCAAAATTATTCAGTCTGCAGAGGAATTCACCGGGACCAGGTTACTTTATGTAATTGAAGCCTCGCTTCATACATAGAGGATAATTTCGTCTACCTAACTGAAGCCTAGCTTCATAGGTAGAAAAGAAGAATTGGCAAAACTAAATACCCTTGTTTATCCAATTGAAGCCTAGCTTCATGGATATAGTGTCGTTATAGTTTAGTTGTGAAATTGTATTTGACTCTGGGTACTTATAGACCACCACATTTCCTGAAAGCCTCGCTATCAGAAAATTGGTAACATATAGGTATTAAAAATCCAGAGGTAGATATAAAACGTTTCGGAGTGTTAATTCAAGCTGATTGTTTATAATATTTGATCATTTAAGAATCATTTGTATCTAATCAAACGGCAGGTAGCCCAAAGAAAAATTAATAATATATTTGTGTACATCCGCTCGGTACACGTTACAATAGGTACTGCCAGATCTCTGCTTACAGAATTGTCTGAAACTGAAAGAAGAGATTTCTCAAGTTTGATTTTAAAACTAAAGAGCAGATTTGGCTTTGAAAATTAGGCCGAGGTATTTCGTACTCAACTAAAAACTAAAATAAGGTTAAAGGGAGAGTCCATTCCTAAATTGGCCCAATCAATACGTAAATTGACAAGAAAAGCATATCCAACCGCAAACCCAGACGTTGTAGATGCTTTAGCTTTAGATAGCTTTATAGATGCCCTGAATGAGTCTGATATTAGACTAAGATTAAGAGAAGGTAGCCCAAAAAAGCATATATGAGGCTGAACAAATAGCTGTAAGGATGGAAGCTCATAGGCTTGCTGACAGACAGAGAAGTAGACTGATAGGCAGTGTACAGGAAAGAATTGAAAACCCTACAAATTCTGTATCCTCACAAAATAGTTCTCATAGCAACCCTTACCTACCTAAACCTAACATGCCGAAACCTACATTTAACAGACCATATCAAGCTCAGGAATTAAGACCTGAAAATAATAGACAGCAAACAAGACACAATTTCAATCATTTTAGAAACTATCATGAAAATAGGAATACTAGGTATTATGCTAGATGTAATGGAAACCAACCAAGTTCAAGGTATGATAATAGAAGAAATCAAAATCTTAATCAGGGAAACAAACAAATGCCAAGTTGGAGGGGCCACAACAAGTATGTACCTTTCTGCCTGATGGCACATCACACTGCTATACATCAATCTACTGGTGTCACACCATTCTCTGTGATGTTTGGAACTCAAATAAGGTTGCCAATTGACCTACTGATAGGAGCTCCTCTTGTAGACAATCCTGAAAAAGAAAACAGGTATGCCAGTGATTATGTAAGAAAATTAGAGGAAAAAACTTCATCAAATTCAATCTTTTGCTAGAAAGAAATTAAAAATTTCAAGTGATGCTATGAAAAGAAATTATGATTTAAATGCTAATCAGACTTCTTATGTAGTAGGTGATTCTGTTTGGTATCATAAAATATGATAAACAAGATCAACAAGGAAAGGCGGCGTTCAATGAACGCAACACCCACAGAGAAAAGTTGGTAGAAGTGGAAAATTAACAAGACCGTGGAAAGGTCCATATCAAATAATTGAAAAAGCAACATTTTATATCGAATAAAGGGTAGTCAGAGAGAACGACCTAGAGTTGTTCATCATGATAAGCTAAAAGCATACATTAATTAAATAAATAGGTGTAAATGGCACACCTATAATTCACAACAGTAACATTAGTTTTATCGTTACTGTTCTGCTGTTGTTGTTGGTAATTTTTACTACATATTAAATAAATATATGATATTCAGTTGATAATGTCTCATTCAAAATGAAAAGATTAATGTATATATGATTCTTTACCAATTGATTATTATAAATGAAAAGATTATATAATGATGATTATTATATACATGAAATGATAAATAATACTTGATAAGAAATTACTTTCATAACATGTTGAAAAGTAATTATTGTACATTCACGAAATATATTGATGGATAAATATAAAGATAATGAAGATTATACTTAGGAAACTTATTTTGTCTATCTTCAGAAACCCTTTAAATGTAAGATTTGTGGGGATATCTCCTTTACAACCCGAAGCAGATGTTACAGTCACATTCTAGAACAGCACTCTGGTGTGACATGGAAGTGTAGATTCTGTTGCAAGGTCTATCATAGAAACACACCGCAAGCAAATACCTGTCACGACAAAAAGGAAAATTATATTAGGTTTGTCCAGGCTACAGGTGAAAGAGGGAAAGAAGCTGATGACATAATGGAAAGATTTAAACTAACAATTCCTGATTTGATAATAGACAAAAGGCAAGGGTATAATATGATAAGGAAACAGACAAGACCAGAATTATTCGAAAGAAAGAGGGGAAGGCCGCAAAGCAGAGAAAATAGATGTACGAAAAGGAGAAGGGAAAGTTCTAGCTCAAGTAGCTCTGAATCATCAGACACATCCAGATCAAGTAGTACAAGCTCAAGAGAAGATGAAACGGTAACTGCTGTTAGGGATCTACTTGATCTGGAGGATGACTTTCAAATTGTGGAACCATGTTATGAAGAGAAATTAAGAAAAGAAGGTGAAGAAAGACTAAGAATTGAAAATGAAAGAAAAGAGAAACAGGAAAAATTTAGAAAAGAGAAAGAAAGGAGAGAGATAGCAGAGGTAAAGGAGAGACAAGAAAGGGAGGAGAGGCTCAGAATTGAAAGGGAAATAAAAGAAGATGAAGCAAGGAAAGAGGCAGAGGAGAAAAAGAGAAAAGAGGAGGAACTTAGACTTGAGAAAGAAAGAAAAGAGAAAGAAGTGAAGGAAGCAGAGGAAAAGCAAAGGCAAGAAAGGGAGGAGAGACAGAGAGTAGAAAAGGAAAGGAAAGAGAATGAAGCAAGGAAAGAAGCAGAGGAGAAAAAGAGAAAAGAGGAGGAACTTAGACTTGAGAAAGAAAGAAAAGAGAAAGAAACAAAAGAAGCAGAGGAGAAAAAGAGAAAAGAGGAGGAACTTAGACTTGAGAAAGAAAGAAAAGAGAAAGAAACAAAAGAAGCAGAGGAGAAAAAGAGAAAAGAGAAGGAACATAGACTTGAGAAAGAAAGAAAAGAGAAAGAAACAAAAGAAGCAGAGGAGAAAAAGAGAAAAGAGAAGGAACTTAGACTTGAGAAAGAAAAGAGAAACATGGAAGCAGAGAAAGAAAAGGAAGAAAAGGGAAGAGTAGAAGAAAAGAGACAACACGCAAAGGACAAGGAGGAAAGACATAGTAAGAAAACAGAAGAAAAACAAAAGATCGAAATAGTTACACTGAATGTAGGAGGAAGAAATTTTTTAAATTTAGATACCACCGTGAAAGGCATAATGGACAAAGTAGTGCTAAATTAAGATGAATTGTTCATTGACAGGGACAGTGAACTATTCCCATATGTTTTAAATCATTTAAGATACCGTCAACAAGGAGTGATGAACCTGTCAAGGGATCTTTTACCATCAGACAGAGGAAGTTTGGCTGCATTACAACTCGAGGCGAAATATTTCAACCTCCCAAAGCTGGAAAAACAGTGCAGTGACAAAAGGATAAGTTTAAAAGAAAATGTTTAAACAAGAATAAATAAAGTGTTATAATGTCAAATATACATGTGATGATAAAAGGAATATTTAGAAAATAATTATTGAAAGATAAAAGGAATTTTTAGATAAAAGAAATACATATGACAAAAGGAATTTACCGATAAACTAAGTATCAGCATGATGAACAAACTAAAGGAACAGTATAACAGGTATCTTTAGTGGACTTTAAAAGATTAATTTAACTTTATACAAATAAATTTCACATTTAATGTTTCCAACTAATTTTAGTGTTAACAGATATTTCAAAGTAAACTTTTTGCCATAAATTTTATTAAGCAAACTTTAATCAATTTCGTGAGAATTAATTATCTTAACTTTATTTGTGAGACAAACTCATACTTACGTAATATACATATTTTGTGATTATTCTACAGGATTTTGTGCCATGCACAGTTCAGTGTGTCTGAAATACTTTAAAAATAATACAATGAACATTAAATTTTTGTGCAAAATAATTTGACGCTATAGAATACATCAATGTTGAATATACATGTATACATATAGTGTTATTAATAAATAACATTTGACATTATACTTTGTAATGCAATGTTACTAAATATTAAAATTTATGAACACTTAGTGCATTATAACTGACATAATTGCTTACTTTAACAGATGAGACTTACACATTTCTTATATTAAGAATATGTAAAGACATTTTAATTATTATCTTTGTGGAATATACATGTACTATTACTTTTAGGCATGTTAAATTATTATTGTTATTGTTTCCATAAGTTATTGAAGTCAATTCGCATGTGAAGTAAAAGTGATATTTTTAAATTATTGACACAAAACAATTATTTAAAGGCTGTATACTTACATATTTATAGACATCTGTACTGGTTCTACAGTCTGAATTGCTTTGAAGAGGTATCCTAAAAGAGACTTCCTATTGTTAATTGTAAATAAATTTTTATTTTGAATTGTTAAATTGTTATAAAAAGATTATATCTACAAGTGAACAACATAACTCTTAATTAATTGGTGTTGTTAATTATTTACATGTTTTTCAGTAATCAATTTAGTCAATTAAGCATAATTATAATAAGTATTTGATAGTGTACTTTTAAATAAATAGTTAAAATAATATGTAAAAATTAACTTACCACACTTCTTAATCGGTGACCGATTCCTGAGAGGTGGGGGTAATGTGATGCTCAGGCTATTTTATCAATGCTTTATTACATTTATTCATTTTCCGACTTTGAGTACGAATATTTCTGAGTACGAACCATCGCATTGTTTTGATAATTACTTTCAATGCAACTGCATATATCCTATATTATTATGATTTTCAGATGCCTTTTGTATATATAAATGTTTATGATCTATTCTTAAATGCTGACATACGTTTATTTTCATGTAATCTTGCTTAATATTTGGTCACATTTCTGAATTTGCCACTGGTCGGCCATTTTGAATATTAATGTTATAACGTCACAGGGTACTATAAATACTGCGCGTTAGCATATCGTTGTCATCTTAATTCAGGTCGTCTGGTAGAAAAGTTCTCTATTGAGTAGATCATTGTAGTCGATTAAATTACCGAAAATGGACCAGTTACAGGTGAAATTCACTTGTTGTTATTGTAAAACAGTTATAATTACTTTGCCAGTGTAAAGAACAGTTGTTACAGAAATGGTTCATACCAAATCTGGTATAATACCCAATCCGGTGTAGTACCCAATCTGGCAACTACCAGATCTGGTATCTCATTATATTGTACCAAACCTTGTTTACTGAAATCTGGTCATCTATAGGAATAATGATAATAGACTTTAGGCATCCATGACTATGTATATTTGAATAAATTGATCTATACAATATTATAATTAAAAGAGTTTTAAGTCTACAAAATGACTTACCTGTTCATTTATAATTTGGTACTTGGGCCGTGTAAAACGAACCCTGGGTTAATGTGAGGCTGCAGACTGCCCTGGAAACACTAAGCAGGGGTCTGGGCACCACAATTTGAAATAATATAAATGTAATATAATACAAATATTGACTTTCAAGGGAATGAATATGATGTGATATGTACTGAAAAAAAGATAATGAACCAGACATATGTTTATCGATAAAACGTGAATTCAGTTCATGTAAATATAATAAAAATCTTCTGTAAAAAAAAACAACAAAAAAAACATTGTGTTCTGTCCCATTATTCTTAAAACTAATCCGGCTATTTCAGACTTGAACTGAACAAACAAGTTGACCAAATTCATTTTATCTGTTTTGTACGTGAAAAGTATAGCAGACCTTTAGAACGCTTTATAAAAAAGGCGACATAAACTTGTCAACTAAATCACATACATCATTCTATAAAATCCTTACAGACGTGATGTCACGCTTTTTATCAAATGATTCTAAATATAGCCTTTGATTCTGAGGGTTTTCCGGAAATTTTTGGGTTGATAAGAACGGACTTTATTATATACGATTTATATATACATAAGAGCAGTACGACTATTCTAAGATTAATGTAATAATGATTAAAACGACGGACGACACTTATGATCTAACATTTCTAAGCATCTAACATGAGTAAGCTATAGATATTGCTTCAAACGTCATTGGCACGTGTCTTAGTCATGTGCCCTAAAATTAAATGCAACACTGTCTATTTCCACACCTTTATTCTTCGATTTTCTCTTTAAGTAATTATAATTATTATCATTATTATTGTTTTATTATTACTATTATTATTATAATTATGGACAATATTTAATACTCCACCCCTTAACGAATTTATTTCAGTTGATAGAGTTTTTACTGTTTTTTTTTTAATATAGGTCATACTGAAACTGTGACGGCCGATTGCAATCTTCCTCACTTTTTTATAAACGGAGACCTAAGGGGTAAAAAAAGTAACATAATAAAAGAAGTAATATCCACATTTGTTCTTTTTAATCAATATTTGAAATACTTATGTACAACTACTTATTGTAGGTCAATCTACATTTAAGTGACATTATGCTCATTTTTTTTTCGTTGTCAAGTTTAATTTGAATCAAGAGATTGACTATTTTAATAGTGATTGAACAAGAATAAAAATTAGAAATATAATGATAAAACAAACTCACACACTATAAAGACTGAACCACTCTTTTTATCAACTGAGCTAAGCTGATATGTTTATAAAAAATCCAAGTTTGTGTTTATCTATTAATTTAAAAGTAGAATACGAAATTGATAACAAATTGATAGCAAATATGGTATATGGCAAATGAATACTTAGTTTACTTTTAAATGAACATAAAAGATTATTTTGGTGGGTAATCTGCCACTTTATCAGAAATAAAAAAAGAACACAACTACAAAATTCAAAAACAAAACAAGCGAAGGAGGTAGGAATGACTTGACAAGGGAACATTCCCTTCAAATATTGCATTTTGAATTGTGATATTTTAAAGTTAATTTTCTTGAGCTTTTTTCCAACTTTATAAAATAGTATGTGTAAAATGCATCAGAAAAAAAAAGTTTTGTACAAATGCACTAAATATCAAAGCATTTTTTGATACAAGACTACAAACGAATAATTGACTAAAATTTTAGTTTAATTATTTTTTTAACATACTGTGCAATTAGTCATAAAAATTATGGGCACTTAAATGTTTGACGTTGCTTTTCCCTGATAAGAACACATCATAAATATGCACTTCCTTGTAACTCAGTACAAAAATAATTTAATAATTTCAGTTTTTCATTTCATTTACACACGACACAATTAACGCATGAAATACTATGCATGATTGTAATATAACACAAGGAAATTTTACGAAAGAATATGGATAGTTTATACAGAATGTATTAAATCTAATTACACATTCATCACAATATACCATGCAAAAACCAGTAAGGAACAAAAATGAAATGCTTCATTGCTCAAAGTAACAACCGCTTACTTTTGAAACCATGTAAAAACCTATTTACCGACCCATACTTTTGGACATTTAGTTTCTTACGAACACCGGGTTATTTACTTATCGTTCGTGTTGTTTTTATACAATGTATTATTTATCTCTCTTAGTATGCACAAATATGCCTACAACATTTTGTTAGTTCGTTTGTCAGTCATGAATCTAATAAAACAAATGAAAAACACTATTTAGTGATGAAGTAAGTTGCATGAAATAGAGTAAGATTTCACCCTATTATTATACTTTTTGTCTTTTAAAACAATTTCAAGATCGTTTTGCTCTAAAATCATATTGGCATTTATAGTTATCTTTAAGTTTAAAAGGAAATATCAGTTATCAGATCGGAAAAAGTAGACTCATTAAGAAACGCTTGGAACTATGATACTTTGATAATTGTTGCTATAATTATAAGTCAGTCATGAAAAGTCCCTATAAGTTTTAATTGTAATAATAAAGAATTATGAAAAGCAATTTAATATGTTTCTACGTGTACGTATGGTACATACGTAACTATCATATACAATGTATTTAATACAAATATTGATTCAAGCATCATTCTGCAATCTATACAAACTTAGCCCTTTAAAATACATCACGCTTGTTTTGCTGAAACATTTCATTGCATGGAACTACTGATGTTGGCTATTATTTGTAACAATATAACAACTAGTATGCTAAAATATACTAAAGTGTAAGACTGATGTATGCTTAACTTGAAAAAGCTGATATCTGAAATACTCAATGACTGCTATATGAAAACGGTATCATTTATTTTATGCCCAGTATATTTGCAGCAGCTAGCTTGTCTACGTGAAACTATAGTATTCACTCAGTGTTGATAAATCTATAGGTTAAGGGAACTAGTTTTCTTGTAGCTGATTGTTTCCTGGCGCTTAATTTATACTTTTGTTTCCTTTAAATAGTCTCGTTCTGCTTTTTGCTTTTATGTGTGGGCATTTTGCTCCCCGCCTTTATCCAGATTAGGTCAACATATATAATTATTGTAATATGTTTTGGACGAGACTGTCCTTCATTATTTTTAAAGAACTTACATATAATAACATAGTGTTCAGTCTTCTACCATTTAGTATATGTCGAACACGTTTGCCTCTCCAGCTTTCTGTCATTATTTGAGTTTTTTTTTTTTAAAAAAACTTTCTTCTTGTTGTATAAATGCTATAGCTCTAGAGTTTATGATATTTAGCTTTAGTGTCTTTTAAGAAAAAAGAAAAAGAAAACAAACAAACAAACAATAAAATCATATTCAGTGCAAGACGTTTGGGATCTGTTATCAATTGTTTAACTGTTTTTGCAATGCAAATAATCTTGAAAGATATACAAATATAACAACTATGTTGAAATTTTGAAATTTACTATTAGTATGAGCATATTATTTAAGATAAGGAGTATTGTAACTGAATTATAATGTGCTGCTATGATTATTTTACTTTAAAACCGAAACGACTGATCTTTAATTAAATTCTAAACTGATGACAATACGTTAATACCCTATGTTAACACAAGCTTACAATGTTTTACACAGCACAAAAACAAAGAAGAAATAATAGTATGCTTTTTGTATTTAATAGAATAAATTATGTCAAATTGACGTCAATGATTATAGAAAAGGTGCTCTGACCTTTTAGCAATCGCCTACACATTAATAATCGTATAGAAAACCCTGATGACGTTTGCAATAAATAATTTATACTAAAATAGGACTTAAACAGGAGCGGCTTGACTATACTTATAAAAGAAATATACTGAATCACTTGAGAGCGTCTAAACAACGGTAAAATTATCTTGCTCCATTTACTAGAGCCAGTTCGTTGGCAGAGGTGAATTTTTGATATCTACTACGCCATTCAGCACTGGCTTAAGCAGAATTTAACATTTAACATACAATATTAGAATCAACAGTTGTGACCATACGGTGCTTATCATGGAATGTTCAATTTGACACGTATTTATCACTCTATGCAATATGCTAAAGTAGTCCTTTAACTTTAATTTAATGATAAAATGACATTCAAGTCAGAAGCAAAGAAAACAACACATTACTCTTTATTTACATACCATAATTCCTTCGTGGTATTTAAAACTTTTTACCTATAATAGTGTTATGTGTATCATTTGAGGCAGTTGTGTTATACTGCAGTTCAACAATATTTTTGATTTATGTTTGCTGCTGCAATATCATTCAATAACAAGACATGATTATAAATATATAGTAAACATGTAATTATAAAATAAAACCGCAACACATAGATAAACTTAAAAAGCTATGTATTGCGTAACAGTATAATAATGGTCTGTGAGCAATCCCTTTTTATTGGCATGCACCACGAACATGTGCAATAAAAACAGCAATTGGTGTCTATTTATGCTGTTACAACAGATTTATTCGCACTAAAGTACTTAAAGCAAGTTATAATCATCTTTTAACAACAATAATGCTTGATTCTATGAAATGTCTTAGGTCACGTAGACGGTTTATAACACTTCACCTGCTTTGAAAGATAGTCGGTATATTCAATATTTGATACAATTTATTACCAACAATGAAAAAGTCTACTGTGAAGCGGCTTATCTCTGTCGATTCCTAATGGTTTAAAGTTGATAACCCTTACATTGCCCTTTTATTATAAATGTCAGGGTATTATATAATTGTACGTTCAAATCTGAATTTATGGAGCAAGCAAATTTTATTTTTAAGTCAACAAGTTCGATAAAGTTAGTATTTCATCTATACGAATTAACTATATTTTAAAAATATTATTTAACGACTCAACTATTGGTCAATAATCATCAGTATTACAGTCAATCTTTTGAAAGATATAGTCAATTCAGCTCAATTTAGCAAAGGACAAACGGTTATAAAATCACTTTATTTATTTCATAAGCATATCTAATCACCTAAAAAGGATTTCAAATAAAAAAAGTTAAACACTGAATTTGGCTAGAAATTGGACATTTCGTACCGAATGTAATGCTTGTCTACTCGTTTAATTTCAAAATCAAAATCCTTGGTTCAAAAATCTTGCAGCACAAGGTGTCATAAATTCTCTTCTCAAAATCTATAAAGACTTTGCTTAGATATTTGACAGTAAATATTATCTTGTTCCCCTCTACATAGCAATAATTATATCCTTTGAAACCAGTGACTGCAATTTAAATAAAAGCCAACAATATTTTTGCATGTTTACTATTTTAGATGCTGAAATGAAATTTACAATATCAGTTTAGGATATAGACTCTATAGCTTCATTTCAACCATGGTTTTCAAAATAAAATTGTTCCTTGTCATTATGATTCCCTATAATCAAGTGAGGAATATAAGTCACAATATAACCCTCTTGTCGTAGATGTCATAAAAACGCAGATTGAAGAAAGTAAGCTTGTTAGTATGTCTAGGTTAAGCCATTAAATATATATTTTATCAAGATAAATACTTAAGCACATTTATGTCATTCTTTCCCGCCATATATAGAAAAACGCCATTACTGCTGTCGTAACAAAGCTAAATATAACGATTCCCATTGATTATTTTGGTCACGTGTAAACGCAATGTGTCCAGCAGAAAAAAGTAAAATATATTTCTAGTTAGTCTAAATCTACACAAATGCCTAAACATTTCCGAACGACTAGTTTGCAGTTTACCATTTTTGAAGGGATTATACAAAATTGCAGAACAAAAACAATGACTATTTCTCAATGTATTTATGATCTTTTAAGAAAAGGATATTAGCAATAACAAATAAATTGCATAAAATAAATGCGCGTCATTCAGTTATGTTTAGGGAAGCACTATACACGTATAGAAAAATTAAAATATTTGCTTCATTTGTATGCACCGTGTTAGGAACTCCGGATTGACTTCAAATTAAGATAAAGGAGATAGTAGAAATTTGAAGCAATAGTTCGTCGTCGATTTGCATTTATAGACAGACGTTTTAATCATTTGATACCGAATCTCCTCAGGTGACGTAAATGAAATACTGAATTGATTTCAAAATGATAGAATATATTAATTTCAATAGAATATAAATACACGAATATAATAACATAGATCACATCATTTTTTGTTTTGTTTACAATTTCAAGTGCGTTTCGGGCAATAGAAAGTACAATTAACACCTGCTTCGGGTGTCACATTATTTTACTCAGTTGGTATGTAACGACAAAGTTTATGATAAACAATTCTTGCTAATTAAGTTACAGACATCATTATTGCCTCAGATAAGATATAATTATAATCTTATCTTCATCTTAAGCGTAGACAAGATAACATTATATGTGTAGTTGGTGAAATTAGTCACATATGATTTGGTTATACCGCAAATGCAATTATATTTGTTTACTATTGCACAGTGTACATAAACAGTTGCCTTTTAATAAGTAATGCAAGCAGCCGATTCTTTGAGACAAGAAAATAAACCTAATTTTTACTAAAGGAATAATCTGAAAATATTGCCATTTGTGTTATAATTCAGAATGACTGTGATGATACCCGTATAACAAGTTGTGTAAAAAATGATCGTTTTAAAGAGTGTCTTTTTAACACTTACTATATAACACAAAAGATGTATATAACAAACTATGTTTATGAGAAATTACCTTATCCTTTCATTTATAAATGTGTACATACTCAAACCGAGAATGCAAGTTTGCATTTGAAGTGTATTTATGTAGTGATGAATGCTTCCGATAGATCAGATTTTATCCTTATTTGTACACATTTTTATGCATATGAATTAAATTTTATTAGTTTAAAAAATTAAATTTTATTTTTGTTCAAATTTAATTTAACAGTTCAAATTTGGATATTTCGTTTTCAGGTAAATGTGCAGAATTTATAGACATTACATGTATGATAATAAATGAAACCTAAGTCAAATAACTTGCTTGTTAACTTAACAAAATTAGCTAACATTTTGATAATTTGATGAAAACAGCACACTTCTATATAGTCTGACTGATTTTGTAATCATTATTATTCATTACTGAAGATAAGTAGGTTAAACAATAATATATTTTAATTTAAAAATTAATTATACACTGTATTTTTACAAATGACAGAGCAACAACAGTACACATTGTAAATCAGAACAACTTAACTATACTCAATTTTTGAATCTATTTCCGATCGACCCTTGTGTATATCTAGTCTACAAAATTGCAATTGAAGTGCGTAATGTCACTGTCCTAAAATGAAATGCATTTAACACTGTGAGCGCATTTTACGTAACTTTTAATGTTTAAAGAGTAATTTTATACAGACAAATCAGTGGTACACGACACACTGACATATAGGTCAGTATGTGTTTATAGTTGAATTATATCAAAATTTTCTAATAACGTTACGAAACGCCTTTAACTGCGATAATCAGTTAACTAACCTTTTACTTACATGAAATATATTAAAGAAGTTTTGGTTTAGAAACTAAAATAGTCCGACCGTGATAAGTCAGTTAGGAGACATAATAATTATTTTGTTATCACAAAAAAGACGTAAATCATTGCGGACAGTGTATTAGGTAATACAACGTTCAGGGAAATATTAGGTTGATTTATGTCGCAATACGCTGCAAACAAAATGGTTTTGCAAAAGGATGGTCTTAGAGTAATAATTTGACTAACCATCGCTTGTTGTTAGACATTAGAATGTTTCATAAAGATATAAAAGAGTTAAAAAGTTTATTGGTTGAAATTATTAAAGATCAGATTGTTGTCATTTATAATTGCTGGAGCTTGTAAAATGTGTTTAAAACTATATAAATGTATACTTGAGCTTATGTTTAATAGTAGTGGTACAATATTTCGAAACATAATCACAATAAACAATTTCTTCCTTAACAAACATTTTCTTTAGTGATCGTTATTGAAGCTTTCATATTTTATAGATTATCATTCTGAAACTATTTTAGCACGGTGTTGTAGGATATTATCAGAGCAGAGTAAAACTCTTGAGTCCATTTATAGAACCACCTAGAACTAAGAAATAAATGTGAAGTATAGGGAATCAACTGCAGCCAACATTCCTTTTCTGAAAATAGTAGACGATGCAGCTTGTTTTTTTGTTTCAATGTTAACACATTGTTTTCATATCTCAGATGTCGGTCCTTTACCGGCTTTCCTGGATAACAAGTACCTAATTTTTACACATTAAAAAGTGAATCAGTGGTGAGATACAAATTACCGTCATATCAATTCAATGTCCGAGATAAACTGTTATAGTGGTATAACTATTCGCTCTAGGATCGAACCAGCGACTTACTGATTGCGAATCTGGTGAGCTAAGATTTTTATTAGATTCCTTTATTTCTTTTTAATTTTAATCAAAATTCATTAATGATTCATTAAGTAAAAACTTTGATAAAACACTTTTTAGAACGACACACCCAGACTCATATATTAAGAACTATATACTTGCGATCACTAACAATAAAATTAAATTAATACATTAGAAAAATAACTTCTGTTCGAATAACAACTCCAAAGTGATTAGCGATACTTACGGGAAATTCATTCATTAGCAGTTTCGGCAATCGAACGGCCTTGCTATAGAACTAGGTTTATTTTTCTTATTTGCGTGGTTTGAAAGGTGATCATTTCTTTGGCATGCTAACTTATACATATTTTTTCTGTCTATGGTTAGTTGTGGATTTTCTTTACGTCCACTTCTAAAATTAAACCGAACATAATCATATAGTTTCAATAAATGATACTAATAACATCAAAGACAGAAAGAAAAACATATTTACAACAATCTTTTGCTATTGTATGGTATGGAAGTTACAGTGACTATAGCATTACAGTGTTTAAATAATATAATAATAAATAGTTAAATAACTACATTACAACCGACACATCATTCACACCTGGACATAAATTTGTGAACATGCATTATTACTATCGTACTGATTCTCACATCGGAATTTGATTGTTAAGTATACAGACATTTTTCTAATAGTACGTTTTAATCAAATGGTTTTGTTAATTATGTTCTTGGTGTCAATGACTTGGTTATTTTTTCTTTGCCTTGCTTACAACAAAGTTTCACTGCCACTTTCACAGTGAGATTTGCAACGTTTCAATTTATCCTTTTAAATCCATTGATTTATATTCAAAAAATATAAATGATTTTTTGAAACATTTAATATACCATTTAAAAGCTTATTGGAGTATGTTATTAAGCATATTTTATAAAATTATCGTATAAGAGAAGATAGGTAAGTTTGATATAATTGTAATGCGGCGTGAAAATGTAACTAAGCAAAACATTGGGTGATTACCTGGTTTATATTTAAAATTTCGGTTTAAACAAAAAATGTTAACTTTGCGCTATACATCAAAAATGTTAAAATGCTTTGCTAGAATAAACAAAATCTTCACGATTTCTCCAAATGCATATTGTTTTTTTTTTTTTTTAAGGTTCAAGTAGCACTTAACTTGTAACATAAAAACAAGTGTATGTTATAAAGTAAGAGAATATATTGGTCATATAGACTTACACTGAAAAAGAAGTTTCAAAGACACGTTATCATATCACAAGGATTTTAAAAACCTGATATATGTTATAGACAAATAAGACTGAACGCAGACATGTTAATGGTCGTGAAGTGTCTGATCTTGACGGAAAACAAGATTTGTTATTCGATAATTGACCAGTGTGTCAAAGTTCAGTTTTACTCATTATGTAAGTTGAACAAAATAAAGCAGGATGAAGTACTTATCTTCTGATTTATATGATATTTAAATACAATTTATGGAAATAATTCTGACATTTTTCATTTTATCTTTTGACGCGTTGACAAAGTGCAATGTTAATACAGCATTAACCTTAAAAGAGCTACATAATAGAATACTGATCTGTACCGTACTATACACTTTAATTTGATGATTTATAGTATTGTATTACATCATGTACATGGACTGTATTTTAGTGTGATTGTGTAGGAAACTATAAGCTTATATATTCAAGATTTGAATCCGTTCCTGCGACTAATGTTAACCAGTACTGAGCAATAAGTGTAATTTAAAAGTCAAACAACTAATTGCCCCTGTTGGTGTTTGAACCCATGCTAGCATACAACACTTATTATTCAAATGTGTATATTTTTCAGACGCGAACTAGTTTTTGGTTTGCACTCCACATTTTCCCTAGCTTTCCATTATCACATATAATTAAACAGAACCTGAATTTTTTTATAGATTGTCGATTTTGATATAATGCAGGAATTCAACTAAACATTAAAATTATTATATTTTCCATTTTTACATTTTTCAGATCATTTATAATTATGTTTCATTCCCATTATTTTTTAAATCCCAAAACGAAAATATTGATTAAGTATGGTTTCTTATTTTATTCTATTTTAGTATAATAAGGTTTAGTAAAGTTTAGTTTCCACTCAGCTGTAGATAATTGCAAGTGCAAGCAATAACATATCTTTAACAAATGATAAAATTATGGCTTCAAACTTAAGTATAATTTATTCGGAGAGCATCACTGCAGTTTTCTTGTAGGGAGGAAGGACCGACCAATCTCTCTAATAGTGATTTATTTCATTATGCAAATTATCTTGTTCCACATAACATCAATTTAGAGACAACATGACATCTTCGAGAATAATTTCAAAATCTTAAGATATTTATGAGACACAAAAGAAAGTTAAAATGAAGACAATATTTGTGACTATACATTTATCAGCCGATGAATTTATTAATTTCAAATATCATGGAATAGATGTATACAAGTAAGGACTTTCATTTGCCATTAACAATTCTTAATATGCACGAATACAATATAAGGAGACCAACGCTAGCAAAAATCGATGTTGTTTTCTCATTTTTAATATATGTACATACTTATGTATGACGCAATTATACGTTTTCGTCAAATATTTTAAGTGTACACAGCTATATCTCTGATTTTTATAAAGAAATTAAAACTGGCAACATGTTTGGTGTTTATTTCACACATGTTACACTCGCTTTCGTTCTTAATCACAACATACACAATTATTCTACTTTGGACAGAACTAATGAGTAAACAGTGACTTATCCTGATGCATGTTCTATAAAAATGGAACATAGAAACCTTATACGTTAATTTATGCCGATCATATTTTTGACAATATACTGGAAGGAACTGGAATAAATTAATTTACCAATCAATTGTAAACAGTTCACTTTTTGGTTTCCTTTTAAAGATTTATAACTGGGAACAATTTCATTTGTTAGCTTGGAACTATGATCTGACGTTTCAACAGAGCGAAATGTTAACATGTTGAACATGTATTACGGTGTATATGTTGAGACAAAATTGCTTTCTTAAATTATTTATACATAATATTTTATTCAATGCAGATATATTGTAGTAATTGGTGATATTTTTTAGACATGTATCATTTCGTGGAGCCTATTAAAACATGTCTTGTGCCATGAACCTTACATTCTGACATTGAAGCTTATACAAATACATGTATTGTAAGTAATTCAGATATTATTTTGTTTGTCTGTTTCAATATCTTACCTGAGCTTACAGTTCCGGTAAACTATAGGTATTTCATTTGTTTAATAAATCAAAATCAGTATATCTTGTTTTTAATGTTTGATATATTATTTCTACTATTTCTGTACAAAATACCTGTGCACGAGTATATCATACTAATCAATTTGTTTGACCCAGGATATTTTATGAACCAAAATAATTCTACAGCCGAAATAATATAATTTGGAAGGCAGAAGAGGGGTCCGTAGCCGAGTGATCAAGATCACTTGCATATCATCCCTTTAGATTCGAACCCCGCCAGGGAATTCGCACTCGTTCATGTGAGGAAGCTACCAGAACGTCAGTGCTTCAACTAAAGTGCCCGATTGTGTCATAATAATTAGACTGTTATGATTAGACTAATTCATAGTTGAGTACCTCATGTCTTCCTCCACAAGGAAAGATGCTAGGTCGTCACATGCCCCCTGCAGTGTTGAGCGATGTAATACCATACACATAATGCGTGTTAGTGATATTATGTTGTGGTTGTCTCGTTCTTAATATATTCCATTTATTCTACTGTTGATGACGGACTTCACAGTGCATTAAAGAAAGTGCTTGTTTTGATACCATCTTTCACTGACATGTTAAGATATCTAAGTATGATTCTGGATCCCTTGGTAATTTGTCATTGATCTCAAGGGAAATTGTCTATTTGATACACAATATATTTATGAATGAGAGTTCAAGAACTTTTTAATAATTAATTGTTTAAAAAAAACTTTAGATTGAATACTACAGCAAACATAACTATAACAGTAGATTGATTGATAGACTGTCATTTTTGATGTTCTGAATAATTTTAATGTATTAAATTGGTATATGAGTCTATGTCTATTAATATTTTCTTTCAGATCAAATAGGTGTCCATAAATAAGTCCAAGGTTTTTTGACAAACAAATCATAAACAACAATTAATAATACATGTGTAATACGGACTTTTGTCATTCAAATACAAAACATATTTATTTCTGTTTGCATCTATTTTCAACCGAAGTTTAAAAGCCTCATATTTTAAATCTCTTTTTTCATGCACTCACATCGCATGTTTGAGGGATTTCTGGTAAAATACAACATGTTTATCATCCAAAAGTTTGCCAATAATATCTCTCTAAGCTTTGAAACAAAACCTGGCAAATCGAAAATAAGGTTAACAACATATAAAAGACAGGAAACGTCGAAATGGTAGACTATTATTAATTTGTTTTGCATAAATATGATAGCAGACAAAAATGGGTAAATCAAACCGACCGTCAGCTTTTATTAGTTTGTTTGAAAACAATTCGGTGTTGTTTCAAACTAACAAGTTCAGTAACTTTATCTTAGAAAAGTGCATCACATCGCTGTTAGCTTTCTTTAACACAACGTCCCGAGAACTATTTATAACGCGAAAGTGACGTTTTGTTTTTAAAAATATAGAAGATCACACAAGGATCTTTACTGTAGTCTGCTTTACTTATTAACATAACGAGTGCGAACAAGTGGATTAGAGGTATCTAGGGATTTTCTTAGTGGTTTTTTTTTTCATTTTCAGCCTAGGCAAATTTTATTTTCCTTATGAATTCTTTTGATTCTAAAATTATATTAATTTAATCTTAAGAAAAGCTGAAGGTAGCTTTAAACATTAGGTTAACTTACTTATTATGAAGATTGATATATAACGTATATATACTATTTGTTGTTCAGGGTTGGAAATCAAAACTGCGTCGTATCCAACAAAATGAAAACAAAAGCCGACATATTGGAACAAAAAATCTATGTTTTTGTTTATAACTATTTTTGAGATTTTTGAGATAGCTTGAGATTTGAAATAGTGTTTAAAAAGTACATCAAATTAATTACACGCACATTAATCCTGAGAGCAAATTGATAATTTCTATTCTAAAGAGGGCACATTTGAGTTATATTACTTTTGAGTAATAAACTGTAATTGCTAAAATGCGTCAGAAGCAGCAAATTTTCAAGTAATGGCCAATTAGTAACTTTCTGAAAACTGTAACAGAACAGCGAACATGTTGTTGAAAACTAAAGGTCATATTAATCAATTCAAATAAATACTGAGTAATGTGTTTTAGATGTCAGTTTCATCCGCATAACAGATGGGTTCTTACCTTTAATTGGAATTTTCTTTCTACATTTGCGCTTAATATAAAACATTGTTTTTTTTTCTCTTTATTTTACAAAACTGTTAAAGAAAAAAGTTTTTTTATAAAGAACTTGGAAAGTGACAGGCAACTGATATTAGGAAATATACATAGCTTTTATATCAGGTTCTTGAAAACAATAATACTAATTTGACCCTGTTTGCATTCATAATTACAATTAAATAACTTGACTATAGAATTGAAATAAAACTAATTATAACTCATACAGATTCATTGTAAAACTATTTTCGATTAAAAACTGTTTTACGTTAAACTAAGGACACACAAAAATTTTATTTTTTATTTATCTGTAAAATTTGCATCTGCGTTTAAATGTCTTTGAGGTAAAGTCCGTCCACAGTTCGGTAGCACTATGATGATTGCCTAAATTGTTATTGAATGTGGTAAGAACCTGTGTCTTCGTAATTACTTGGATGAGTTCGAATATGGGTCGAACTGGATGAAAACTAGGTCACATATTCTCAAATTATAACTATTTAAATGTTTCCTACTCAAATATGAGTTACTCGAGGAAACAAATCTAGGTTACAAAGCCCAGAAAACACCTCACCCTTTTAGGCTTAACATCCTGGAAATATATGTCAACAAGTTTATTTAGATGATTTGTCATGCTTATCTAGGGTCAAGATACTAGGTAACATATCCCAAATTTTGAAGAAGAAAAAGCACTAGCTGGTACAACTTCAGTCTAAATTGCCTTCGAATTCCTTAGATGGATTGTTGAAACATGAGAAAGTGAATGAACACCTAAACAGTTCTTGTAACAAAAAGAAAATATGTACTTATTAACACTGTAAAGGTAGCCTTTTAGTCAAAATATTCTTGAAAATTGCCAGAAACGATGTTTCTAGCATTTCTTGTTCAAATTAAAATATAAGTCATCTAGGGTAACTGTTAAAAGAGGTCGTACTTATCTAAGCGATATAAATTTATAATTATAGCCCTCTTCTTTATGTTTAGTTTCGATCATGATAAAATTACAAAGCTATCTTTGGCATAACAATTATGTTAAACTCATAAAGAATAGATGCATGTGCTTGAAAAGACTGAAACGAATACAATCCTTGAGGTTGTTTGTCTTTGCTAGGAAAAATCCGTGCCAACTAATTGTGAGACGGGTAATCAAAAAGAAAATAAACTACCATTTAACAAGACAGTAAAATGTGAAAATATATTAAGTGAAAATGATTTTTTTGGTCAATAAATCAACCGTCACAAGCATTTCGCCAGACTAAATGACCATTATTTTAGACAAAAACAAGATATGCACGAAAACAACTTACAATGTGAAATCTTTTTACAGTTCTATAAACCTTCAAAATAAATTGCAGATTCTGATCTCGTCCTGTTTGCGTACATATATATTCACCATACATGCAATATGATTTTAAGAAAATCCACCTTTGGGCAAAGACGCAGACGTAAATAAATAAGTCAGTTGTTATCCGAACATGCTTTATAACAAATAAAAATGTAATGTGATGAGGAATTTGAAGAAATATATAACCATAACTCTTTCATAAAATCTACACACATAGCTGTTTTTATTAGAACCAATATGATTGCTTAAACAGATATGCCTACAGAAGCTCAATCTTTTTTTTTTTAAAAGTTGCTGAAGCATTGCTGAAATGTATTATGAAATGAAAAGAGAATAAAAGTAACTGATTGCTTAATATTATTCTTGTGAAATAAAGTGCTATTCAAAGCAAACTTATTAAAGTTGGACATGGGTCTTGGACGTGACACATTACCTTGATGCTATAGACATTTATTCCAATTTTAAATTCCTTAATGCATGCCAATGTTACAGTTTGGAAACTAATATGTACCTTTTACAATTCTTATGAGCACGAGTGCTTTCAAACTATCAGCGTGACCTTGACTTTTGAGGTAGGAACATGGGTCTTACATACAACATGTTGTCCCGATGTGGTAGGCAAATGTGCCATTTTTTTAAAACTCTTAAAGGCATAACAACGTGACATTCCGGACACAAATGTGTACCTTCAACCTCTTAGTGTGACCTTGACCTTTTAGGTAAGATATTGGCCTTAGCCGCGACACTTTATCTGGATTTGTTAGACGCTTGTGCCAAGTTATTAAACAATCCATCAATGAACAACAAAGTAACAGTCCGGACAGGAATGTGTACATCCTTCAAATTCAAGTGTGACCTTTACCCTGAAGGTCGGGACATTTGTCTTGCTCCCTTGATCGCCTTTTTAGAGTAGACATTTACGCTCACTTATTTTAAAATCATTTGATGCATGACAAAGTTACAGTCCGGACACTCAAGTGTGTACCTATAATTTCTAATTGTGATAGTAAAACTTTCAAAATGTAAGTTTGACCTTGACTGAACTTTTAAGAAGGGACGTGGTCCTTAGACGCAACATAACGTATTGATGTTGTAGACATCTGTGCAAAGGTATTTTAATATACCTCAATATATGACCAAGTTCAGTCTGGACATCATTATTGTGTAAGTGAGTACGCATGGACGGACACACTGACAATAACATTAGCCACGACACATCATTTGGTCAGTCCAAAATCCTTCAATGTATGACAAATTTACAGTCCGGACATGCATTTGTATCTTCAAAATGTTTTTGGGAAGATAAAATTCTACAAACTATAAGTGTGACCGTGACATTAAAGGCAGGGACATGGGTCTTGTACGCGACATGTCGTCTTTATGTGGTAGACATTTCTGCCCAAAAATTCTAAAATCCTTTTCTGTATGACAAAGTTACACTCCAGAAAAGAATATGTATAACTAAGCATTCTAATTGTGGTAAAGTGCACGTGAGTCTTCAAAATACAAGTGAGACCTTGATTGGTGTGGTAGGGACTTGATTCTTGGACGCGACATATCATTTAATGTGGTACGCATTTATGTCGATATTACAGTCCGGACATGATTTTGTGTACTTATTTACACTAATTGTGATGTAAAACTTCAAAATGTGTGACCGTGACCCTTAAGGTAGGGTCGTGATTGTTAAACGCGACACATTGTCTTGATTTGGTTGACATTTGTGCCAAAGTATTTCAAAATCGTCTTATGCATAACGAATATACAATTCGGACACGATTGTGTGTACCTACTTCCTCTAAATGTAACTATACTAATATAATACAACAAAATGTAAGTGTAACTTTGACCTTAATGTCTTGACAAACTTTATTTATCAGTGAAAGTTTTGGTCTATCTTATATTAATCTTAAGAAAACTAAAATATTGACATTTAGCAATAGTGGAACAAAATCCAATTTAAAGAAAATGTATGATATTGTCGAGGTTTATCATATTTCTGAACATAGATATCCTGGAATACTATTTACATCTGAATTTTTTTGGCATTACCAGCTGTTTTAAGTAAAATTATAAAAGGTTAACTAAATGACCAGTTAATAAACTTCAAATGCTTAAATTGAAAGTGCAATGTTGTACAATTTTACAAATAAAGCAGTTGGCTTTAACCTTCCACTTAAATACTTTAAAATATCTTAAAGTATATATAATGATAAATAATAGAAAAGGTGCATCGGTACAGGAGGCTATATGATTTGTAAGATTGCCAAGTGTTTTGATGTTCTTTCTCTTTTGTATCATAGACAAAATGAAAATACGTTTCCTGTCATCAAAGTATAAAACCCCGGATAAAAGTAGCCAATGAACGATATCAGGATATCATATGTCTATTATACCCCTTTCCTTGTTGTCAAAAATAACCCAAAGAAATAAATGAGACAATCAACGAGCATATCCTAGATTTCTAGATGGCGGGGATCTAATACCTGCACCCCGGTTAACACATTGTGCATGTATAAGTATAAGATTTAAAATTTTCAAAAGAAAGGTCTCCAAACTATAATAAAAGAATTTGTGTTAGTGTACGAAGACAACTTTTGAATAAATTGTAAATTACAATGTATGGGTAATTGAAAAAAAATGCAGAATGATAATGATGGAATACTTCGTATGTATGCATTATTAATGGTTATACAAATATAAGGATAGCTTATAAATTACAAAACTTTATAGAGAGTGGTAGATATAAAATCAGAAGTCTGCCAGAATAAACTGAAATGTGCAATTCGAGTTTAAATTTGTAACCAATGACAAAGCAGTATTTTATGCATTGAACTAAAAAACACAAATTTAAAAATGACTGAGATTAGCAGATGTATTTGGTTCACGAGCAATGAAGATGAACTAGATATGAAAAATGCAGATTTTTTATTTTACTTGTTATAAAGTCAAAACTTATACAAAGAAAATTCAAAGTGATGTTTCTTACTATTCATCATACATTTAAGTGTTTTTGGGAACATGTTTATTGTATAAATGTAGTGTATAAATTCAAATAATTACATTACATACTTTATATTTTGTTTATTTGACGAATGTTCCGTTCCACAGCAGCAGAGCTACTCTACATGTATAAATGAATATTTTTGTAAATACTTTAAAAAAATGAAAACGTTTAATTAGATACAACAATATAAAAATTGTGTATATATGTATCATTATATGTTATGAAGTTTCGTATATAACTATAGTTTGCAAAAGTAAAGTTATTCAGTTATTTTTTCAGTTCATTGCTATTGTTTATACAAATCAAGCTGTTCATTTTGTAAAATCTTTATTTGATCATTTATCTCATTATTCTTTTGGTTTATATTATGATCAACATAAAACATGACCCTTGGTTGGAAATATAAGGTATTGCTTTCTACCGAATCCTTTCTGTGTCTTCATACCGGTGTTGCCGCAGTCCTTATCTGTAGTTTGATGATGCGATTGACCAGGTTCTTTTTTACGAAAGACAAATAATGAAAGGCAGACCTACTGATTTTTTTTATTATTCAAAAGTAGCGCCCATTAGTCTTTATTGTACATCTGCAGAACCCCTTTGAATGATTTATGTACTTGCACAGACGTCTGCAGACGAGGTTGCACTAAATCATGGTGTATTCACCCTCCGTTATGTCTATAAACACAGTCGCAGTATATTTACAAATTTATCTAGGTTCAGTTAACCGTCATTTTATCATTTCCGTTGTAATAAATAAATGCTTAGCTGAATAATTCTACAACATTGCTTGTACATTGATTAGTTTTATGTACTAGTTTGTTTTAATGCTTAATTTAAACAAAATGGTTTTCGAACAAAAACAAATAAACTGACTTAAAGGATTATACAAAATTTTTAATATTTTAATATAAGTAGAAAGATAAAGCCATAGAAAAGTGTATACTCCAACGGGAACATCTTCAAGCATTTTCATACCACGGTCTGATATTATGCAAACACCTAAAAAACACGTTAACTTTGTAAATATATTTGATTAATTGTTACAGTAGAATTATGTTACGATAAACATATAATGAAATATAGTTGATCAGTAAACATACATTACCTGAAAGCAAATTACTATCAATATTTGCATCGCGCCTATTACCTAAAGGGAATCAATTGTAAACATTTGGAAGGGTAATTATCTATTTTACTAGTTTGCCCATGTTTATAAGCATGCGCAACATTTCCTTCTTTAGTGATACATGTCATCAAACAGCTATTCAAAAAACAAATTTACTTGTAGAAATATAATACAATGTTTTTTTTTAAAAATGATATAATGCGTCTCCAAGGATATAGTGAGGAAATAGGGGAAAGTCAAAGTCAGTTTACATTTCTACGATAATTCCTTTCAAATTAACCAGTTTCTTTGCATGTATGATAATAAACTGTGGCGGCATTGTTTTCTTGAACAAGAAGCTAAATTCAATGCATAGTACTGGTTGGTTCCAGGAACGGATTCGAGAGTGTTAAATAAAATTATAGCTCACTAGAACAGGTTTATAAATTTGCACTGGAATTGTAAAAAAAGAGTGCAGTATTGTAGTATTTTTTATTGTCGATTTGACTAAATAATCCACTATCAAATGCACAATAGTTTTAGTATATATTGTATATAATAATTGTCACCACCATGCCGCTTAGTTTTCACGTAACTCAACGTGATTTCCGACAATACATATGTGATGGTCGTATTTTTACCCTTTAAATATTTAAAGAGATAATTCATTAACATATCGAATTATAATTTGTAAAATGAAATCAAAGCTTTAATTTATCGTTAAATAATCTAATAACATTGTTAAATGACAGAACATTATCTGGAACTTTCCTCAGGTTTTATATGTTTAAATAAACAATGCCTTTTGATAAATTTACATACATAAACACACATATTTGAAATTTGAGAAGAAAGCACAACAAAAGAGAGACACCCATGGAGTATTTAAAAAATATCCTCAAGAAGTTTAGCAAATTAGCTTATAATGGAGAAAAAAAACTTTATTAGAGACTTCCATAGAAAGGACTTCCATGACTTGTCACCATCTGCTTTAATTTAAAGACTTCAGTTAAAAAGAAGATCACCAGAGAGCAATTAGAAAGGCAAATAAGATAACGAACAAAAGTATTCAATACTACCCATTTTTATGAATCGTTGCATTTTGTTTTAATATAATATTTAAATTCTTTGAGTTTTATTTTTATTTATTCTGTTTTTTTTATTCTTGGAAAAGAGATCACTACAGGAGTTATCAGGTGTCCATTTTTATATTGCATTTAACTAATTAAAAAACCTTCTAAGAAAGATATCACCAAACGTACGTTTTATGTCTTTTATCAATTATAATGTTGTTTTTTGTTTTACAAAAATGAAGACACAGATGCGTACCAGATAGCAGATATATTAGTTTTACATATACAGTACGTATTTTATGATTTTTTTTGATATAGTATTCCTTTACTTTTTGCCTGAATTTATTCTGTTATACTATAATTTTACCGTTTCGTTTTGTTTAAATAATTAATAAGAAGTTGATAGCAAAGACATTTTATTATATATACATATCTATACGCATGCGCAAGAAAATGGTATATCAATTTTTTGAAAAGAAAGATAAAGGAAAAATATGGATTAATTAAGGATTATTTTGATTTATATGTGATAAAACATTTGATAGTTGATACATATCTATACATTCATGCCAAAAAAACGAAAAATGAAAACAATCGAAGGAACCGCCAGAAAATAGCCAGAACATTTCAAAACGTTTGTCAACAATGGCACAAAGTGGCGCAATTCTAGGTGCTCAAATCCTTCAAAATGGATTAAAAAATGGATCAAGTGGACAAAATGAGGTAAATGCCCAATACTCTGCCTCGCCTGTGTTCACATGTAATACCCCACCAACACCGTGTATACCGGTAGTTCAAAATACAGGTCAAAATCAAGCGTATAATCATAATATCATTTCTATGTTGTTACAAAGGCTTGAATCAATGGACCAAAAGCTATCACAATTAGATAATATTCAAGCTGGAATGAACGTTTTAACGGTACGCATGGACACAATGGACCAAAAGATCAACTCCTTTGAGGTCAAAAAGAGTGAAATAGAGCAGAGTCGTTCGTTTGATAGTGATATTCTTGAAACTATAAACAAAAGGCAAACAGAATTTGACACGTTGTTAAAGTCGATGAAAATGTCCGAAAAGGATTCACGGGAAAAAGAGTTAGAGTTACGGGACGAAATTACAGATATAAAATGTCGAAGCATTAGGGACAACTTCTTGTTTTTTAATTTGCCTGAAGAAAAAGATGAAAACTGCGAGCAGAAAGTTCTTAACTTTATTGAAAAGGAGATGAAAATATTGGACGCCAAAGAAAATATAAAACTGCATCGAGCTCATAGACTTGGCGTGTACAGAAGCACCAAAGTTCGTCTTATTGTTGCTAAATTTGCGTTTTTCTGCACCTAGAAAGTGTTAGAGCTTCCACAAAAACCTTATCAGGTACGCACTTTGGTGTCGCAGAGCAATTTCAAAGGGAGGTTATGGAAACAAAGCGAAAACTGGTACCAATCATTAAAAAGGCCCGTGATGAAGGAAAAGAGGCGTATTGTACATTAATAAGCAGCTATACCGTGGACATGATTAATATTCACGAGAGAGTGTCATCAAGAGTGTATCATGGAATGTTGAGAGACTTTCTAAATTTAATGTTTATCAAACGAATTTATTGGAATTATAAGTGAAAATGATGTTATATGTTTAAGTGAGTCTTGGACGAATAAAGGCTCAGTTATTGATCTTAATGGATATGACAAACCGATTCATTCTTATAGACGATTTCAGAATAGACGTGCTTAGTGCTCCAGCGGTGGACTTACCATATATATAAAAAAATTCCATAAGAAAATGTGTTTAAATTGTTAAAAATGACATTGATTGTCTGGTATGGTTGAAATTTGATAAATCGTTCTTTCACATAGAAAATGACATTTATTTAGCAGTTGTATACATTGCACCAGAACATTCTCCGATTAATGATAGGTACGATGAAGATATTTATAGGCACATTGAAAATGATATAAATACAGCCCCCTCCAAACGTTTCCGAACATAGTTACAAATCATATAAAATGAAAGAAATATCATCAGCAAAGGAATAGTTAATCTCTTTAATCTTCAACAATAACATCAAACATCGGCAAAAACAATACTTGTTAACATTCTGATGCCATAAATGTCAATAGTAAGTCAATATTATCCAATTATCCCCAAAACGTCCTCATTCATAATATTACAGTTTGTACATCTTAATACTTGGTATGCCCTCCGTGGGCTTCAATGACAGCCTGTATTCTGTTAGACATGCCTCTCACAAGCTGAGAACACCTTTCTCTGGGTATGGTCCCCCATGATGCAACAACATTTGCCACCAGTTCACACATGTTGCAACTACATTTGTTCTTTAGTCCCCATTTGACATCCCACCACAAGTTTTCTATTGGAATGAGGTCTGGCCAGTCATGAACTATTCTCGCTCTATTACATGGCGCATTGTAATCCTGTAGCCAATAATTGTCATTATATTTCCCAGGAGATGGGCTGATGGCAATGTAAAATTTTCCAGAATGTTCGCATATCCTGTTCCATTTGACCGTCCATCAACTCTAGTAAGCATGTCTGTCCCCCTTTATGTCATGGCACCCACACCATTACCCCACCACATCCAAACTTCACAGTTGGGATCACACAATTATCCTTTTTACCGGTACACGGCTATCAGTTTGAAACATGTTAAATTTCGACTCATCTGTGAATAACACACATGACCAGTCTACCCAAGACCAGTGTTCATAACGTCTAGCAAACTCAAGACGCAGTTGGCGATGTCTGGCAGTTAAAAGGTGCTTCTTAACTGCTAAATGTCCATTGTTGCCAGCAGCACTTAGTCTGTGTCTCACGGTAGAATTTGAAGCATTTACTCCAGCTTCCTGCCAGACCAGCCTCAGGGCAGTAACTGTTAATTTTCGGTTATAGAGAGACGTTTGCACTTGTAGCCTGTCATTCCTCAAGTTGGAGACCTTAGGGCGTCCAGAGTTTTGTGTAGGGGTATGGGAACCGGTCTCTGTAGGGTTCTGTAGACTGTTGAAATACAAAATTCATGAGAGTGTTAAAAAAGGGGAAATTGTCACTTTTGTTGCCAGAAACAACAATACAACACTATCAGACACTTTAATTTAAGACAAAAACGTATACTTAAAACTTAGAATGACTTTTCTTGACCTTCCAAGCTGGCGTGCAATCTCTGCAAAAGGAACACCCTGATCCCTCATGATCTCACAGCGTAATCTCTCCTCCAGTGACAGCATTCTTCTTTTTATCGTAGGTAATGACAACTGCTATCAAATGTTATTATACTCGTTACATTTTTTTCTAATTTTGGAATGTTTGTTCTGTACATTTCACTTTATGGTTAATTAAAATGTACCACAAAAAACACATGTGTTCAAGGGAAAACAATGTTTGGAGGGCAGAAATGATGACTTTTGAAGACAAATAATGTTAATTTATTACCTCCCGTTATCACACCGTATTAAAAGGTACTTCTTTTGTTTAAAACTAATAAAATAAGCAAATTATCTAGAATATTTCAATAAAAAAAGTTTGTACGGAAACTTTTGGATGGGATTGTATATTCAGCAATAAAGGAAAATTTTCATTACTGGAGACACTAATTCGCGCATTGGCAAGAAAAGTGATTATATAACATATGTGGACATATAGGAAAAACAGATATTTATACGATTGACCCATATTTGCCACGGACTTCTTGTGATTTTGGTTCAAAATCGCTTTGGCGATCGTTTTACTTGACTTTGTAAATCAACCATTTTCGGGTAGTTTATGGTAGATTGTATAGAGATAAAGGCATAGGCAAATTTACCTGTTATGACATATAACGTTGGAAAGCGTGGTCGAATTATCTGGTGACGTCACAGTTAATTTTCAAGATTTAGCCTAGTTCTATGTGCATGATTTCAATGAATTTTCTAACCATGCCCCGATGTCATTTTCATTCAAAGTTAACTCGATTCCAAATACGATAAAAAGGAGCCAACTTTTTCTTATAAATGGAAACCATCACAAAAGGATGCATTTATAAATGAGGTATCACATGATATACAAAACATAGAAACTATTTTACAAGAGCGAATAAACAACGGAGATAGTACCGATACATTAACTAAGACTTTCACGGATTTTTTTAAACGATAAAGGCAAACAGTACTTTGAAACTAAATCAGTTGCACGAAATAATTATTTGTGCATAATGACTCAAATCTGAAGAAATGGTTAAGTGATGAATGTAAATTAAAGAGAGAAAGTTATTTACATGCAATTTATGACTATATTTTAGAAAAAAAAGAAAGCACTAGAAATATCCTACATGAAAAGAAACGTGATTACAAAAACACTTGTAAAAAGCATAAAAGAAGCTTTAATAAAATGTTGGTAAAAAATGAATGATATGAGAAGAAAAAATTCCACGAGAGTTTTGGAAAACATTTAAAAAGAAATCTTCAAATCCAAATGGTGAAAATATAACTGTTAGAGAATTTTATGATCATTTCAAAAACTTGTCTTCTTATACAATGCTTAGTGAAAATATGGAATGTAATGACTTTTTGTCGCAATTTGATACTGCCCCAGACTCCTATGGAAGTTCCTTCGCTGAACTGGATCAACCAATCACAAAAGAGGAAATAATATCCGCCACCAAGAAACTCGGTTGTAATAAGGCGTGTTCATTAGACAATATCCTATATGAATAATTCAAAAAAAGTGTATTGGTAACGACACGTTCAATTGAACTATTGTTTAACCACATATTAAATACAAAAGTGTTTCCTCGTAGCTGGTCAACAGGAGTAATATTACCAATATATAAAAATGGTGATTCGTCTGACCCTAATAATTATAGAGGATTGACATTGATCAGCTTTCTTGCTAAATTGTTTACAGTTATCATAAATGAACGATTGAAACGTTGGGCTGAAAACACAGAAACTTTGACAGACGCACAATTCGGTTGTAAACCGAATTACGGTACTATTGATCCTATTTTTATATTACATGCTTTAATAGAAAGACAATTTAGAACGAAAAATAAGCTCTTTTGTTGTTTTGTGGATTATAAAAAGGCGTATGACTTAATTGACAGAAATTACCTTTCGTATAAGCTCATAAAGACCAGGGTGGACGGAAAACTGTTCTCTATTATACGGTCAATGTACGAAGATGTTAAACTATGTGTAAGACATTTAAATAGTTTGTCAGATTTTTTCAGCTGTGATGTAGGTCTCTTTCAAGGGGAGATCGTCTCGCCGATCATGTTCTCTATATTTTTGAATGATATTGAAATGTTTTTACAAGAAGACCCAAATGCTTGCATTACACTAGACCAGATATCTATGTATTTGTTGTTGTTTGCAGATGATGCCGTTCTTTTTTCTGAATCCAAAGAAGGTCTACAAAACAATATAAATAATTCACAATTGTTTTACAAAAAAATGGAATTTAACTGTAAATGTTGATAAAACTTAAATTCGTGTGTTTAGAAAAGGTGGTCAATTAAGTAGAGAGTTCAAATGGTCATATGACGGAATTATATATAGAATTTGTTCAAAACTTCAATTATTTAGGAATTGTATTTTCTAGTGGTGGTTCATTTGTACCAGCAACAAATACCCTTAGTGGAAAAGGCTTAAGGGCAACGAACTCTTTACTTAACATTACAAAAGAGTTAGATATATCTATAGAAATAATGTTCAATTTGTTCGATGTTTAAGTTTTATCTATTTTGAATTATAATTGTGAAGTATGGGGCTTTAATAAAGCAGAAAATATTAAACGTGTGCAAAGACAATTTTGTAAATGGTTATTAAATGTTAAAATGTCAACAAATACTCTATCATTGTATTCTGAACTAGGTAGATTTCCTCTGTATATTGAAAGATATGTTAAGATAGCAAAATATTGGTAAAAGTTTCACAGCGATAAGAGTCAAAACTGTATTTTAACAATTATTCTAAGTTCTCAAAGAAATGATATATCAAATAACTCAAATGTTGTCAACTGGTCATCAAAAGTTCGAGACATGTTACAAAACGCTGGATTTGCCGAAGTATGGTTGTATCCAGAATCGGTTAATATTAAAATTTTTATACCAGTATTCAGATACGTCTCAGGGATATATAATGTAACCCAATGGCGAGCAGACATGGCGTTATGCTCTTCCTTGCAATTGTATTCAAATGTTAAAGTTAAATATGAAAGGTATATTTATCTTAAATTATTAGAAAATGCAAAATACAGATCAGTCCTTGCAAAAATTAGATTAAGTTCCCATAAACTACATATTGAATCTGGAAGACACAGGGGTATTGAAAGAAGTCAGAGAAAATGCACATTATGTACGTCCGGGGATATAGAGGATGAATTTCATTTTATATTAATATGTCCAATTTATAGTGATTTTAGAAGTATGTACATTTCAAGATACTTTACTGTTAATCCTAGTGTTTTTAAATTCATAAAATTGTTAAACGCAGATAGAAAATTGGTTATTAGAAAATTAGCATTATTTTGTATTAAAGCATTTGAAAGACGAGACAATTTGGTAGATTAGCATATCAATATGATATTATTAATGTAGAAATTTATTTTTGGCATTCTCAATCAACATGCTAGCTATGTCATAATATTTGAATATAACTGATTGAATTTATTATGATATGATTCTTGATGCATGCATTGTAATAATTATACATGTATATGTATGTTATGATGAATTGTGTTGAGCCCAAGTCAGAAATAAAGTATATGTTCTGTTCTGTTTTATTATACTGAAAGTCAAAAGAAAATAAAAATTACATAATCATTTATAAACTGTTATTTACATATAAATAATATTCTTATACATAAGCATAATTATATTTGTCATTAAATCTTAGCACCAAATTATCCAAAGACAGAATTGATTAAAGACAGTTCCAAGTCAAAGTGGTAAGGGATGAATTTTACAAACAGAACAATTTCTAATCTCTTACAGTTTATTGTGTATATATCTCACAGAATAATATTACGTACTATAATTACAATGGACATATTAGATGCATCAAAATCTTTTAACTGTTCCATGTTTCATTTACGCAAAAAGTCAGAATAGCATTAAATTATATTGTTATAACTAAAGCATTAAACCATAAAAGGCATAATTAAAGCTTTATCTGTTTCATGTGAATTAAGAAAAAGTGTTTGACTAGGTTAATTTCTGTTCAGTTTCGCATTCAATATTGGAAGATTATCAATTGGCAAATCAATATTATTGTCAATAAAAGCCTAACAAATAATTAATGTTTTCTTTTATTATTATTCTCGCATCAGTAAGTTTGATAAAGATAAATGATGTTTACATGAAGTGGTGCTTTAGCAAAACACACAAACGCTACTAAGTTCCGATGCAGCATTTCTGAATATATGTGATTCAAGTAATAAGCATTCATTTTGCATCTGTCTTTATCAAGAGGCGTCATGCAATATTGACAAGTTTTCTTCATTTGACGTGTCAATCTAAACAATTATACTATTCTGATTTGCCAACTTTCTGATTTACCGTTGCGAAACTGCGTGTTAGGATTAATTTTGTTGGTTGAAATTGATGGTGAATATCGTAATAGTATTAATAGTATTGTTTGTAAAATTAAAAGGCGCACATAATAATGCCAAATTAAAACTACGATCTATGTATTTTTTGTTGTTTTTTATTGAAATCTTTAAGTGTATAGGCGGATATGTAAAAATAGCAACTAAATTGTATTATGTATCACACTTAAAAACAACACTAATCTATAACTCTTTCGTGGTTGTTGTCGCGCATGATACCAAATATTAAACAAAAAAATAATCCTGTACGATATTTTAGACCTTCCATTATAAATAAATTTATTTTAATGCACTACCGTGCCGAAGCTCAAAAAAATTGGTTTGAAGTTTTATCTAAATCACAAATCGGTTTCTAAAGCAAATTGTTCTCGGAATATTTTCATTTGAGTGTATATTTGTATGAGTCAAGAAGTAAGGAAAAATACATTTCGTTCTTCTACACAAGGAGAGATATTTATATCAATGAAGCAATATTGTTTGAAGGATAAATATCTTTTATTCGCAAGAAAGGTCAAACATGTGTGTAACACTGCTTTAATAATGAGTTAAGAGAGTGATAGATGCAAAACATCTGAAAACAGAAGAACTGAACATAATTATTTCTCTTGTAAAATATGATAAAACGTATAACATTTAACATTTAACGCCTTTAGCCAAATTAAAATTTTCTAAAATAATTTCTTAACAGTCATTAACGTTCATTTTTAGTGGTTTTATAATTTTAAGAAATCAGATTTTCCAAAGATTGATTAAATATATAAAACTGTTTTATGGCTTTTACATGTATTATAAATAGAGTGGCATTGCTATGAAAAGAAAACATTGTTGATTAATAGATGAATTGTTTTCTACTCAGCATACGTTTTTTCTTGTGATAAAATGAAAAGCTGAATAGTTAGCTATTCGTCTTGTGAATAACGTTTTGTTCTTCTATGCTCAATTTTTAATTGAAACATTGCGATAAATATCTGTTTTGTAAGTTTTGTGTTAAATACAACCTAAAAAGTTATTATTCTTCATTCTACATCGTCTACATTCAAGTTAATCAACGAACAGTGTCTAAATTGATTAATTTGATACAGTAAAGTTTACAAAGAAGAAAACGATGTTGATTTATAAAATGTTTCTATGCGAACTTCTGTAACACAAAGAAATGATCGTAACAGTACTTTTTATTGATAACACTGTAGAAAATATCCAACGAAAGAAAAAAGAAATTTAATAAGATAAGCGAGTTCCTCTGGCGCTCAACTGAAAGTCAATTTACCATTATAATCTGTTTTGATATTTTAATTTGTAAAACAGCATACATCATTCTTTTGTTGTCCAATATTTGTTGTTATATTTATATACTTGGCAACGTATCCATAAGGAAACAAATACTATTTTGGAGTTCTACTAATTATTAGTCTATACGCGATGTGCATTAACAAGCAAGTGTGTCATTGTATATTTACTGGTTGGCAAACACAACCGCTAAAAAACAGTTTGGGTAATAATGATCAAAGGAGAGTAACAAGTTATTGCTTTTAAGCGATCTTATCTTTATTATTTGTTCCAGTTGATAACATAATTTTTGTGACGCTGTTTGAAAATGAGAAAAAGGACTACGCCAGCTTTATGAAAGGACCAGCATATTGCAAAGATAATGGAGGGTTTACCTCATGACGAATCAATGATTGTTAAAAAAATGTCATGCCATAGAATGCAGCTTTTACTTACTACATATTGCAAAGTGCTTAAAATGTTAAAAAAAAGTATTTACGGCATCAGAATTGAAGAAACTTTTTAAGAGATTTAAATAAAGCGAACTGTGTCTAAGGTCAGTGATAGCAGTCTCATTAGTTCTAATATTCAATGCGTACAAGATGCATTTGTGTCTTTTTTTGTGCAAATAATGACAGTAATAGAATATTTTATCTATTTAGGAAACAATTTTAAGGTTTCATCTAAAAGACTATGGTTTCTTACATTGCAAAATCAATCCCGTCGTAAATGGTATTCTATAAAACATATTTGTCTTCACGTAACACCTATTGATGGTTTTTAATTACGTTTTTTCTCGTAGAAATATTGGTAATATCTTTCCGCTGCTTATATAATAATAAAATAGCTGATGTTATAGGAGAAAATAGGAGAAATACTCGTACTTGCACATGTAGGAGCATCATTTCTTTATATATTTCATTTCTAATGTGTTTCAAATGGAAAAAGTTCCCGAATATATCGTTGTTTTAGTTATTTACAATCAAAAACGTCTTTGAATAAAAAAACTTTTAAATTAAAAAAATTTAAATAAAGAAAACCCTTTAAAAATTTTTTAAAACCCCCTTTTAAATTTTATTTTTTAATTTATTTTTTTCGCTTTTTTTTCTATTGTTATTTTAATTTCAAATTTTTTACAGTTTCAAAAAATTTAAAAGTGTCAATACAATTTGAATTTGTATTTCGCCCAAAAGTGTCTTGTTTTAAAAAATCAAAAAAATAATAAACAAAAATTTTTAAATTTGTCGTGGGAAAACCCAAAATCAATTTTGTTTTCCCGCAATTTTATAATACAAATTTTAATACCCTTTGTGGTTTTTATTTGATTATCTAAAAAACTTTTTTGGGAATAAATTTAAGGGCTTGGGGCCCAAAATTTTAATTTAAAAATTTTATTAAATGCCCGGGCAAAAATTTGTATTACACCATTACTTGTTTTTAATTTTCCCCGGGGGAAATTAAAAAATTTTTAAAACTAAATCAAGTAAAATTTGGGGTAAATTGGCCCATTTTTGTCATTTTGGGGAAAGATCTGAATAAATGACTTCAAATTTAAAGCAACAATTGGGATGACATTTTTTCAGTTCAAATATAAAGTCTAACCAGACAGTTTTATGGGCGTCTATAAAAAATTTAAAGAATTTCTCAAATTTTATCCCTTTTTAAAATTTATTAATTACAATGGGTGAAAAAAATGTTAAAAAAAAAGATTTCTATGGGAAATTTTTAGCAAAATTTTTTCCTTACTCTTTTTTAAATTGGTGTTCTTGGGAAATTTTTTGAAAAGAATTTAAATATTAGTAAAAAATTTTTCGAACAAAAAAAGAAATCAAAAAATTTTATTAAAGTTTAATTTGGGGGTCCTGGATTTATTTTTAAAAAATCCTTTTTTTGTGCCCAAATCATCGCAAATTGCTTTTTAAAAATTTTTTGGGAAAAATTTCTTTGAAAAGGGAACATGTTGTCGTTTAAAAGTCCCCTTTTTAAGGTGAAAAATTTTTATCCGGTTTCGGGTTTGCCAGGGAATGACAAAAAGTTATCATACGTGCCATTTAACGTGAGTTCACCCATTTTTCATTTCCTCAGCAGTGTAAAGTAGAGCAAGGCAGGAATTCCTTACAAACGTCCAAAATTGAAAATAGTTAAGACCAGGTTTAATAGTGCATGTTCAATGGCAGTACTGGAAAGTGCCAAACCACCATATATGGGTTAAAAACCTGTTTAAACATAATGACACATTTAAACATGAAACGGAAGAAACATATGTTATATGTGCTTTTTATAAATAGTGATTATCACGGAACCTTTAATGTGACATTAAACTGCCATTTCCATAATTAACAAATAAAGCATGGGGTTGAGGCAAGTTACGGCCTGATTTTATCAGACTGAGGAAGGTATTGCCATATTCCTCCGGGGGTCTGACCAACCAGTTCCGTAAACTTTGCATTTTACCCGAAAAGCCATGTTTTTATTTGTTATTTATAACGAATCTAAATCCTTTCATCCATTTATTTTGTGCTGTCATTTTACATTATTTGCTTTTCAAATAATAATTTTACTTGTTCAGTGTGTGAAATATCTCAAATCAAAGTCAGATTTTGTTTTATTATTTTCAAGCGATGCAGCAAAAAAATAATATTCCGTTTTTGTTAATCAAATTAAATATTTAATGTAACTAGGCAAAAAACCCGGACATTGAGAATTTCACAAACTGTATAAATAAAACCTATAATTAAATTAAAGACAAATCATGACTTTTGATCAACATGTAATAAATTTATCTCTCTGATAAAAGGCGAATCGCCTGGCCATTTTTGACAGTTATCGTCTGTTTATGTCGTCATGAAATTCGCATGTCGTGAAAGTTACGTTTAAACGGTCTTCATAAGAATTATGGACCGCCCCTGGTCTGTACGCGGTTTATGGACCGGATTACGTCATATTAAATATAGAAGAGCATATGCAAATGAGGTATTATATAAAGTGAAGTATGTGACCAAGTAAAAGACTTTTTGTACCTTAATGAAAACAAGCAATGGACAAAACTAAAAAAAAATGAATTGTGAATAAAAATCAGAGCTATTGATTCCTGTATATCACAAAGAAGTTGTAAAACGAAGATCTGCAGCCATAAATTACAACTGAAGTTAAATAGCAACTAAATCACCGTGAGTAGGAGCATCCAATCCAGATCTGACAGTTAATATTTAACAAACACCTTTGAATTTGATGCACGTGCTCGTGAATAATAAGTTATATCATTGCAATTATATACTTTCATAGTTTAAAAACGATTTTATCGTCGTGTTACATTTATAATTGTTATAATTATTTTTGCAATACAAGTATAAAATCCAATTTAACACTTGAAACTTGACAATTTTAATTTTGATATTTAACAACAAGTTGCATAAATCTAACTTATTTTATGTATGTATTTTAAATTAATGTTTCCATGATCCTTATCGTTAAAAACATTTTTTAATTATTTTAATGTGTAAAATGTTTGCATATTATTTCTTTCTAAAACATTACGAAAAGTTTTGAGACAAACGCAAAAGTAATTGCATTTTTACACAAGCATTGTGACTTTTGGACATTTCTTATGACACCTCATCTTATTTGTGCACAATTTCAAAACAAACACCAAAATATAAATACAAAAAAATATCTAAAACAACTTATAATAATTCCTCACCGAAGAACGCAATTGTATAAAATCTTTTTTAATCAATAACAGAACGAAGTGATGCTACCTGTTTGTGTTTCATCCTCTAAAGTATTGCTCCTTAACGCGCCCACGGATAGAGTGACGACCCATCCATTTACATATATCTCTCATACCCGTTATTTTGAAATCAATATTTCCATAGTCGTTGAAACTTATTCAGCAATTCAAACTTGAAATAAACTAATATAGTAAGCACCATACAGATCACGTATGCAAGGATACCGTTCCAGTAAATTGAAAACCATCAGACGAAAGTCCGGCATTGTAAATTCAGCCTTATGCATGTGAGCATTGTCATTATGTAGGTATATGTTTTTCTGAGTCCGGTAGTGCTTTTTTTACCTGCATTGCCTAAAGAAAATCGCACAGTTGATTTTGATGATTTTCCATAAACTAGTTACTATTTTAAAAAAAACTTTAGGTTGCAAAATATGTATTAGTTATACTTGTTGATAAATATGTTTGGTAGGACACAGTATAACGGTATATATCGCCAAACCAGTCAGGACAGCAAGGGTCTTAAGCAAGCCCTTGTGGTCCATGAATACTTTTTGAACACGTGCCTTTTTGGGCGAAGTTGATGACGAGGATTCAACACGTTTTTTCTGGTTCAAAGTGATAAAACCGTAATGGCTTTGACTAGCCTGATTCAAACACTTGTAAATTAACAGAGAGGTCGTACGTTACACTGCCGAATAATAAATGAATAATGTATTGCTCGAACATATGAACCAATACTCTACCTATAAAGACGCAACAATAAAAAGGGTTGTCACAAAACTTTCCGGACAACCCTCGTACATATTTTCGATTAAAGCTACATGAAATAAAACATGTAAAAATACTTTTCCGTCGGTTTAAAGATCAAGCATTCAATAGTTTAGTTAACATTTGAAACAACATTGTTGTAAATTTTATTAAAAATTGTTCATTAGTTATGATTTTAAAAGGAAAATCCCACGGTATCACTATAGTCCGTATACAAATTTTAACATGCAAATGAAGACCAGTATATTTAACTCGTGTATGCAGTGCATGAACCCTGTCGCCGAGGTTTTTGTAATAAGAACGTTCTCATTTATTGCTCTGAAGGAAATATGTAGTATAAATATACGACAAGGCCACATTTGCACGATGAAATAATTTGTAATATCGCCGTATTCTATTTCTTCTATAAAATGTTCATGTAGTAGTTAACCTCCTTGTAGGAGATGTCACTAAAGACAGTTAAAGGTAAAATAAAAAAATTTTAATTCAGGGAAAAAATCAAAAAAGTAAAATTTTTTGGCCCAAAATCAAAAAATAAATTTTTGGTTTCAGACACGGGAAAATTTTTCTTTTTGGGGCCCGGACTTTTTAAAAAAATTTTTTTTGCTTGGGAAAAATTTTTTTTTATGGGACGGTTAAAAGGGTTTTTCCAAATAAGTGGTTTTTTTAAAAAAAAAAAATTTTTTTCAAATATTTATTACCAAAAAATATTAAAATTTTTTTAAAAAAATTTTTTCTGGCATTTCCAAGATCCCTTCAATTTTTAAAATTTTTTTGCTTTCGGTTTAAACCCTTTAAAATAAAAAAACCCTTCACAATACCGATTAAGGGAAAAATTTTTAGAATTTTACAATTCCCAAAAATTTAAACAAATTTTCTAATATTTTAAGGGTTTTTTGAGACCCTTTAAAGTTTTTTAAAAAAAAAATTTTGTTTAAAGCCCAAAAAGGGGTTTTTCCCCCTTTTTAATTTCCCTTTTTATATAAATTTTTTTTTGATGGTTTTTCTAAAAATTTTTTTAAACCCCCATACAGAACGTTCTTTTCGTGCCAATAAACCTTTAATTTTACACCTTATTCCTTTAGATAAAAGGCCCCTTTTTTGTTGTTTAAAATTTTTTTGCATTTTTTCTTAAAGTTTTTGGGGCCCAAAATTTTTTTTTCAAACAAACCTTTAAAAGGAAAAAAAATAAAAAATTAAAAAGGGAAATCTATTTTTAATTTTAAAAACACCATTTTTTATTTTGTTTTCATGTTTTTTTTTTTATTTCAAAATTTTTAATTTTCCCGGGAAAATTAATTTTTTTACTTTTATTTTATAAAGTTAAAAACAAATTTTTAAAGGACGAAAAAAAAATAAACCAGATATGTATTAATATTTGGGATTCCCAAAATTTTTTTGGTTTAAAAAACTTATTTAAAATTAATTAAAGAATTTTAAGTTTTTTTGCCCTAAAAACAAAAAGCTTATTTAATTTTTTTAATTTTTTAAAAATTTTTTTTTTAACAAAAAATTTTTTTTAAGGGTTTCTTTTTTATTTCGGTTATAATTTAAAAAAAGGGAATTAAATATTATTGTTAAAAAAGTTTAAATTTAAATTTTACCCCTATTTTTTAACCAAAAGAACCCTCTTCGGAATTTTTTAAAAGACATAAATTAATTTCAAATTTTATACCTTTTTGTTTTACCGGGATATATTTTTAAAAAAATTTTTGCTTTATTTTTTAAAATTTAGAAACCGGGGAAAATTAAAAAAATGTCCCAAAAATGTTTAAAATTTTTTAAAAATTAAATTCAGGTAAAAAATAAAATACTTGTGGAAAATTTTAAAACAAAAATTAAAAATTTTTTTAAAAGAGGGGAAAAAAAAAATGGGGATTCCCTTGGGTTCAAAAAAGGAAAACCTTTTAAAATTTTTGTTAACTTAGTTTTTAACAAATTTTTTTAAACCCGTTTTCCTTCAATTTTTAAACCAAATTTATGGAAACAAAAAAATTTTAAATTATTTTTCAAAATTTTTTAAAATTTAAATTAAAAGTTTTTGCCCAAAATTTACATTTGCAAAAAAGCATTTGTTAAAAACCCTTTTTAAATTAAAAAAAAATTTAATAAATTTTAAAAATTTAAATGATTTTTTAAAATTTGGGAAAAAATTGGGCTGTTTTATTAGAAAACCAAAATTACCCCCCAAAAAAAAAAGATTTAAATAACCTTTAATTTTCATTTAAAATTTTATAATTTAAATTTAAAAAATTTTTTTTTTGTTTTTTTTAAGAAAAATTTTTATTTTTTTTTAATTTTAAAAATTTAAAAAATAATTTTTTTTTAAAGCCAAAATATTTTTTTCAAAGTTTTTAAATCCTTTTGAGATCGCAAACGAAAAACTAAAAGGCAAAATTTACTAAGGGAAAATGAATTTGTAAAATAGTTCAAAATTTAATTTTGGGTTTAAAATTTTAAAAGGTTTAGGTTATTTAAAAAAAAATTATTTGGAAATTTCAAAAAAGACCCTTTTAACCCTTTGTTTAGTCCAAAAATGATTTTTTTTCCCCCATTCGTGTAAAAAGAAAAAATATTAATTTAAAAACTTTTTTGTTAATTAAAAACAAAAAAATTTTTCCCAAAGGGCAAGCGTTAAAAAATTTTCAATTAACTTTAAAAATTTTTACTTAAAAAATTTTAAAAAATTCATATAACAAAAGTTTGCGGGAAAATCAAGGGGAATTTGGACCAAAAAATTTTTTTTGAATTTTCTTAGGGGTTTTATAACATGGATTTTGTTTAAAACCCTTTTGATCATTTCCTAATTTGATACCTTTTTTTGTGGGGAAAACCCATTCCAAAAGGGAAAACGGGAACGTTAAAATTTTTTCTTTTAAAAATTTTTTAAAAAAAAAATTAATTTTTCATTTATTTTTTTTAATGGTAAAAATTTTTTGGGAAATAAATTTTTAAAATTTCAAAACACCCGGGAAAATTTTTTCCTTATTTTTAAAAACCAGGTTTTTAAGGGCCCCAAAAAATTTTTTTTTTTTTAAAAACCCAAAATTTTTTGCTTTTAAACATTTTCCCTTTGAATGAAAACGGTGTTCCGGTTTGTTTATTCCAAAATTAAACCCTTTTATTTTTAAAAAGGAAAAAAAAAAGGGGGTCCAAAATTTAAAGTTACAAACAAATATTTAAAAAAATAAAAATTAAACAATATATTCCGTCATTTAAAAACCCCAAGCTTTTTTTTTGTAAACATTTTAAAAACCGGGTTTAAAATTTTTTAAAAAAATTTTCAAAGAAGGTTTTTAAAAAAACCCATTTTCCTTTTAGCCCTTCGTTTTTAAATCAAATGGGGGACCCGTATTAAAAAACTCTTTTGCGGGGTAACCCCTTAATTTTTTGATAAAAATTTTTTCATTTTCTTAAAAATAATTTTTTGTATTTTACCACCCCGGTCGACGGTTTTTGAAAAACTTTTTTCCAAAAAAAGCGGATTCAGGAAGATGCCAAAAAACGTTAGGTTAAATTAAAATTTATAAGGGCTGTTTAAAGGAAAAAGGAAAAAATTGAATTAATTTCGTTTTTAAAGGGGATTATTTTTAAAGTGTATTTCCCTTTATTTTTAAATTTTTTTTTCCGTTCCCAATTTGGGAATTAAGTGCTTTTTGATTTTTTTTTTTTTGTTTAAAAAAAGTTTAATTTTTTAAAACTTTTTGACCTTTAAAAATTAAAATTTTTTTTTGGGGTAAATTTTAAAAATCAATCACATTTACGGTTTAAATTTTAAATTTTTCCCAAATTTGCAAGGGGCCCTTTTCTTTAAAACAATCACATTTAAATTTTTGCCTTTTTAAATTTTTTTTAAAAAAAAAAGGGGGGGGTCCCTAAGAATTTACAGAAAAAATGTTCCCGCTTTTACCCCTTTAAATTATTTTGTTAAATTAAATTGACAAAATTTTCCTTTAAAAAAATTGCTATAAATGTTCAACCTAAATTACAATAACCAAAAGGAACCAATTTTTTTTGAAAATTGTTTTTTGCTTTGAAAAAAGATTTAAAAGGAAAAAAATTGGGACCAAACCATTATTTTCCTTTTAATTTTTCTGCAATTAAGAAAGGCCCCAAAAAAAAATCCCTTTTAAAAAAGACCCCCTTTAAATTTTTTACTTTTTAATATTTGAAATCTTATAAGACACACCTTATTAGTTACGAGAGTTTATGAATAACAGAACTATATGTTTATTAGACAGCACATATATAAGATAAGTTTATACATTTGTATATATAACACAGACATGCTAGGGATTCAAAATTTGAATGGTTTCATATAATGCCGTAAAAAAATAAAGAAATTTCAAACAATTCATATTTCTAAATTTGTCTAATCTAACAAAATGTTGTTGTAGTGCATCAATTACCAAGGGTTGGGGAGCAGCAGCAGTGACTAATTCTCGCATTATGCGATAATTGCGCGGACATGTACATAAGGTTTTATGGTCTTCTGGTCATTGAACCTTTCCGATTTTTCGTAGCGGAACATTTAGCCAAACCTTTTCCATTCATTGCTAGGTCAACTTCTCACAAACAGTATCACAAACGCAACCATGTGTGTTTTTTTTGTGCAAACCAGGTCAACAAGTTACCATGTTTTATCTCAGTGTAGCAATTGGATAACAAGTTAGCCAATTAACATAAACCTTTGAACACTGGAAAGGTCATTATCGCATTATGCCGAGCAGCAACAAAGTATTAACGTCTTTTATACATATGACCGAAATACGGCGTTAAGACATTGCCGCTAATCATTATTTGTTGTCTCCCTTTAAAAGAGACGGACAGTTGTCAATGATGTAAATATCTGTCATTCAGTCTAACAAACTAGCAAGAAACATCTTATTAAATAAGAAAACTTCGTAACACAAAATAAAGATTTGAAAATGTTTTTATTGCTGTTAATACTGATAAGTGTTTTTCATTTGTGAGAATCAATTTTAGTGTTTGTTGTTTTTAATGAATGTGTGTGCTTTCAAGAACAGATCTGATGTTGTCAAGTCACAAATTAAGCTCTAAATTGGCCCGAGCTTAGATCTTTCCCAGGTCTTGTTGATGGTTTTTGTACTTCCCTTTTTCAAATTGTCTGAGCTATCTGGTGATGTTTCCCTTGATCTAGATTTATGCATAACAAAATCTTTAGTTTTTATTGTTTTAAAGTGTCTGCTGTCTTATTGTCTAAACTGTAGATTAACCGTCAATCTAAAGTCATTTGGAAAATGTTTGAGGCCACATTTTGGCTTTGACACAGTCAGTGGTGTTATGCCCTTCAATGTAAAGCTTTGTTAATAGTGAATGATTATGTCATCAAAACGTCTGGTTCTTATGCAAGTGACAACAGTTCATTCATTGACAGTAGACACCTTGAAAGTCACCTAGAATTTAATACGTTATTCAGCACGTGTGCTCATTCACTCGCCCATTATTGAGAAAAGAGCAATATTATTTTATTGTAAATTTTCTTTTAAGCTACTGCACATATGGTTAATTAACACGCTGTTAACTTTCAAGATATACAGAGAAATAGTCGTTTTCATATTTGAATTGATTTCAAAATCCCTTATTAACAGGTATTACAAAATGCTTCATGCACGACATATTTATAGGCCTGGCAATATTTTATAGTTGTTAGCCTTTTATCAATAAGTATGACTTTTGTCTTAGAGCTAGGAATCCCACAATGCATTTCATTTGTTGCAAGTCATGTTTAAAATTTTGTTGGTACATGATCGATCAATTCTCGCATGCAGATTAGAAACCGTAAATTAAGAAGTTAGCAAAGGCAGTATTATTTAAACGCTTTGATTGACATCTCAAATGAGAAAGTCTTGTAAATATTGCGTGCTACATATTAATAAATACAAATGCAAAATGAATAAATATTATATGCAACGAATGTATTTAGGAATTATACATAGATTATGTTGCGCTAAAGCACAACTTTCATATTAATTGTTCAATCATACATAGATAAAGACTAATAAAGAATAGTGGACAACAAAAATATTAAATGAAACAAGACACAAAAGACTAATAACAACAGCAAAGAACAAACAAAATAATCATCGTCATCATCATGATCATCCCTGTCACAACATCACTACCAATAATAATAATAATAATAATAATTATAATAATAATAATAATAATAATAATAATAATAATAATAATAATAATAATGATTATCATTATATATGATTATGCTAATAATGATGATAATCATCATCATCATCATCATAAGAATCATAACATAGTAATAATAATAATAACAATAATAGAAATAAAAATAATAATAGATAATAATAATAATAATAATAATAATAATGATAATAATAATAATATTAATAATAATAGTAGTAATAATAATAATAATTTTTATAATCATAATAATCATAATTAGTATAATTTTTATACTAAAAATAAAAATAGTCATTAAAATAATAATAATGATAATTATAACAATAATAATTATGATAAAATAATAATTATAATAAAAAAAATAATGTTAATAATCATTATAATAATAATAATAATAAAAATAATAATAATAATAATAATAATAATAATGAATAAAAGTAATGATTATAAAAATTATAATCGCATCATGGAATTTTATACTTCTTCCTAGTTTCATTATAATTATTATAATTATTATTATTATTATTATTATTATTATTATTATTATTATTATTATTATTATTATCATCATCATTATTATTATTATTATTATTATTATTTATTATTATTATTATCATTATTTATCATCATAGTTATAAAAAATTCGTAATCTTTTATTAAAAAGAAATCAAATAGATAAAAAATTTGAAAACGAATCATTTGATGAAAATCCAGTTTGATTTTTTTCCAATATCTTTTAGTGGGAATAAATAAAGTTGGAATTTTTTCCAACAAAAATAATTGGAAATAAATCCAATCGGATTTTTATTTTTTTTCAAACCATCTTATTGGTAATTCAGCGTGTATAATTATGTTAATTTCTGTCGAAAACTATCATTTGCCTTTCATTATTAGCGCTTTTATGCTCTTATAATTTTTCTGTAAAAATCCGGTCGAAATTTTTTCCAGCTTTCAAAATGGGTTTTTTTTTTACTTCAGAGAATAAGTTCCTCAAAACTTGTCAGAAAGTCATTAAATGATGTATAGCATACAGTATCTAATTGAAAATGTTTAAGTTGTGACAGGTGTATATTATTTTGCAATCATAGTTTTATTATCGAAACAATTTAAGTTTACACATTCAACCTCCAATCCTTTAAACAAATGTTTGATTTTAAAACAATATTAACCTATTATAAATTTCCAATTTAAATCTCATTAATTGCTGACTTAACATTAATGTTAAAACATATAAGAAAGTAATAAATGCTTCATTTCATGGTTGCGAAACATAAAAATTAATGTTATTTATTATAATGACTGAGATGCAATATAAGATAAATGTGTTATATTTATTGCTTTAAGCATTTCATAAGGCAGCGTTTTGCTGCTCATTTATTGAAAGGGTTGTAATGTAAGCAGAAAAAACTAAATTTAATTAAAAGAAGAAGCATGTGGGAAAGTTATAGCTGATATCATTCATTTTAAAGCACCGAGAAATTTTAACGCCAGTAAATAAAATGTCGCGGGCAACTTTTAAATCGTCAAGATTTTATGTCGAAATTGTATAAAATGAGTTTTCCTGTCACACTTCTGTCGTAAAAAGTCAACATTTTCTGTCTTCAAAGAAGACTGAGCCATTGTCTATTGCGGCCATTATAATCCGCGATATTTTGTTTGGCATACCTTGTAAAAAAATTGAGTTTGAGAATTAAGCCTTGACTTTGTATTCCCGAAAATGTCTTTGTGCAAAAGTGACGAATTTCTTACAAAAAGTCGCAGCTAAAAAGTCGTGATCCTTCGTTGTTGAGGAACACAAAAACGCAGCCTATTATACTTGTTTTATATAAAACTGCAACAAAAGTATATATTAAATGATCTTGTCTTGTTTCAAGGAAACATTAGCTATATATCTGATATGTCGGAATATCCCTTGAAGAATCTGACAACCATTAAGTGATTTATTGGGAAACAAAGAGACGGCGAAACAGCAAGACAGCATCTATTTATATATACAAAACATATTTTCCTCTCCTTTAGCTAATTTTGGAGTAGTGTTGATAAAAAATGATCTATATACCTCTTTTATAGGTAAATATTCATCTCTGTCACTGATTTATTTGGGAAAAAAGACAAAAGAAAACGAGTTGTTTATTAATATTTCATACCATTTAAGTGCTTGCATTTGACATCTATATGGTAACATGAGTGCGGCTTGTTGAATTACATGATATCAAGTTTTTACAGTCTATTTTTTCAAATAGGAAATCTAACTTTATGAGAATGCCATCAAATGACATGTTTGTTATTAACATTTATGTACAGTACTAATTTTCACATGAATAAAGGGTATTATTGACTGTGGTATCTCATTTCATTTACAACTGTCAGAAAATGTCAGTCGCTACATAATGCCATTACTTGTGTTAACCAAAACTGTTTAAAACCGAGCTTAAGTTGTGTTTCCTGCAATATACTTTTTGACCGAAGGCTAACAATGAAACACTTTTAATAAAAATTAATGTTAGTTATCAAACTCTGCCTTAGTGTACTAGACTAAACGTTATCAAACAAGGCCATTGAGTTAGCTAAACTATAGCCTTCTTCTTACAACAGATTTGAACCATGCCACCAGTGCCGTCTTATGTAATAGGGCCCGTAAGTCTCGTTTACTTTCACTTTCGATTTACCACTTCCGGGTACATTGGCAGACTTATTTACCGTTGTGCATATAGGTAACCCGAAGAACTCGAGGGATATAGAAGTTAAATTTGTTTCGGTCCTCTTCAGATTTAAAGGAATGGATAGCACGGGTCAAAAAATGCAGGTAGGTCAATTATCTGACGGAAAAAAGAGGGATTTATAGAGTTTAATAAAACTAGTTTATTTTCGGATAGTGACAATTGTTTCGGATGTTTTGTCAAGGTAGTGAACTCTAGTTGTTTAGCTTTTAGTATTGTTTTAAAACTTCTGATGTGAGAAATTAATTCAAACCATTTTAACTTATTGAAATAAACAATGGAGAAACACTTTAATTCTAGTGTATATTAAAGTTATACAAAATTCGGACATTGCACAGTAATACGGATATTTTTTTCCCTTCCATTTTATTCTTGTTCCTTTTTCAATTATATATACATGTTAATATCAATATATTATCAAAATATATTAATAACTTTTGGATTTCACTGCATGATAATTGATAAGTAAATAAAACATTAAAATTAGTCATGTCTCACATTCAAGAAGATCAATATGTGTTCTTGTTTATCTTTAATGTTTATTTACTTCAAATATGGAATGTTTCTGTCAGTCATGACCAGCTTATTAAATGTAATGTTAATATCATTTCTAGTGCCTTACACTTGTAACAACATATTTATTGATTTTTCAATCTGCAGATAAAAAGGGAAAAGATGAAGGAGGATTTGTCCATGAAGACCTTTATTGCAACTACCATCTTCCTGTTCCTTAATTTGAGAATGATATCAGAGAACACAAAGTTACAGTGAAATATTAGTTTAATATAAGCCACTGAGAATAGTCAAATGTACTTTCCTGAAGAAGATGAATGACATCCAGCACAAGAATCTTAATGTATAAAGAGTATGATTTTAAAGTGTTTGACACTATGATCTTGTTAACATGTTAATGCCACAATGATAGAAACAGAGTAAAATATCCACATTTCATTCATATGAAATAAAGATTAGCAAGACTATTATATATCATCTACTACTAATATTGTGAGGTAATCATTGATAAGCTCACAAATTTGAATTCAAAGCTTTGATATCAAGCTGAACATTTTTCAATTAGAATATGATTTATAACTCTATGATAATTTGTTCATGTTAATTTTCAAAGTCTTTACATTTGTAAAAGGAAATATTCTTATTCTTGTATCAGTAGACATTCTCAGTGTAAAGTTACATTGTTCAAATAACTAATAATAATTCCAAGTGCTTTCCTGAAGTTTTTCTTCCACTGGAAAATCAGTGTGATATATATGCTAAGCAGTGCACTATAAATTTTGTAAAAATAAAAGTTTATTAAACCTATGAACTGTTTTTTGTTTCTACTATTTGGCATATATTTATAGCAGTGCTTGATCATAAGAGTTCATCTACAAAATAAGTGTCACTGTGTACTTTAATTCTCTAACGGCAATGGCTAGATTGCTTGAATATGCAAGCATTGACTATATTAAATTCTATGCATGTCATTTGAATTTTGTCTAACTGAAATCGAAACAGACACTATCTAAATAATATTGATGAAAAGTTCTTGACAGCTCTTCAATGACTACATTTACACATATGTACATGGACAGAAGTTAAAAGCATTGTGTGTTTTTGTTTTTGTTTTTTGTTTTTGTTTTTGAAACATTGATAATTTTGAAACAGTTCCAATGGGTATATTAATGTATCAGTGATGTAATTGTTTTGTATAAAGTGCAAACCCTAAGTTTTGCATGTATTGTATACTATTAGATAATTCACTTTTGGTCAAATGTTAACAGGATCAATACATTATAAACAGGTAATTTGAAACCCAAAGAAGTATATGGTATGTAATAACTACCCCTCTGATACTAAAATCTTCAAAGAATGCAGAATTGAAAGTCTTCTCCAATTAAGAGAGAGACTTGGGCTTACAAGGGCTAGCAAGCTAGTGTTTTGCTACAGAATACTCAACACAGATGAATTGCATTTATATTGTTTACTCTGGTATTACTACCTGCCATGTACAAATTACAATGCAAATCATGGCTTTTCTAAGAGCAGTGAAACGTTATAACTGGAAGGAATTTTACACATCTTGCCTCAAAAACAAGTTTTTCTTTGAGATGAATTTTATGATATTTAAATAATGGTTAAAGATTACATTACTTTTACAATTATTGCAGTGATCATGGTGATAATATGAAATGAAACTCAATCAAGATAGAAACATTTTAATGCTGGACATTTATCTTTTTACCGTTCCTGTTACTTTACAAGTCCATACATAACAAATTTATCTTAACTGTTTTGAAACTACATGATGCCTTGTTGAAACTGTTTTGGGCAGCCATTTGCTGAAGATAAAATATCTTTGAATAATTAAGTTAATACAAAGTTACAAATGACAGGTTATTTATTTTTAATAAAGACAGGTTATTTATTTCTAACAAAGACAGCTATTTTGTTTAACATTTTTACACTGACATATATCTTTGAAGTGTCTTCAACCTTAGTTTTTATTAGAATACAAACATTCAGTCAGACAGTTTACACAAGACATGGAGCTTTAAGAAGCTTTAATTCAGTCAAAATCTGTTATGGACTGCCATGTCTCTACCACTATGTACTCCAAGACTGTGTATGGACATTTCCTTTCAACTATGCCTGGTGGTATCACTATTTGATTTCTAATCTGATGGTGAACACTCCAAAATAAATCAAGAGCCATGACAAGTACTCAAGATCCAACCATGAAATCACATATTACCTGTATTTAAAGAAAATTTATCATGAGTTGAAAGCAATAATAATTGGTCAGCTATAAATTTCAATCATTTTCATATTGTCATGAATAGAAAATAATGTTGAAAAGGAAGAAACACTTCTTGGTGTCTTAGTTTTTGTAGATTTGCTTTGACAACTGATCTTTAAAAAAATGTGATAGTGACTAAGTTCTTTTAACCATTTACTGAACATGATTTTACTAAAAAAATATGACCCACTTACTTGAGAAAAATACTTAAAACAGTATTTAACATGAATTAACTACATATGCCATAATGTTTTTTTTTATTTAGCTACACTGTAATTATTTACAAAAACGAGAACATTATATGTTATACAATAATATTTATTTTTCATTAATGTAGTTTAAGTAGCTTTAAGTATATATTTCTTACCAAAACGATTTTACAGCAGGGCATGCATGTGTATTTACAATGGATACTGACGTCTTTCATCTCACCACTGTCCTCAGTCTAAATATCTACAGGAGCAAAATATTTCATTAAATTTTATGACAATTTAAATTGGTTATATACAGCTTGACTGCTTGTGCTTTATAAAGATAATAATTATAAATAAATAATATTTTCAGTTGGAAGAAAATATATTCAACTAAAACACACTTATAATCATATTGAAACGTTTATCCGAAATATGCGCTGTCCGAAATTTCTAAACATGATATACTTCTGAGAGATAATCAGGTAGCGCTATAGAAAATTGATAAAATCAAAGTTACCAGTCTGGTGTCAGATGCGAATGATGTTGCATCAAAAAACAAATTTATTAGATTTACATGGAAATGAAAATATTACAACATTTATTGGGATAAACTGAATTTGAATGACACACCCACCTGAAGATTATACGAAGTTGTCTTTCATTGATACTTGTACACAAGATGAAACCAGTTGCATTTCGTTACAAAACAAAAAACTCTGCCAATTTCCACATATCATTTGCTTTTCCATGTAAGTTTTACTTTCCCACCGGCATACAAGTATTACCCAATATAGATAAGCAATGTTGTTGATATTTGTTTGTACCCGAAAGTGCAAAATATCGTGAAATCTTGCAAGTCACATGACGAGACTTACATACCCTATTAAACATTTTGTGCAGTTTTAACTATTTATTCATTTAATAATTTTTTTTCTTAATCAAAATTCTTTATTACGTTTTAATGAAAGTGACAAACATATAGGTCTCTGTACAAACAATCGATTGAAGATTAATATATATAGTTCATTTCCAGTTTTCATCTATTTAACCTGCCAATTTAAAGAAAATTTCAATATAAGATCAAGTTACAATTTTACGGTTTAAAGTTTAAATTGAAAACAAAAACAATATTTATTTTGCTGGGGATACAAAGATTCTTAAAATAGAGCCACCGCTTTGTTACACTTAGCACTTATCAGGTTATAAAATTTAATACAATTCTCAGGAGAATGTTATTTAATCTAATGAATGATTAAATGATAAATACTAGAATCAATTGTCAATATATGAAGGCAGGGCAGCACCGTCTGACTTAAAATTGAAATATTCTCAGTTGGAAAACTAACATGTAATTGTTTACTTAACACTATTTTAGGTATTTTTTTATCTTTTTTCTCTCTCAAATCCATAAACAACAAACTCTGATTATAATTTACACCCAAAATAAAGAACTCTGATCATTATTTACACCCAAAACAAACACACATCATTTATCAACCACTTATACCAAATATATTTTCACGTTTAGGTTTTTTTATACGGAACAATACTAGACACCTGGCGAGCCCAACCTAACTTATGGTCAAACAAAATATTAAATCCCCACAAAACTTAAGAACACAAAATGAATATGTTTTACAACATATAAACCACAAACATTCAACGAACAATATTTACTTCACAAAAATCTAATCAGCATCAGAAAACATTTTGAAATAAAGCACCCAATATTTACTGATATCCCCCAAAAAACAGCTTCAACTGATATAATCTTGACAAGACAAATTGACTCCATACAACTCAACCAATATCAACCAAGCATATCTAAGCAAACATATATAACTCAACAACCGAAATAAGATACAAAAACCAAACAATTAATTACAACCACTGAACCCTGATCAATTAAGATCATCACATTTAAATTCAACCAACTTCAAAAAATCAACACAACTCCCTTCAACACCTCAAAACGTAAACGCTACACACTACAAGTGTGCCTTCCATAATCTGATGTAAAATATATCCCAAAACAAGATGTTTGTTACATTTACGATTATACATTTACATGTAGGTACAGCGACTGGTTTAAACATGATATTTATACTACACCACTGCAGAGAAAAAATAAATCGTTGTAAACAAATATACATTATATATATTTACAGATAACCTGTATGGTTCTTCTAACAATAATACGTCAAATATTTGTATGCAGCTATGAAATATTTTCTTATGAATTATCTCTATCTCTCTGTTTATGTGTAAATTTACAGTTAACCAAACAATTAACTAGTTAATCATAATGTCCTAAGTTATTATTCTGTGAGGAGGAGGTCTAGGGGGTTTGCTACTCGGGGAATCAGTGATATAGGAAGTTGACAAAATATAAAATGAAATCTAGGGTAAGGCCAAATATTATTAAGCCCATCAAATGCACAACCTTTTGAATACGAATCTCAGACTCTTTATACATATATCATTTAATGTGTCCTTTCAATTAAACATGTGTTCTATTGTTCATATTTTGGGCACGCCATATTGAACTCTTGTTTTTTTAGAAAAACAAGCAGTATGGATAGAAACTTGAGCGAGCAAGCAATAAAAAGTGTATTTTATTTCTTATTTACGAGTTTTGATGAGCGGGCGAGTTTGTTTCTTTTTATTTTTCTTTTATTATTATTCTTAAAAAGTTTTCTTTTAGTTTGGTTCTGAGGATAGAGCGAGGAACAATTATAGCCAGGCCTGTCATGACAAAAAATATCTCTTTGAATGGAGTCAAATTAAATTGAAAACAACACTTAATGTTCATGAATAAACATAAAAAGAAAGCTATTTGTTACGTAAAGAAGTATTTTTGGTAGAAAACAAGTTAACACAAGAAGTTGTTTTCCAACATACTAAACAAATTATACACACTTTTATAATAATGCAAAGGACATTACTTAATCTATTTTTAACATGTTATTTGTCATTTTGTCACTTTCGTTGAAATTGTGTCGTTTATAAAACAGACATAAACTCATAGGGTGTCATACTGTACTAACTAATTTACATCAACGAACGAGTATTATTTAATGATCTAAGGCTCAGCTTGATTCAACATAGGTTTTACATAATTGAATGACAAAAAGTATTCTCACCGCTAAGCACTTAGCAATACAGTAGCTAAGATTTCAATGTTATAACATGGTTTATGTGTTTTTCATAAACTGTATGTGTCTATTGCGTGAAAGGTTAGCGCAATCCAATTGTTAAAGTTCCAACATTTTCATATTGATTGTCTGTCTATCAAATTGTACAAATAATTTAAATAACACGGCTTAAGAGCATTAACGTGTACAACAAAGTCTGCTTTGAACATTATTACTAACTGGTCATATAGTTTAACGAACAGTAAATATACAACGACATACATGCTTATAGTTTAGACTAAATTGGTTGGTGGATTTACCAAACGGCATATAGTTCTACCTGGAAATGTTGGCTTACTTTTGTCAAAAGTTGTGAGCAACAAGGGTACTTTGTATTCAGCTGTTAAAAATTTAAGCAAAAATAATTTCTTTTTCATTCATGTATGTATTTTTATTTTTGATTATTGTGAAAGATAAACCATTAGTTAAGTTCTTTTTTTCTCTTTTTGATAAATAATCGTCATGTTTTACAGGCATATCTTTGATAGAGACTTACACATTTTCGTTACAACAAAGCTTCTTATTTTAATCCGTCTTGATTTTTACAAGGAAATATCAATTGTAAATCAGATGTGATGAATATCATTTTAGAGAAACCATACTTAAAAGAATGTGTCCATGAAATAGATAAAAATCAATGACCTTAAACAGTTGTGCGACAGCAAAACAGCACGGTGGTGTCAATTTATGTTCTAATTAACACATTTCTTTTTCAGTTCAAGCTGATTTTAGAAAAAAATGTTGAAATTTCCCCAACTATTAGTGAATGTCTATTTTTGTCAATGCCTGCAATTACAGTATTGTTTTTATTTTTCCTTAAAAAAGAAGAAGAAAAGAAACGAGTTGTAAATCAATATCACTAACCGTCTTGGTGCTTACATTATATGCCATTATGATAACAAAGCTTCATATTGAATGTTTAAAGTTTATATCTCCAGACGAAACAACATATACAAAGAAAATCAAAAGCAAAATGTGACAGTAAAAATGATAACAATTCAAGATATAATTAACTTGTTAAAGTATATGCAAAAAATTTCTGATTTTGAAGAATATATCATATTTCTACTGCGTTTCTAACGCATTCAGAATTTGTTTGCATATTCGGAGCTACATTTGGACATTTCTGTATATTTTAAGTGTCATTTGTAAAGTACTTTTCTTGTTCACTTGACAATATGTTACTTTTTGATACAATTTAAAAATGTTCATGAAAATTAGCATGAATTTACAGTCATGCTGCTTTAAAGTGTATCATAAATGAATTAACAGCGATTTCCAAAAAAAAAATACCTTTAAGTTAGATATAATTGATTCAAATACCAGACTTTATAAATGATGCCTATTTAAAGAAAAAAAAATGGCGACCATCTTCAATAAAAGCATAGAATACACGGTAATGATACAAATCATTTTAGATTTAGATACAAACCACTGTATTTCACAATACAAATGAAATGCAATTCCTTGTTAATATAAACATGTATATTAGCTTAATAACAGTGTAATTTTCAATATTGACGTACTATAAGATTTCTAATCACTTATCTCTGCTAATGTTTCTATTATGACATTTTTATTTTTATTATGAATAATTGGCATTATGCAAGACTAAAATCTAAATTTTAACATATAACTTGTTTTCCCTTTAATAACAATGTCCAATATAAGTGAAGTGAACAATAATATATATTTGTTATTTAACACATAAATGTCGCATTTGATAAGATTTATATAATAACGACCAATTACAAACAGTAAATATTTGTTTCATTATAACTTGAAATGAAATTTTTATTTTACTTCATACAGTGATGTGTTTATTTGCTGAAAGGCAAACTTCTATGAAGAAAAACAACAAGTATTGCAATGAAAGTTTAAACGTAGTAATTAAAGCACTAAAACGACAATTACAACAACAGTTTAAACATTAATATTTAAGGCAGTTTTTAACGCTCGTAAAGTTCATGGCTAGCGAATTTCAGTTTTAGAAAAGAAAATTTCAATGAAATACCACATGGGTAATCAATACTGTTATACTTATTTTTATTACACACCGGTATTCAAGATGACATTTTTTTTATCTCATTTAAATTCCAGAAAATGCCAACCTTTACATAAAATGCTGCAAATCAAAACATTTTAGATATGTTTACGCTATGCGCTTTCCATTTAACTGTTTGAAAAAAGTTATAATTCAAGGAATTTGCATATTGTACCCAGCCAAAACCCAACCCAACAATTGTAGACGTGAAACATGTCAACAAAAACATAACCCCCTTGACCTACATAAATATCTATAAATTTATCGGCAAGTTCACTCTTTAACACACGGGGGGGGGGGGGGGGGGCTGTTGGTTTATTTTTGTTAATTATTTCCTTAATCTATCTTGATTTTTATATCTTATTTATGTAAGTCATAAACAGCTGTCAATGGCCGTTATTAAGTCGAAATTTAGCAATTTTATGAACTCAAATTTACAGTCTTAAAAATGAGCATAAGGTCACTATAGCCGGCTATATTTAAATTACTATAAATTTTATCGATTGAACAACCAATGTCTGGAACTGTTATCATAACGTATGGAATTTCGAAACAGGCGCAGATGTGCACGAAAGGATTATATGAAAGATGCAGTCCATTAAAAGCGGCGTATGGTAAAAAAAATACGTGTGCCATAAACAAGAATACAATGGTAGAAACAAATCAAATGGAATTTTGAAAGAAAATCAGAGGTTATGAAGCCTGTGTATCACAAACAAACGTCACAATGCAAATTTACAAAGCATGGTTTTTGTACAGTACTTCAAGTAGGAATACTTGAACCATCCAAGAAGAATAGGTCAAATAATACAAATAAAATGATAACCAACAGGTACACACAGCAATGATGTCGTGATGGTCGATCTTCATGGCAACACTTTATTTGAACCACCTAATGAAATTGGAAACAACAATATTTTCCGAGTTCAGGATAACATCAATATGACAGTATCCCTAACATAAAGATACAATTTCTAAGGTTACGTTTTAACATTTTAGAAGGTACTTCAACCTGAATTTAACGAAGAAAAATAGCATAAGACAACAATATTTGGAACAGTTTTCTAAATGTAATATATCATATCCTTCAAGGAAATTAGCTCCAAATGATGCCTGTGAGTCTTTCAAAATTAATTGCTGTATTATCTAGAGAAATTCTGGTTGGTCCCCGAACAAAATTCGAAGACGTTTACTATATTAGCATAAGATGACTTTTGGCTGTGGGTTTAGAAAAAAGAACTTTAACCGACATCTTATTTCATAATCATTAATGTCAACAAATGTTCAAAAGGTCTCTGTTTCATCTGTGGAGAGACAGGTGTCTTTATACAAAAAGGATGGCAACACATTACAAAGTATTGCAAACTTACAACAGAAAGATAGAAGGAAGGGTTGCATTCCATGAATGCATCCCAAGTAAATCTCAGCAACAGAGGACCACCGACAACGAGCCAAACAGGGCACGCAAAAAACAGGAGAAGAACAAAGGAAAATCAACAACGGACGGTTTGTGTCGTGATAAGATGACCTCATGTGAAACATGTAAGTATTGTAAGTAATAAGGGTATGCATCGGATTTGCAGTCATTTAAATTAAATATTGTAAGGGCCGATATTATACCCTGACTCAAATTATTATAAGTATGCATTTTGTTTTTAATAGAGTTACTGGTTTTTGTTTTGTTTTTTGTTGTTTTTTTTTTTCGAATTAAAGCTCACTGAAATATCATGGATAAAGTTTGTTGTTTGTTTTATTTCATTGCAAGAATTCCGTATCATTAATTTTTTAATCTTGTTTGTTTTAATTTTTTATCTCGTGACTTGGTATCACGAAAAACAATGAAAAAGCATATTTGAACGTGTGTCTAATCACACCTTTCATTTTAAAGTCTCAAATGAATATGAAATTACCAGTTCAGATGAGGAATACTAAAATGTTTGAGAGAAAAAATGTCGCAATTTAAATAATTTCATATTAATTGCAAGATAATGTAAAAAATTTAAACAATTGAAAAGCAAATAAGACTGTTTAAAGATAAAAAACGCAAATAAAAAGGGTAGAACGATTTCCACAAAAAAGAATTTCAATGAAAAATTATTTACGAAAACCTTTTTTTTATTATTATTATTTCAGAAATATAATATTTTACAAAAAAAGTTCAATATGATTTTTCACCCAGGAACATTTCAGCCAACCATTTCCCCTTTTAATGTAAATTTACCGAATCAAGTCTTTGTTATTTTTGCTATGTGGATGTTGAAAGTATAGAGCACATAATTTGGGACTGCCAAAAGGTGTAAATATTTTGTAATAATCTATTTAAAAGGCTAAATAAAATAGCAATAAGTGTAACGTATGACAAATATACATCCTTCTTTCATGCTAAAGACTGATTAGAAATTATTATTTGTTTAGACTGATAAGAAAACATCACATGTTTTCCTCTTCTCAAAATATTCTTTTATTAGAGAAAAATTATACACAGGCAGTTTATTTCCTTTATTCATCATTTTCCTCCTTTTCTTGTATATGTGTGTAAATGAATAAACCTCTTTACTTTTTAAAATTCTTTATATATTCTGATATATTACCTGACTAAAACATTTAATACATATGACGAATGAAGTACAGAACAAATCAGTTTATAATAAAATTGACGGGAAAATTAAACTATTATAGTTAAAACCAGTCTGATTTCCCCAAAAAAAGATATAAACATGTTTTTTCCATAAAAAAAATGTCAGAAAAATATCCAAGAGATTTCGTTATCTTTATGTCTAGGTACATTTTTATTGCATTTAAGAGAAACAATACATCCAGAAAACACTGAAAGGGGCACATAAAAGCTTGGAAATGAGTAAAAATATTTTAAACATCAATTTAATTGCAACAACCTGATATTTTCTATTATCTCTTTTGTTATGTCTTTTATTATGCATCGCCAATCTAAACACTTCATTATCTTGTATTATTTCGCCTAAATAATGAGCGACGCTTCGTTCGCAAAAAGAAAAAGAAAATAAAAACACCGGCAATTATTATAAAATCATTCGTCTTGTATATTAAATATTTTTCTTATCTTAAAAAGTAATTGTTGCATGTTTAATGAAACAGTTATACTTGAAAATGCGTGTATTTGTTTCGGTAAAAAAGAGGAAACAAATATATATGTTAAACAATTGACTACAATTTCTGTTTTGCTGTATATTTTAATAAATGAGCCTTCCAAGAAGCAATATAGGTATTAAACGTGATTGTATAGATTGCCAACACCATCTTTGTTTAACAGTATTTATTTTGTGACTTTTAGTTTTGTTTATCGTCAAAACCTTCCATTATAGACCAATTCAAATTTGACCCTTTGATTATTATGTTTATTGTTCTGAATAAGCTGATATATGATATTTAATGTTAAACACAATACGTTTCTTTGTACGGAAGTCTAAATATTACTTATTTACATAATGCACATTTGATGACAAATGAGCTACTTTCTTCAGGACACAAGTGCTAGATATGTTAGAAATGTTAGATACATGCTCCAACACCATTATTTAGACATTATAGAATTCATAGTTGTCCTAAAGAAGTATTTTTCATTCTTCCCTGAGGGATATTGTGTCTTTAATACATACGTACTTGATATTAAACTTCATATACTAGACAGTAAACGTCATATCGATACCTTGGTGCAAAAGGGTTGTAACTCAATATTTTGAAATTATTCAGGAGAGACAAAAAACTTATTTATTCTTTTACATTCTAATAAATACTTCTTTAATTTTGGTTTTTGGCTTTCATTCATTTACTGATATATAATTGATTGGAAAGGTTATTTTATTTTGCCAGGATAAAGAGATAATTGATAAAGTTTCAGTTACAACCCTTTCGCACCAAAAAAATAAAAAAATTCAAAAAATGATTTGGTGCGAAAGGGTTGCAATTAAATTTTGATAATTGTAATGGGTCAAATGAACAGATCCAAACTAAGTTGTGTTTAGTATGAACTAATTTAACATATTGCCTGGATATTTCAGTGAAAACCCTTCAAATTTTATGTTTTTAAAATATAATTTCAGTCAAATGATTGTTTTTAAAGAAATTCACTTTATATATAATATTTTTTTCATGTGATACACAGTTCAGATTGTCAAACCAATCATAAGTACCAAATATGCATTAACATGACTGTATGTTTTTGAAAGAATCAAAGGTAAATTTTCCCAATTTAAAATGTAAACTTACATAATGACAAAACCATCTAAGACACATTTATGTTTGTTAATATAAGTCTTTAGAAAATGGGAATACTCTCATTTTATTTTACATCTATTCTATACATAGGCTTTTCTTAATTTGAAAACTTAGATAATTCCTAGGATGTGCTTTTGTGTACAAATTCTATATATTTAAGCATTATCCAGGTCCTGGATTTTAAGCCAAAAGTATGAGAAAGATGATAATAGATGTTCTAAGCTTCTAAGCTCAATCATGCTATTCTTTAACAACTCTTTACAGTCCTAAATTTCATTGTTTATAATTATATAACTCATTCAGGAATTAAATGAGAAAAAAATAAGGCCTGCAAATGATTACAATTACAAAATGCTATCCCCTCGCCCCAATAAAATTCACACGTGTGCACACAAACTCACATACAGCTGAAAAAGTGAATAATATCTTTAAGAATGATTTTAATAGCAGATAGAATATATATGATAATTTACTTTTATCTAGTCAATAACATATTTTACTTAATATTCGATACACGACCCGCAGTTTTCCCTATTGAACATAGAAGAACCGAGAGTGTGCGTTATTATGCAATAAAATCACTGTTTGACATTCTATATTAAGACATGTGATGTTATCATTATACACGCAAAGTAACCACTTAAAATGTGATGCGCTGAAAATGAGTACGGAACAAATCGGGCACAATTTAGCTAAATGTATAAGGTACGGCAGCATTAAAATTTTATTTGTTGATGTCGTGTTAGAATCAAAATAATATATCCAAATCGCTTGGAATCACTGGATAAAATCACTGTTTGTTGATTGAATGTGCATCATTATATCACTCGGGCTACGCCCTTGTAATTCCACACATCCGACCACCAAACAGTGATTTTATTGAGCGATATAAAATCACAGTTTGGGATATATTATTTCTAAAATAATAGACTTACCGTATGTAACTTAAGCAAGATATACATGTAGCCTGTTTATCCGTGTAATTCAACCATACATCATACTGTATCCTTGCAGTTTAATGGAAAGTCTTTTTCTTTTGTCCCTTCAGCAGATATTTGTGATTTCTCAATTTTAACACCATGAACATGATAAGTTGAGTTTTGCTTAAATTTTTGCCAGAAGAGTTGACAGTTGATTGCATTTACTACTGCTGTCCTTGAAAAGCTCAATCAAACATGCATGCAAACAAGCATGTAACATTTTTTTAATCTTTGCTTTGAAGATATAATATTAGGTTTAGATTTTTCTATTGAAACTGAGAAATCCTTTAATATTTTTTTTAAGAATTTTAGTTTTAACATCTTTTATCTACATGTAGGTTTATATCATCTACACATAAACACCTTTGTTATATTGTAATACTTTTGTCTATACATAATTATTTTATTATTATGTATATGTATCTAAACTTACTGTTTACAATATGTTGTCAAAGAAAAATTTGTTCACATATCTAGTCAGACAATGTCTTGTAACGTAAATAAATTTAGTACAATATTTTATATACAATTTGTCTTTGACAAGACATGAAAATATTCCAATAGTACTTCATGTACGTTTAAAACCAAATCAAGAATTGAGTAATAATTGTATAATTTCTTTAAGTTATTTAACATTTAGTAATTAAAAAGGCATCGAAACACGAGACTGTCGGATTTGTATGAGAGTATAAATCAGATTGCCAATTGTTTTGATGTTCTTTCTCTTTTGTATCTTAGGCAAAAATAAAAACACATTCCCGGTCATCCAAGAAAAAAGTACCAAATGTATAAGCATCTGAATATGACTTTTCCACTGTTATCTCCTTCCCTGTCTTTTTCCCTGCCGTCACAATATGTAAAAACCAGAAAAAATGAACCAGTTAACTAGCAAGCTCCGTTAAAGCACTGTGCATGTATTGGTATGCAATTTAACTCTGACATGTTTTCAAAAGTCTCGAAACTATGATACAATCATAATATATTGTATGGCAATTGTTTATAATAAATTTATTTTGAGTTACGGTAAATTCGTTTTCGTACAACCAAAATAGGTCCATTACTTTTTCTTGCTATTTTGCAACATTATACCAATGACAATTTTTATGTTGAGAAAAAATCACTATAATAGTACTGTTAGTCAAATAAAGCAATTTACTATAATATTGTTTCTTTTATAAGCATTGGAATTGTTTTATGTTTGAAATATGTATCAGTTATTCAAATTCTTGTATTTTCTCTGAATGAAAGCTCAACAATTATTTAAATAACAAGGAATCAGAAGCTGAGACTGTTTTATAAACTTGTCAATTAGTTTGAAAGAAATAATCCACTAAATATTTCACAGAATATAAAAAAGATATTGAGATACAACTGTTTTGCACTAGGATATATTCAAAATATTATCAAAATGTTGGTTCGAAATGGTTGTAACTTAAGTTACAACCGTTTCGCACAAACAGAATATGTTTGTTTGAGTTACAACCTTTGGACAAATATACTTTTTTGGTAGTTTAATTTTAGCATTCAAGTTTAATATTTTTACAACATGTGTGTATGTTGCTCCTTCACTGAAAAACACAATAAAACCATTTTCGGTGAAACTATAAGTTACAACCCTTTCGCACCAAGGCATCGATATGGTGTTACGAAACTCACGATGTATTAAACTATATATACATGTATAATTTTATGTTGGCTTCCCAAATGTTAAAGGTGTTTTTAGGTTTATACCTGTTGCAAGCATAAATTTTAAAGTTTTTTAAAACTCACAAGCACGACTTTTTTAAAGTTGTTACAATGAATCAGAGATTTCTTTTTATTTTTCAGCTTGGCTACTATTTTGGTCTCAGCCAGGTACGCTATTATATTTGTCCATTTAACTTCATTAAATCTCTTTTTTGACGATGATGTGTCCATATAAATTCACTTTATTAAATATCCTGTACTACCAACTTAATGTCGCAAAACTTATTATCATATTTAATAAAACTATTTTTGCGCATTAAACATCTTTTTTTCCTTTAAACGATTAAGACATATATTAATTTATTGAATGTTATTTTGCGAACGCTCTATTTTCGTTTGTTTGAATTATTGTTTAAAGGGTTAATTTATTGGGATTGAGTGGCATATTATTAAACAAGAGACAGACTGTTGGATGTAAGGTCATTTGAAAACCGAAATAGAAAAAAAAGATCAGTACAATTTGTAAATTGGCTGCTTAACAATCTGCAATATACATATTTCGAAGCTGACTTGTTCTAATTATAAGAGTGTCATAAATGTCAAAGGGTAAATCAGATATGCAATCTGACCAAGATGCGAACCCGGGAAGCTGGAAATGCCGTTTCGCGGTTCTACCGACAAAGATATCCGGCCGCTTACATCTCTTCTCTCTTACCCTCATCCACCACCCCCAAAGTGAACAGTTTTAAACAGTGACATACTCCTCCATTGTATTGAAATTCGTCTTCGAATAGTTAAACAACTTATTCAACCTTTGCAATATTTCATTTTCAAACTTTTTCTTATTTTCAATGCTGACTTAACCTTAGCTTTTAGTAGAAATGATTTTAAATCTATTCAAAATTAAAAAAAAACATCAAGAAATATTGTTTTAGATACACATCTTTTGAGTTGAGTGCTTTTCATTATTATCTACTTCTGGATGAGCATATTATTTAAAACTTGCTTTTTCTTGACATTTAATTGTGCCGACAATTTATCTTTTGATCAGATACATTTGCTTTCCTACTTGTCTACGTTAATGTTACTGGTATGTTGCTTCCTGTAGCTTCTTGTTTACAAATGCTTTGTAACGTAACTAACTTTTATTGGCCTATACATGGTCCTTGGTTTTCAAAAACTTACTTAAAAACCGAAATACGGTTTTCTATCACACATTTCAATAGGGCTCATACCAGCCATAGGGACAAACGATCAAAACAATATTTATAAACTTCTGCTCTCTGGCTTTTAAGTTTTGAAGTAACAAAAAACTGACTTGGTGAATATTTATTGATTAGAATTACACGGAATAATTTGACATTTTACAATATACTAATTTTCAATTTATCTTATAAATTGTCTTATAAAAATCAATTAAATTATGTAAAATGAGCGGTGAAACATAAAGAAGAAAGCTGTCTGCAAACAGAAATCACGTAGGCTGCGGCTTAATATACGTGGGTTGAAGAAATCGAGGACAGTTTATAAAGTTCTACATGTAAAGCGATGCAATAAATTGTTTGAATTGGTGCAACTCCATATAACAGTTTTCGTTTCAAATTTGGTTTACAAATTTCTCTTCACTCGGTGTTGCCTTTTTTAAATTAAGATGTCCTTAATCAAGCCTATTAATCTAGTTACATGCTTGCTTAATATATCATCCCATACTAGGAAACTTATGGTCAGCCATCAGGTTTTAGATTATATTATATTTGATATTTACCTGTGAAATAATTGTCTGTTTAAAGAAATAAATCTTTTAAAACCGAATAAATATGACAGCTTAAAAATTGCAAATCATACATTAGTCTTTATTTTTTTAATTCAGTATTTATTTTACAGCGGGTGTATTTCCAAAAAAAATGCTATTAATTAAAGCTTTTTTACGGAAGCTTATCAGGGCATCCACTTATCTAAAAGTTTCACGTCATGTCAACTTGTTTCTTCCCGTTTTGACCAAAATGTAATACGGAAGCGTATCAGGGCCTACAGCTGGCGAGATGTTTTGCGCTAAGTCAACTTATTTTTTTCGCATTGATAAGAAGTTTTGGCATTTCTCAATCAAATTAAACGACAATGATGAGAATACGGAAGCTTATCAGGGCCTTCACTTATCTAAAAGTTTCACGTCATGTCAACTTGTTTCTTTTCGTTTTAACCAAAAACATTCCATAAAGACGTTATGATTAATACGTAATACATAAAACATTTCAGGAAGACGTCATGATTTATACGTAGTACGTAGAAGTTTTTAATCATTGCAAAAAAAACTTTGTTGAATTACGTGAGCAATTTGTCAATGCGATTAACGTCTTTGCGTCTTACTAAATTAAATTTAATTGCAGCAACCTGATAGTTTCTATTATCTTTTTTTTGCTATGCATAAACACTTCTAATTATGTATCGCCAATCTAAACACTTCACTATTATGTATTATTCCGCATCATTTACCGCCTAAACAATGAGTAACGCTTCGTTCGCAAAAAGAAGGAAAAAAAATAAAAGCAATTATTTATTTATCATTCGTCTTATGTTATATGTGTTTGAGGTTAATACCTGTTGCAAGCATAACTTTTTTAAACTCACTAAGCAAAACTGTTTTTGAAATTGTTACAATGAATAAATGTGTGTTTTTTTTTTTACTTTTTGGCTTGACTTTTATTTTGGTCTCAGCCAGGTACAATGTACGCTATTATATTTAGGAAATAGATATCAATTCCGAGTGCATTGTTGTAGAATAATGCACGGTTAGAGTTCAAATGCGTAGTAATATAATCACGAAGGCCGATAGGCCTGAGTGATTAATTACAAAGCATTTGAACAAAAAACGTGCATTATTATACAATAATGCACGAAGAATTAATATCTATTTCCATTCTAACACGTCAAGAAAAAATATAATTATTATTATAAAGATGGACTTTATGTTTGGTGGTTAAATTTGTTTTCGCCTGAGAGTTTCCCATAGAAACGTTCTTTAAAGGCTGTTCCAGTGGGTTAAAATAAAATGTCGTTAAATCTACCGTTTGAAGAAACATTTTAAGAATAACGAATTTTGAAAACGTTGGTAAAATTTTATTTGTTTATTTTATATCACGCGAAATACAACTTATTAAAAGTGAAATAAATGTAAAACTTAACTCGTTTGCGACATTAAAATAGCGTACTTGATTTGATTGATTTGCACGTGCTGTTTGGCGCTACATTGTGACGTCACGTAAACAACATTTTAAACGTCTGTACAGCGTTAACGACTAAATTAAAGGTATTGGTGTTCAGATTCATTTTCTTAGTTAGACCATTTTCTTTCATTCTAGAGAGCTTTCACAACAAAATTCGACAAAGGATGTTTTTATTTATCAGATTTTTTAAACAAAATGGCGTCCTCAAGGTGAAAATACACAGGGAGGTTATAAGAACGGCGAGTGCATTGTTGTAGAATAATGCACGCTTCGGGCCTCCTTTGTTTATATAGTAAAAAATCGAAAAACATTTTACAATATACTAGTTTTCAATTTATCTTATAATGTTTCTTTTAATAATCAAAATGATGTAAAATGATCGGTGAAACATAAAGATAAAAGCTGTCTGCAAACAGAAATCACGTAGGCTGTGGTTTGAAATACGTGGGTTGAAGAAGTCGAGGACAGTTTATAAAGTTCTACATGTAAAGCGATGCAATAAATTGTTTGAATTAGTAAACTCCATATTACAATTTTCGTTTCAAATTTGGTTTACAAATTTCTCTTCACTCGGTGTTGCAATAAAAACTAACTATAATCTACATGCAGTTACATGCTCGCATAATATTTCATCCCATACTAGAACATTTATGGTCAGCCCTCTTTTAAGGTAGGTTTTAGATTATATTATATTTGTTATTTTTCTGTTAACTATTTGTCTGTTTAAAGAAATAAATCTTTTATAACAGAATAAATATGACAGCTTAGAAATTGCAAATCATACATAAGTTCCTTTTTTTCATTTAATATTTATTTTACAGCAGCTGTATTTGAATTCGAAACAAAATTGCCATTAATCTGATTCGTTTTCAAGCTATTTTTTACGGAAGCTTATCAGGGCCTCCACTTATCTAAAATTTAGTTCGTGAAAAAAAAAACATTGTTTTATTCAACATTAATTTAAAATATTCTACAAAATATAGATCATATGGTTGTAGCACAGCTATATTGTAAATTCTATGAGTGGTAGTGGTAATGTTCTCTTATATATAAGTACAAGCCACGCTTAACATCAATCAATAACATGTGTAACTATATTTTTCTTCCAGACCCAGGACAGACCTGGCGAACCTGAAGGGCGACCGAGCTTTATACTATAACCAAAGGATTGTTCTTTTAATTGTCATCACGATATGGATCAAAATGTAGACAAAAATTACGGTATATTTTAATTTATTTGTAAACTTTAAACAAATTCTTATACAGGTCATTCGTTTAGAAATGGTTTATACAGTAATTAGAAATTCATGGTTTACACTTGGTGTCACTGTCATATACTACATATGAGCTGGACCATGACAAACCAACAAAACTAAAGTAGAGAAACTGACAGCGAACAGCATGGGTCCTGATCAGACTGCGCGGATCTGGATCTATGCTGGTCTCAAACCCATTATGTTGGTTATGCCTTGGCGCGACTCATATATTAGACTTCCAAAGATATATTACATTTCTTTTCAGATTGAACATTAATTTTGAGGTTACCAGATAATGCATCAATTTTTACTGCTGAAGCAAAGGCTATCGATTTAGCATTGTCATACATAGCACAGAATACCCACGATAAATTTGTGATACTTTCTGACTCGCTTTCTGTTTTAATATCCATTAAAAATAAAAAATCTTACAATATCATGGTAAAGAAAGTTCTTTTACGATTTCATGATATACTAAAATCAAAATATGTGAAATTATATCGGATTCTAAGTCATGTAGGAATACGAGGAAATGAAAAAGTAGATGCTTTAGCTAAACAATCATTAAATTTTCAAAAAACTGACTTATTGTTACCTGCTTGTGATTTTAAACCGGCTATAAATAAACTCGTATCATCTGAATGGAAAGCAAATTGGGACAATGCCGTTTTTAATAAACTTCACGATATAAACCCATCTCTTAGTGTGTCACCATCTCTATCTCTGTAAAACCGCCGTGATCAAACAGTTCTTCTTCGATGCCGAATTGGACACACTAAAATTACCCATTCTTATCTCCTTACAAATGACAATGCCCCTTTCTGTGTAGGTTGTATTGAAAATTTTACTGTCAAGCATTTTCTTCTTGAATGTCATGATTTTTCACAGGCCCGTAATAGATTTTATTCTGTAAATTCACTCGAAGAACTTTTTAATACAATTCCATTAAAAAACATCATTGATTTTTTGAAAGAGATAAACTTGTATTCTAGGATCTAATTGGTTCATTTCTATTGTCATTTACAAAGTTTAACATAACATTTTTAGCCTATTATAGCGTTCGGCACGATATGGCCAGTTATGTGTTGACGTGCCGTAAAAATCCAAACAAACAAACAACATTAATTTTAATCCTAAAAAGCTTTTCACGATGCATAAATGTTATACACAAACTAGAAAGCTTCTTTTGCATTTTATTTATGACCTACATTAAAGTAATCAACTACCACTCTCATGTTTTACCTAATTAAACATCAAGTGGTGATATCTGTTGAATACATGTATCAACTGTCACGGATAAATACATGTCTGGTAAGGATATATATCAGTTGTCACAGTGAATCGGTCAAACCTATTTTAGCACACAAATTAACGCTATGTATTTTCTATTTCTGGACCTGATATACTTTTATCATAAAATATTTTATATTGTTACATTTATTAACACTACAATGTAATAATTTTCTCACTTAATACTTTTTACAGCTGAAGATTTTGTTACTCACAAAAAAACGAAAATAAGATTAATTTATTTTAAATTTAACGCACAATTTAATTCAAAAACTCTACATGTATATGCAGTATTCTCGTGATTTCTATTGTACTTTATGTTTACCTATTTTGCATTTTCATATCTTATCATTATCTTTCTTGGTCAAAGACATTTGCATAGTACTGCTTGAAGCTCATATACAATTTCAAAGAAGCTATTGCTATATCTAATATATATACATATATATTGTATCAATCTGTATTGGAAGTATATTATTATGTGTTCGTTTGTGAGCAGAATATCTAGCAAATATATTTCTAGTTTAACAGAAATTAAATCTGTCTTTGGTCCATATTTTTTTAATAAAAAAACGACTTTATTTATTTTGTAGACTGATATATTATATTTTATATTCTGATTTTTTATCATTTACAAATTTCATTATATTCTTCAAGTGTATGCCAAAGTATGTCAAATTCTACATATCTTCACTTTCTAATTTCTGCGCCTATAAAAGTGAGAGCACGTTCTTAAACTAACTGACACAATGCGCAGTTAGCCTGGGTAAATTGAACGCTACGCTACGTACCTAAAAAAAGTTGCAGTAATATCGTAATATCTAAGCAATTCATTTTGAACCTCTTTAAAACAGCAATAACATGTAGAAAAAGCATGACCAAAGCAAACTTTACGAGGAATTTCGGCGTAGCATGGTCGTATTTTCGCCCGACGTTTTTGATTTTGATGTATGTAAAATATTCGTGAAATAGAAACACAAAATTCTAAGGCCAACTGCTTGAAAAATTGACTTATGTCGTTGCGAATTCGATTTCGATTTTAGAGGATCTTATTTACAGAAATATAAGGCTAAAAGCCCTAGCTACAGTATAAAATGCGTAAGATCTCCGCGTAGCATGGTCCTTTGTTCTTTCTGTATGTAAAGTGTATGTAAAGGACCGAAGGTTTGTTCTTTCTGTATGTAAAGTGTATAAATATCCATAAAATATACAATATTCTTAGACCAAATGCTTAAACACCATTTGTCTGATTTCGTTGCAGATACTATTTTGTACAAATGGAAAGTCAATATTACATAAATATAAGGTTCAAAGCCGCCTTGCAATGAAATATTTTGCTTTTTTAATCATCGTCCATTATATTGAAAGCCTTGTAAATGGTACTTAAAAATTGAAATAATAACACAAATAATTGAAATTTTCTTTTGTGAACTGAAAAATCTTATTTATACTTGATATGACCCACTGACCTAAATATTTGAAATAAATTGTAGCTTAAGATTAAATATTACCCAGTGGATTATAATATTTTAGCTTAAGATTATAAATATTCACTTTTTTCAGGAATGACAATACCCATGTGGAAGCGTAAGGCGTTAAACATACTTTTAGTCAACATATATACACATTTAATTGATTTACAACATACAGATAACAAGAATTCGACCGACAGCTGCAGAAGCTCATGGTAGTGTTCCTCATCAAGATTAAGCTTTTAAAATGCTTAAAACATTTTTACGTTCCGCGGAAGTTTTTCGATAATTACGTGCATCACAATAATTTGACAGTTTGCAATTAAAAACTGAATTGTCATAAAGAAGATAACCATTATCTCTTTTTATTATCTCTCACCTTTTCCATAATGTAAATTTCCAATAGGCCTCTGGGAGTTATTCTTATTGTTAGTGCAAGTGTACCATGTGACTAGAATTTTGTACTATTAAATAGGTAACAGTACTTTTTTGCAGTAAAAAATGAAATAAAATGAAAAAAAAATTCTTTATTGTCGATTCATTTTTATTTTCAACGTTCACTACGATAGGACATCACCATTTCTCTGGTGTAACTATGACTCCCATAAAAAATGTTTGTTTGCTCCCTTGAGTGCTTTTCGCGCTTTAACTATCTTTTTGTTGAACACGCAAAAAGTAAACATCCGCTTTCAACGGAAGTAATTGCAATGTAAATTATTATGTGTCAAACTGGAACATGCAGACGATTTCAGCATGCAACAAAGGATTATTTGACAATTTTAATCAGTGAAACGTTACAAACATAGTGAACAAACATAGGAAATCATTGTTACTTTGTCAAAACCGTGCGAAGAATATTCTTGAAACAGAAGGATAAGATTTCATACTTACATCATTACTGTATAAATGGATTCAGTTTTATTTTCTAAATAAAACACAGCTTATTATACTTATGGCTAGTAGATATTATCCCTCGTAAAAATACTGTTACTTTCGGCTACGCTTCGGGTAAAAGTAATTACCTCGAGATGATACTTTTACTGTTACCCGCAATCCAATGTATTATGTATAATATATTAGCTGCAAGGACTTACTTCAGCATCTTGAAATGGTTGAATTGACTTCGCTTATTGATGTAATTGCTTGAAATAAATTATAAGGCTGCTTGTTTCATGTAGTATATTACAAGAAATAATAGTTGGTAGTGTTTTATGATTTCATTTTGTCAGACAAAATCCAATTATAACATCTCTATTTCAATTGTATAATTTTCAAATACAGTAGATAAATATCGAACATAAAAGCACAATCAATTAATTAGCCTTAATCAAAGCCTACCCAGGGACTGACAATAGAATTTTAAAATGCGTTTCACCGAACATGCAAACTTTCCTTTGTGATGGACAAACTTCTATACAGTACCGTCGGTAATTGACGCAATTATCAGAGCCCAATAACAATAATTTCGTGTTTTTTTTTTTATTTTAAAGGTGACGAAAATTAAACTTAATGAAAGAAAAAAAGGATTGTCATCAAAATTTTGTAAGCTATTTCAATTGATGTTATTTAACTGCGAACAAACGCTATTTTTTCTCAACGTGTTGAGATGACAAAGAAACAACAGTGACCAGAAGGTTATAACTAGGTAAACTTATCCAAATTTTCAATGATTTAGTGTGGTAAAGTTATAAATAAGGCATTATAGAAAATTAGCCATTATTTCTTAATTTTCAATGCAATTTGTTGGGATTTTCTTATATAAGTCAATTTGCTGTAGGTTTTACTAATTATTATAATTCTATGTTGCTGAACTAACTTTGATTCATTTACCATGTGGTTATAATCAGGTAATATTACTCCCATTTTTAATGAATTAGTGTGTAAGCTGGGATAGCTATACATCATAGGAAATTAGCCATAATTTTATGAATATTCAATGTAATGTATTGATATATTCTAATTTTAATCAATTAGATATGCTTGTTAATTAATATAATAGATTTATGTTGCACTTATAACTCTGTTTCATTTCCTAGGCTGTTATAAAGTAACATTCCCCATTTTGTAGTGAATTAGTGTACTATCTTAAGACAGTAAGGCATCTTAGGAAATTTATTATAATTCTTATACTTTGTAATGAAATTTGGTGGGACTTCCTTATTTTAGTCATTTAGATATGTTTGTTAATTAATATGATAGATTAATGTTCCTCCTATAGCTTTGTTTAATTTCCAAGGCTATTATATTTAGGTAAAATTTTCATATTTTGTAGTGATTTAGTGAATTATCTTGGACATTTAGGCATCTATAGGATTTGCCATAATTCTCATATTTTGTAATGAAATTTGTTAGGACTACCTTATTTACGTCAATTAAATATGTTAGTTAATTAATATAATATATTTATGTTATATAAAGAATCTCTGTATCATTTCCTAAGAAGTTAAGTTTAATAAGTTTAAAGTAAAATTACCCGGTGTATCAATATTTTATGTGGCACTGCTTCTTTAATAGTTGGGGTCCACGTGGAATTTACTATAACGTTTATATTTTTCATGGAAAATTATTGAAATATTCTTTTTTCAGTCATCTAATTAAAGCTTTTAATAAAGTTTATTTGGTTGGAGTTATCAGTTACATTACTTTTCATAGGGATCTTTTTAATTCTCTTTTTAATGAATTGACCTACCTATGAAGCATAAAATTGATATTGTAGGAATATTAAAATAACAATCAATTGAAATTGTACAGGTCGCAAAGAGATATAAGTATGCAAAATGGGTACCAATTAACCTGTTTCTATAGATTATATGAATACATAGGTGATATTTAAGTAAGTGATATTATAGTTAAGATTTTATCAGTGATGAGGTTTATAACTTACTTGAGGGAAGTTAAACAAGTGACTTGGAACTACAGCATACCTAGCTGAGAAAAATCTTCAAAGAATTAAATGGTTATATATGGACAGGTTATAGACTTTTAAAATTTTGCAATGGGCTAAGTTAAGTATGATTACGGATCGATAAACCTTAAAAGTGATTTTAGATAATATACAGAATAAAATCAAGAGAGCTATGTATGTATATCAAAATGGGTTATATAATGGACCTTATATAAGATTTAGATATATTTGAGCCGCGTCATGACAAAACCAACTTGATAGGTTTGCGACCAGCATGGATCCAGACCAGCCTGCGCATCCGCGCAGTCTGATCAGAATCCATGCTGGTCGCAAACCCACTATGTTGGTTTTGTCGTGACGCGGCTCATTTAAATTTTAACATCTAAACACCGAACTGGATGGGGAAAGAAGGATTGACATTTTTAAGAGTGCTAAAATAATAATTGTAACTGTTTTTATTGTACATAATAGGAATATTGCTATATCATTGTATTCTTTTTGTTTGATCAGACTGGTTGAAATTCATAGAAATCCAGCTGGGGTGAATTTAATATAAAATAAGAATTATATTTCTTAACGGATGGATAAATTCAGCTGGATTATATTAATATTTTGACCGAACAGCATACCAAAAAGGCAGGCAGTATTAATAGAACAATAAAAATGACAATCCCAATACTGTTGATTATTACACATTTAATAGAATCACAGAATTACAAAGGGAATACCTTATCGAGGCATCATTATTTAACAAAACATATATTTATTAAATTTATCACAGTCAAGTAATTATACTACATCAATATGGCTGTCAGACAGGTCTTTAAACAAAATAAAGGTCCTTTAAAGCCCAGGTCACATACACAAATAGTAGTCTATGCCCTATGGAATTGCATTAAAGAGTTCTTTGGGTGAATTTACAGAATAAAATCTATTACGGGCCTGTAAAAAATGCTTGACATAAAATATTTTTTCGTTACAACCTACACAGAAATGGTCATTTAACCATATATAACTAAATTAAATAAGATATTGATAATGTTATTTTCTTTTTTATAATTATAGCATTGTTATCATCCATGCTATTGTATTTTTCACAATCAATTTTCTAAAACAATGTGTCCTTATCAATAAGAAATTTAAAAAAATAGTGGAGTATATCACCTTTATATAAATTTAAGATATTAAGAACTTTCGTGTTAAAAACATGACATTTCTTAAACGTTAATTTCAATTCAAATCATTCTTATAATCTTCAAATCTTCATCATCATCATCATCTTAACAACATCATCGTCATCAAAATCACTGCAGTTAATAAATGTTTGCCAAATTCGTCAATCAACAACATGTTTCCCACTTTACTTATTCTCATATTTCTCATCAAAGGCAAGTTTTATATCTTCCTCATTTATTTCAGCTATACGGCTCATTTATTGATTCTTACTGTGAATAAAATTGTTCTATGCGATCAGTATATCAAAGCTTGTGTTTTTATAAATTTTTAACAGTTGGTAAAATGTAGTACATTGAAGTTACATGTACTGACCTGGATTGATAAAAATGACAAAAAATACAAACACACTAGCTGCAAAAATGCAGAAAATTGGAAATGTCGACAAAATTATGTTGGAATAGATACAGCATAAGACGTAATATTGCCTTCTTCCGTCATTGCCCTTTCCCTAGTCATATCATAAGCTGATTAATGGGATTTTTTTCCATAATTGCTTTTCTAGTAGTACGACTCATGGGAATGAAATGCAAAGGGAAATTAAGAGAACATGACATTGATACGTTATGAATTTTATACTGATAAGACAAGAATACAGACTTTATAATGTTGCAATTGTTTGGTTATAGGTGTAACAACTCTTTCATGATCTGAATGTTTCATTGTTCTGTTTAAATAATTCAAACCAGTTTTACGTGAAAAGTATGAAAAGTTTTTTTTTAAGTTTACAAACCTAATAAAAATTATAATTGCAATAATAATGGCAAAATTACTTTGTTAATAAAACACTATATGAAAATGAATGTCGTGCGTGTACTTATACGTATTTTCAGAAGGCGTTTGATTGTGTAAGGTTCAAACAGCATGCTCTATAAAGAGTTTACAAAATTTAACATTTCATGTTAATAAAGGGAGTTAATGGCTATTTATAGTGAAAAGAAAATGAGTGCTTTCAAAATGGCACGTAGTCAGTGAGAAGATTTAATTCAAAGTAATTAAAACATGATTCATAAATTTTAAACATTTTTAAATAATAAGATAGATTTAAAATAAGGAATAATAAATTATAAAAATAATTTACAAATAATAAATTATAAATAATAAGTTATAAATAAAGGTGAATGGCAATATCCATATGACTTATTATTTTGTCTAAAAAGTGTTGTATATTATTTGTGTTTCACGTTTTCATGAGAATCATAGTTGACTTCTTTACGTTTTATCTTGAACTTGTCTCACCTTTAGTACACCACTAGAATACAAAACCAAAAAGTGAGCATGGGATATTTAAGCATGAATAATTAAAATATTTAAGTGTCATAAGTGTGTGCTCTGTCTTGTGCCCTGTCCTGTTTTTGTTTGGTGTCCGCCTGGGCTCCTTGCCACTGGTCCTTGTTGCTGGGTCGTATGGGGTTGCGTTCATTGAACTTTCCTCGCTGATCTTGTTTATCATATTTTGTGGGTGGATCTAAGTCCTTTGCACAAATTTCTCGTATGAAGTTTGTCTGAGTTTATCTTTGAATTTCACATCTTAAAAGATTTGTTGTATCATCATTTTACTTTAACTATTTGAGATAAGCTGATTTGTCACTTAAGCTTAACTATTTGAAAATAAGCTAACGCTGTAACGTTCAATGCTCACATATGCTTCTTTTCTTTAGAAATGAGGCAATATGATATCACTGCTCTCCATCAGAAACTCAATTACCTTTAAAAATGATGCTTGTATAAGTATATTAGCAAAGTTCCATAACTCGTACATGCAATTTCATTGAATAATGCCAATCTTCTTCTTTTGTTGTTCTTTTCTCCAAACTTAGTCGCCACTTGATTATTGTGACAGCTCCAGTTTTTGTATTTGTCATTCTTTTAATTTCGTTTTTTGTTTTAAATTTTAAACCCTTTTTGGGGTTTACAACCCTTTAAAATTTTTCCCTAAACCCCTGAACCCCCTTTTAAAATTTTCCCATTTTGTTTGGTTCCGCCCATTGTTTTCTCGTTTAGGGCACACGCATTTTTTTACTTGGGGACCATATGCCGCTTTTCATGGAATGGCACTTAGTGTCACATTGAAGGTTCCTTGATAACCGCCATATGAACAAATCTGCGGATGTTTCAAAATTGTACCAATTCATTTCTGCTTAAGCCGGTGCTAGGGGGAGGTGGGCGGTAGTTTGCACTTTACAGTACCGTCCATGAAAAGGCTCTATCAAACCGAGCCTGCAACATTTTCAATTATGTTGTGTTGGACTTCTTTAGGGATCCTTGCTTTCTGTATTTTTTTTGGCAGTCAGACTGTCAGGTTTTATTGTCTGTCCCCTGTAAACAGGATCCATATTTAACTTGAAAGATATTTGTATTAATCGTTTGAACAGTGTCAATGTTAGAAAGCTGAAAAGCTAAACACTAAATACCACTATTTTCAATGTGATCATGTGGTACACGCAGCTTTTTTGCCCAATTCAGGTATGTTTTTAACTTATAACTTTACTAATCAGTTACAAATTATTTATCATTTAATGATTAACCTGTCTTTGCTCTGTCCTTTTTTATGTTTGGGGACCGCCTGGGCTCCTTGTCATTGGTTCTTGTTGCTGGGTCATATGGGGGTTGCGTTCATTGAACGCCGCCTTTCCTTATTGATCTAGTTTATCATATTTTTACTGTTACTCAATTGATTTTGATCCGATAAGGCACAGAGTACCCGTAATTATATCAGATATCCACGGTTTTTGAGAACATTCGTGTACAGTTTATTTTTTATAACGGTACACACTCATCTATCACAACAAGCGACTGAAGTGGTCTGCTTTTTCACTGTTTCGTAGAAAAAAAGAACGCCAATTTCTTAAAGATTTACTAAGTCCAATGTATCTAGTAAATGCAGTGATGTTAAGCATATTTTCATATAGTTATGCTAAAATGGTACGGAACAGACTGTTATTTTAAAGGATACGGTACACACAAATTTTCTGTCATTTTGAATGAAATGTGAAAAATAAAATGAAAATTTGCTATAATTTATATTGTGTTTTATTCTTAAAATTTATGTATTTTATTTATTTATACGATAAAACTTTGGCCAGATTCGTCTCACTATTTTATAGATAAATATATCATTTTATGATTGACTATTGCTGATGTTTTACATTAATGCAGTACTGTTTTAGCATGAGCTCATCTAGTTGAATAGCTACGGAGCATGACTATAAGTAGCAGTCCTAATTTAACGGTACATTTCCGCATTTGTAACGGATGTTTTCATACAAATTTATTCTGTTTCTAGTTTTACTAGTGCCCCCTCGTGTATTAATGATGGCACTAATTATTGGTGTTTTAAAAGCTTCACGTCGTTAAACAATATATCGATACCACAGTCATGTTTAATTAACAATTAAGTTGCCGTTGCTTAAATCTTTAATGTTTTACAAATTCCCCTTTGGTTCATAATAATGGCACTAACAGGCACACACCCACAGTTTCAAAGGAGCATTGTCTAGCACACACAGTGGAATTAGGTACGAAACTATAAATATTAAAAATGAAGTTATAAATACTTAGTTATAAGTTACAACTTTTAAAATGTAATTAATAAATATTATTTATTAGAAATAAGTAATAAATGATACTCCCAGGCTTCCGTCAATTAATAATGACCTTACAAATGTACTTTTATTATTTAAGCAAAACCTTATTCAAAGTTTGACCAATCCATCCAGTTATGGTATAATATTGTTGCAACTAGTGAACCTAGGCACAGATATACTTTTTAAGACGTTATTTGATAACTCAACGTATCTTGATCAAATTCCAAAGAATTAAGAATCGCTTTTGCAGAATTAAGATTGTCTCCTTACTTACTTGGAAAAGAAACTGGACGGTATGGGCTTTGTATAATTGATCGTAGTTAGAGATATTGTCTTCTTGATAATTCATTTGACAAAGAAAATATACTTATAAAAGACATAGTGTTACAGATGCATTGAACTAATGCAGAGTACTTACAGCAACATGAAATATGCAATATTACAATATCCTACATTAATAATGTTGAATCACCCTTAGGATATGTTGCCTGCTTTTTAAATTTGTCTTTTGACGGCTTCATAACCTCTGATCCCCTTTCAAAATTCCATTTTATTTAGTTCCGCCCATTGTTTTCTCGTTTAGGGCACACGCTTTTTATTACTTGGGGACTATACGCCGCTTTTCATGGAATGGCACGGAAGTGTAACATTGAAGGTTCCTTGATAGCCGCCGTATGAACACATCTGCGGATGTTTCTAAATTTATAATTTCATGGTTAAATGTTGAATTTTGCTTAAGCCGGTGCTAGGGGGCGTGGACGGTAACTTGCACATTCCAGTACCGTCCATGAACAGGCTCAATCAAACCGAGCCTGCAACATTTTCAATTTTGCCGTGCTGGGCTTTCTTTAGGGGTTCTGTTTTTATTTATTTTACAGTATAAGCTTATACAGTATCTATTGTTTAAAATTGGTATACAAAGTGTCCATGATATAATTCAATACTTTTGTGATTTAATGAGTCAAAAAATAAACTATTTCTCTTTAAGTTTAACCTCTTTCTTTTTTAGCTTCCATTTGCTCTATTAGCTGGCTATATGTATCATAGTTCCTATTATCGATAATAATTACTCAACGTTTGCTAAGCGCCATAATGTTATATTTTTATTATCACAAGTATAAAACAGATTTCTTTCCAATTTTTGAAAATTCTAATTCAGCAATGTTTTGAGATGCTTACATTAGGCGGCATTTGAGAGAAGCAGAGTTATGGAAGGTTGTACGGATGGTGCAGCAGGGGGCCGCCTTCCACCAGGTTGGTGCGGTGCTGGGTGTACACAACACAGGATTGGTTTCCAGTCATTCAGGAACGTCGTGCAAGGTTTTCGACAACATCTTCTCTTCGAAATGACCTTGCTAATGCTGTTGGGGTCCGTGTTCCGACGCAGACGGTATGTAGAATGCTGCATGAAGGTAATTTGCGGTCGAGAAGACCTTGCATACGTATCACCTTGACGTGTCGACATCACAGGGCCCGTTTTGAATGGACCATTAAAGATACACTTTTTACCATGCGACACTGGAGACAAGTTCTGTTCACTGATGAGTCCAGGTTCTGCCTTGACTTCACAGATAGGGGTGTTAGCGTCTGGAGGAGACGAGGTTAACGATTTTAGACTGCAAATACTGCTGAGCATGATCGCAACGGAGAAAGGACAGTTATGATATGGGAGGCATCAGCTGGGATGGACGAACCGACCTGGTTCTGCTAAAAAGAGGCACACTTTGACAGTCAGAGATACATAGACGACATCAATCACAACCAGGCGGCTAGGTTGTATGGTAGAGAAGTCGGCGATCAGTTAATTCTAATGGACGATAATGCTCGCCCCTATGGAATCAGCGTGGTTAGGATTACCTAGAGAGGGAGTCAGTTGAGCGCATGGACTGGCTAGCTCGCCTGTTTGAATTCCAATATTGTTTGTTTGTTTGTTTGTTTCATTTTACGCCTTTTTCAACAGTATTTCAGTCATATAGGCGGGTAGATACCTAACCATCGTTCCTGGAGAGTTACACCAGTACGAGACTACTTTCCTCCGCGCTAAACTACCAAAGCATCTCCCGGGGATCGAACCCACGCCAGAGAGGTAACTGGATTAGAAGTCATCGACTCTAACCCCTCGACCAATAGAACACTTGTGGAATGTGCTGCAGGTTAGAAATGCTGTTGGTCACAAGCAAGCCAGAACCATCCTGGAGCCATGTTGATCCAAGAATGGACAGCCCTAACCCGTAAGAAAATTGGAAAACACGCTGCATGTCCTAAAATCTACCAAGAGGGGGTTATCCCCTTTTTAGTACAAAATCAATGTAAAACTCAGTTTTAAGTCAGCTGAACTAATAAAAAAGTAAATCAACATTTAAAACTTTTTTGAACGGCGTTAATAAAATTATCCCACTCAAACATATGGTGATAAGCGGAAGCTGAATATTATATATTTGTCTGTAAACTTGTGACAAGTTGACAATTTCTATTGCATCATTGTATGTATCTGTTTGTGTAGCAAGAAACGTAATGTTAACGTTACAAAATAAAATATTTTGAATCTTGAATCTAAATGTAAAAAAACGTAATAACACAGACTAAGCGTTAGAATAAGAAAGAATAAACAACAATGTAATAATATTATTCTTATTTCATTTATCTTTTTATTATAAAATAATTTATGGTATGTAAAACGTAATACAAAACAAATATAAATAATTTCACATATATGATTGCCCAAGCTTTGAAAGAACTTACGCTCGGATTAAAATGAACTTTCTTAAATAAGAGGTACTCTATTTTCGTTGCAGAACAATATACATTGACAAGTAGACAAACATTATTTGACCTTAAGAGGTCAGTGTATGGTAAAATATTTTTATTTTTTCAAATTCCTGAACGTGTTACATTTGACATCAAAATCAGATATTCATACGCATGCAATACTTGACGAATTACATTGGCGAAATGATACACTGTCGTAGAAAACGTATCTTATACTAATATTATCACATAAATGGGCAGAATAAGACTATTAATTGAATGATCCAAGATATGCGTAATTTCAGTCATGGAAATAAAACCACTTGGTCGAATCGAAATACGTTTTTGTTCTTATTATCACAAGGCAACGTCCTCAGCACTGGCCCTTAACTTTAAACACATGACTTGTCTGACTAATTTAGCACCCGAAGATGATGAGTCACTTGTGGCATTTGAGCTTCCTGTATTCGAACACTTACTGAGTCTTTGTATAGGAACTTCTGTTTTGTCGTTTCCACGAGGGTTCCTCTGAATTTCTCGTTGACTGCTTCGTGACATGTTTAATGATTTCATCAATAAAGGACGAAATTTGTTACTCATTAGAAAATATATAACTGGATTCACAACTGTTGAGGTCTTAGCTAACAAAACTGCCACAACTGTCGCTCTAACAGGCAAATATGTTACATCACCATAGGCAGTCCACATCGACACTACTGCGTAAGGCATCCAGCAAATAAGAAACCCCCAACACATTGCAAATGTGATCTACAAACAGAGAAAATGATTAAGCATAACATTGACTGCCACATTCAAATTAAATCTCGAATTCCTTGATCGCAATTTGTATGCAACTTTTGAAAGATTTTTTGGGTAAAGTATGTTTATTGTCAAAATCTATTAAATTCTAGGAGATTTGTACTAAATATATGTAATTTTAATACGAGTACAAAATATTTATATAAGAATGCATTCCCTATTCTATAACTAGTCCTGATAAGTTGGTCCTCTCTTACAAAATTATAACTGCCAGTTTTACTTTGATTTACTATAGTGTATAGAATTCGAAAGAAACAGACCACTGTTTGTGCTCGAAAAATGTTAATTTTACATGTAAAAAGAGCTTATATAGCAGATATCAGTATTTTCATACATCTAAATTAAGCATGACAAATCTTGCATAGAAAAAAAGGAAGAAAATTTTGTTTCTATATTTAAAATGGAAAATGCTTACACATAAATCTTAAATGATATCCGTTTTGGAATATGCTCAAATAAAGAAAAAATTAAGAGTGACGACGTGGCTTTGTGGTTAACGAGTCAGACAATTATGTAAGGATAGTTTGCTGCTCGGGTTAAAAACCCGCCAGGGTAAAGTCGTTGTTTCCGTGAGCAAGACACTTTAAAGTCGGATTAGTACTGGTTTGTTACATTGACAGATTTGGGAGTGTTTCAAAAAGCTTGTAGCTTCAAACACAATCACAGTAAAATAAATAAAAGTATAAACTAAACTTAGGGAAATAAAAATAATTTTTGATATATTTTCACAACTCAAACGTAATTCGATAAAATTTGATCTATCAGAGTGTTCTTACCTTTATAAGATATGATTCTTTCCTTGTCACTTTCGTGGCATTTCTCGACCGCCATTCTCTTAAATTTCGATTACTCTTCCTACATTTGAGCAATATCATTGTATACGAGAAAAACATCACAGCCGAAGGTGTACTTATACAGAACACTGACATAAGCGTTATAAACACTTTATTGTCATTCCACTGGAGTGTGCAAGAAGTTCCGTACGATTCTACAGAATAAGATCCCCATCCACTGAGAGGTATTGATGACCACACTAGCGCATACACATATGGAAATATTATGGTGTTTTTCGTGAATTTAATGCTTGCTATTCCTGCAACAAAAATGTGATCTTTAGAATTATTGGGTGCATTTTTTATATTTTGTCAAATATAAAAATATACGGTATAGATGATAACACTAATTTCAGCGCAAAATTTCTAAGATTGTTATTATTTTTATATATATTATATTAATAAACTATATCATTCGTTTCCGTTTATTAATAACATACTTAATACTTAAATGAATATTATGACAGTATAAGAAATCAACATACTTATTTGTGGATGACACACGCTGATATATCGAGTCAATCCCATGATGGTCAACGTTGTAATGCTAACTAAACCAAAGAAAAATCCTAGAAATCCGTAAACAACGCATCCTGAAACCATAAACAAGTTAATACATGTAATAGTGAAAAGACTTAAAAGTAAATTATGCAACCATATTTATTTGACAAATGAAAAATGATTTATCCTTGATTTAACTACTTGTAAATCTTTGGCTTCTGAAATGAATAATTAGTACAAAAGCCTTCAAAGTGTTTGCATTTGTATGTGCTATATACATGCAACAAGCTACTCTGTATTATTAGTTTGAATAAATGAAGTAAAACATGACACATCGCGTCTCAGATATTTAGTTAAGATCTACATGTAGTCGTAAACAAACATTTTCTGAAAATTCAACAGGATCTATTAAAAAGGCAATATTTTAGACGTTGTATGTTTGAGGGATTTACGATCCATAGCACCGCATTGACCAATACTGTACATTAACAAATATGGTATTGGATTGAAATATGGAAACATAAGCAGATGTGTGCATGTGTTTGTAAGTATTGAAACGTCTAAGTGACAATTGAATACCTGGTTCTTCGAACATCCATCGATGAAAGAAAGATGATGAGATGGGTAATGGAAACGCTGTCATTGGCAAAATGGTATCACTGCATGCTAAATTCAGAATGTAATAGTCGGACATCAGTAAAGACTTCCAGTTCCGAAGGCAAGTATAAATCACCAAGAAATTTAGGATGAGTGCCAGTAAAACTGAAACAAATGAAACGAGTATAATTTGAATATATGTTTGTTTGTTATAGTTGAAGTGTTGTAAATATATTAATTTATCTGTAAGCCATTTTGCTTAATTCATCAGCCTTTTACTTGACAATAACAATGATCAAAGTGGATCTTCGTTAATGTAATAATATAAATTCAATCAAGAAATAATTGAGCAGAGTCAATCACCATTATCTGTTAGTCACATGCTATTAAAGCATTATTGTAATGAAAATAAGCTAAGATAACGAGATTTCATTATTTCTTTCTTATTCAATTTCGGAATGGAAGTTCTGTCCATTGATAGATATATCTGACAATAAAATATATGATCCTTTTCTAAGCGGCGCTTCCATCATTGTATATTAATAATGATTATAGTTTTACGCGGCTATTTAGAGTATCGTGTACAAAGAAATATATTAGATTAAATTCAACAAGAACTGTCACGAAAGTGACGAATGCCCTTTACGCAATGCTTTTGCTTTAAAATCATTATAGAAAATATATTTTCTAATTACTGCTTTGGAATTTGATAACTTGTAAGTACAAAATCCTTCATTCATTTAAAAGTATATTATGCCTTAGAAATTCTATCGTTTCTATGTACATTTTTTTATATTTTATCTTGTATTTACCATATAGAGGATTTCTATCTTTTGCTTCTTTAGCTTTGTCGGCAATTTGTATAATAATTATTGAACATTCTGTATGAAAGTCAAATACTACTTCATTTACATTTTGCTACCTTTGGAACACGTAGATGTTCAATAAACCCTACTTTATCAGCTGTTAAACAACATCTCAATCATAATTAACCACATGTTTGACATTTTTAAACAATTAAAAAATATAGATTTCTGAGGCATATTTTGCCTTGCAATGAACAATTAAATAATAAACTGCTAAGTTACGTACACACGATTCCAAGATATGTGCCCACAATGTTATCTTCCCAGTTAACAAGTTGTGATGAAAACTGAAGTTCATAAGATGCTCCTTTCTGTGTACTGTTCTTTACTTGACTTGCATATGCTTCATTCATGCTTAATCACTGTAATAAAAACAGAAATGCTTAATTAATAATATATTGTATACTGTTTCACAATATTGCAAAAGATAAAGCCAGGGACAATCCATTCTTACACACCGGTGCCCGCTCATGCCAGGGGCACATGATATTTTCCTACTAACTGCTAAAATTCAACTGTCTCCATTTTTATTATACATGATCAGACGAAACCTCACACCCCGATCCAGTGTAAACAGTATGTAAATTTTCTGAGCAAACAAGTGTTGCCTTGGTTCTAAACAAAACGATCTGCATTTACTGTCATGCCAACTTAATGAATCAATACCCATTCTGTGGGCAACAGCTCATTCTAAGTTAGGTAGACTTAACATATTACTTACAGGCTCATGTTTATATCTGATTTCTTACAAAGGTCGATATTAGAAAAGTATAAACTTTTTAAAATACTGCATCCCACGTAAGTTAATTTTCAACGTAAGACTGCGGCGCCAGGAAGAAGAATAATGAACGTTCCGTTTCGTTGCAGGGTTTTGTTCGGTTTTTAATCTCTTACTTTAATTCCACCAAAATACTCTAAATTGAGGAAATCTGCAGTTGACTCAGTGTGATTTCAAAGTATAATGAACACCTCATATAGATCATGCATTTCCAGTTTTAATGTTCTACATTTAAAGTTTTTCGAGTTTCTCGATCAATTTGCGCTGATCGTAAAAAACTACGGCATAACTCAACATTTATGAGTATCATCTATAGTCAATTCATGATACTTTATTCAAATAACGATGTACTAATTTTAGTAACTGTCGTGTGCTCAACATTAGAAAGGCCACATTTATTTATTTGGACAATACTCATTTCTAATAGAGCGCTTTCTACTCTGGCTTCTTGCTAAAGGATGCTTCATAAAATTAGCTGAACTGTAACTTTTGTCTCACTTTCTCCATATTTGTGTTTGAATTTCAAATTTATGCAATTTCAATGTTTTAAATACGCAGAAATAAACATAAAATGTCGGTCTTAAAGCGGTGTTATCGATGTCAGCATTAGTCTATTTATGGGAGAATTAAAAGTTATTTCAGCCTCCATTTTTCTAGATTGAAAACGTGTTTTTTGAGGTTCTTGAAGTTAGAATTAATGGAGCTTCCATGTGAGTCGAACCTCACGACGAGTGTTTAATGAATGATGAGTGGTATTGATTTTCACCAGTTAATTTAGCCGTAACGAAATTAAATGCCATTATCGTTCGTCTGCTTGTAAACAAGTTTGAGTCCGAGAGTATTGTTCGTGCAGATTAGTTAATCGGATAATAAGAGATTATTGGAGTGATGACAATCCATATGTGAGAGACGATGAGATGTTGTTAAATGTTATTCTATGATATTATAACTTCATTATCGGAGAATTGAGAGTATTGTGTTCTTTACCATATAGATCATTACAAAGAACTGAAAAATACATAAAACACCTGGCGGGGCTTTTCCTCGACATGCCTGATATATAAAGTAGGTGTATTTTATTTCAACATATACCTCGTACTGTAATCTACGTCCTTTTTTCCTTTTGTGTGCACGATTATATATAATCTCACTAATTTATATGAGAATTCGCTATAGATACATTCACTATGATATCCTATGACATTAACACGACTTTATATATTTTTTTGAGTTCAAGTCATTAATTTTCTCAACTCAACAAAATTTGTTTATCTTATCTTTTATCATGTATATTAGAAGTAAACCATATCTCGACTTATTGCTAATGTGGGAAGGTTATCAATGTAAAATGTTTCTCTATGATAATACCATATAAATAATTAATAGAATAATAATTTAATTATAAAACATATGAGTAGTTAACTACCAAGTTGCAATTATTTCTTTCTCTAATGATTGAACTTCAAATTTGTAAGCGAGAGTATACTCAAACTAGCATTGACAAACACCTAACATAATGCATGTCTTATTAATTTGAATTTGATTTAACCAAAATGAATCTAGCTATAGAGTACCAATAATATAGAAAAGCGTTCGATTTGAGCATAATTATTAGTAAGACGCAGTATCGAGTGTTATGTAATGGTTTCTGTGTCGTAGCTAATACGTATCAAAAATTTCTCGCATGATTTATCTTCAGGAATTAATATAACTTCTCACTTCAAAATGCTGAGACAGTGAACTGCAATAGTATATAATTAGAGATAAATGTTCTTTGTTAATTATAATGCATATCGAGCACTTTTCTATAATACCTACTTATTATAAACATGTACACCCTGAAACTATATTGTATATATATTCAATCTAGCCATACAACTTTTACTCTAAAAGAAACACTATAATCTTCAGAGACACTTATTATTCCTAACTCAATGAGGAGCGTGCAAGTAGTTCTAAAACATACTTTATTTAGAAGATTTGAGAGTATGTAACCGAGCCTAATTTATTTGTACTCTTCAGTACCATAACAATAGTAATGCAAAATGATGTTGCACTACAGCGGTACCTATTTCCAAGAATGCTTTTTTCAAATGTCAAATACTTCTGTTATACAATGATAAATATCTTATCACGGTGAAGACACAGAAGAGGCAATATTTCCACTTGAATCGAGACGAGCTCTATATCGTTATCCAAATATATCGAACATAATAAATCAGTATTTGGGTATATATTCTATATTTAATCTCAATGATATTCATAGTATATTGTACTTCGTTAATATTTATCATACGCAAATATCTCGACCGATCATAGTACGTGTGCGAGGTATAGTTAATTTCATATTTGTCTTATTATTATAGTTCGAGCGAGTTGAATCTATTTATGATAATATCTCTGACAAATAGTGCATTCCTATATTTAAGTTCCGCTAGTCTCAACGGTGTAAGATAAAAGTATTTATGCACCAAGCAAAACTTCACTGTAGATGAGTGCCATGAGGCTCTCAATTTTTGCGACTGAATATATATGTTCTAAATTTTAAAAGAATTGCAAATGATATTTGTATAAAAACACAAAGTTTTAATTTTAGAGAAAAAGACTTCATCGCGAGACGGAAACAGTTCGAATTTTTCCTTCATGAAACACACGAGACAGATCAGATTCTAGGAAATAAGTGAGACATTCTAACACGCTTATATCTATTAACTCCCTGTTAATTCAAAATTACATGATATCACATTTTTAATATAACATCATATCATGATTGAAGAAGTTGGAGTAAAATAACTACCAATATTTGCTCAAAATAAAAAGTTCTTATTATATGTATGATTCGAGATAAAGTACTATAAGCATAATTCTGGAAACTAGCTGCTTGTCTGAGTTATTGAAGAGTATACTTACATTGATAGAAAGATGAAATGATAGAAACATTTTATGATGCAAATAGTTTGTTAAGTATTAGATATACCGACATTAAATTTAGAATATATATAGAAAGTCTGAGGAAATAAGAATATCAAATGTTTTTTTGTATAATCAAATATAATTTTTCTTAAGTTCAAGTGGGAGATAGTTAAATTATGTGTATTTTCATTGTACATAAATAATTATTGTGAACAACGAAGTTGAAATTATAATTAACTGCACGTTTAACAGCTTTCAATGTAAAACCTTGGTCCAAACATCGTAAATACTGTTATGTATGGATTGATTAGACAAGCAACTTATATTTAAAAGTTTGACGTTTGATTAAATATCTATCTAAATGGAATCTATGAAAGAACCTGTACCGATATGTTGTAAAAACTTGAGACATCAGAATCAGAACTCTTGAAATTCAGTCTATTGTTGCGCATAAAAATTCTGCACTAAAAATTTTCAAACACAATAAAATGTGATTGATGACAGTAGAATAGGTTTTTGCTAATAAATTTCACATACTGTCCTATAACTTAACCCATAATAGTAGCATATGCCCTGTCAATAAGACCAGTAATTTTTACAGTACTTTTTTAGTATAATAAGGTCTATGTTGAGGTGACCATTCTCAGTGTTATGTAGATATTGCCTGAAACTAAGTTCCGTCAGTCTATTTATAGTTTAGCCATAGCAAGCCAGATTCAACATAGGAAGAAAAAAAAAGATGTTGCACTCCAAAATCTTACATACACTGCCATCACATCTGTCCCAATATATATTATTAGTTTCAATAAAAATATTTTCAAGTACATTTATATCTCAATTTATCGAAAACAGGGATACCAATTTAGCTAGGAACGCACTGAAGCGAGACGGTACGCTCAGAGCACGGATAACAATGAGATATAACAGACAAACCTGTGATTATAACTGATCGGACTGGAGGGTCAAAACTCTAATAGAATGTCCCCTCCGGTAAATCAGAGCCGTAAGGGGACTAATTATATTTCCCTGTAAAATGTTTCTATAAGTTTTTTGTTGGACAAAAAGAAAAAACATATTCGATGAAAGAAAGAGTAAGTCACGGACGACTATGTATCACTATTACATGAAATATTACAAGAATTGGTCCTTTGTGAGTGCAAATCTCAATCGACCATGTCTCTATCGTATTATCCGCAATTTTTGAGTTTTATTAAAATACTCTTATATATAGATCTGAATAATTATTAAGTATTGTAATATATTAATATATTCTATTGATTCATAGATGATTATTGTGAGTTTCTTGAAATAGTTAGTAGATTAGTAGGAATTAATTATCAAGATTCTACAGAATGGCTATCCTGTAAGTGCCAGCAAATATACACTATGATATCAATTTTCGTTTAATAGAATTTGTCTATATTATGGATAATTTCCAGTTAATGCAAAAATAGTATGAGATTTTCAAACAATGTGATTGAGTATAACCTATGACGATTATATGACACTCTATTGCATTTGGAGAGACGAGCAATATTATACGTTTTAACAATGAATTTAGAACTGTTATTTCCTTTCCCTTGGCGTAGAGTTTTGTTCCACAATTCTCCCTACCCTGACCGTTTACTTAATAAACAAATTTGTTTAACTTGTTCATCTTCAAATTTGCCTTATTCAATACTTATTTAACTAATACCCAGTTATAGTACTCATTCAAATAATTCAAATTATATTAAGCTTCCTCAGAAGGATATGATTAACGCTTACAAGTGAGCTATTTATAGTTTGCGTTGAAAGGTATAGAATTGACGTTATTATAAGGCTAGCAATACTATCACTATTTAAAAGACTGAAACAACAAAATCCGTAAACAGCAATTGATATAAATGGTTATTATAGGTTGATAGGTATGTTAAAATTTAATATTACGAGAGAGTATATGACAACATATCTGCCACAGTTTCGTGCTTTATTTTTTTTAGTACCGGTGCATGCGAACAGGAGACCAGATGCTGAGTCAAGTAAAGTGATGGATGAATATAAGCTAAATTCATACTATCGTAGAACGGATTAAATTAAGATTTGTTGTATTTGTTAACTAATAGCTATTATTCACTCATTCAAAACATCTGGTCCAGCGTACTAGCAATTGTATTTAAAAATTTTGTCTTACTATTTGAAGTGTTCCGGAAGCTAAATCCCTCTGTTCAACCACTCGATTTGTGCCTATTTAGAGGTAAATATTTTTGATAGACCATTTCTCATTATCCAGTAGCATATAAGGTATTGTTTTTCTTCGTGATAAATACCGAAATTATGATTACTTAATAACTCCATGAATTATTGCGAAGATGTGTATAAAACCTGAGATACATGATATATTATAATCGTCGGAGTCTGGAGATCTGGAGAGTTTGTGTATCAGAACAATCGCGCATTAGTTGCCTGTAATAATATCAAATTTTCAGTTCACAGTGTTCGAATGTTCCTTTGCTGTGCACGATGTTCCAGTTCATTAGTCTGCATTTACCTCTAATGACAAATTCAATACGTGAGTAGGTTCCTAACACTAACTCGCACGATAACACCCAGATTTGACATACTCCTTGCCGAGAGTGCAATGAATTAACAATCATTGACCATGTTCGGATACAACAGTTAAGTAATTTAATCTTTTTTGTCAATAAATGTAGCCTATGTGTCCGCACAAAACCATTAATCTTTATCTATTTCGTTTATCTGGCGATAATTGAGTAAAGTAAAACCTGTTGATACATATCAAAAAGTATTTTCTAAATCTGAATAATGCAATATATGTATAGATTTTAAACCGTAATTTAATGTATCTCTTCATAATTTGATAAGTGAATTGCATTATAATACATTTTATGTTTTAATTAATATGTTAAAATTATTTCATGGCAGTGTTTTCTATTTTCGTTGGAAAAATGTTCTGTAAAGTATAATAAACATAATAATCATACAAATAAGGAGTTTCATTAGCGATCTTAAACAATTGTCGGTTACATTATATATATACGCGTTATCTTTTATTGTTTATAATAAACGATTACATGAATTGAATTTAAACTGAAAAGCGTTCTTTAAATGACAAACAGGACACAATTTGGGGGCAATTTAATGAAACACTTAGCATTTGTTACAAGCGTAAAACTAAGTAAGTCATATATAACGCTTGTAAATTCAGTAACATTTGTAACAAGTTTGCTTTAATTTCTTTTCTTGAGCACACTCTGTGCCCAAACTCTTTATTTGATAAATTGCACCCATTTTGTGCCCTATCTGAATTTTCTGTTTTATTCTATATACCCTCATCTATATATCACAGAAATCTTTTAGTTTAGTACAGTTATTTATTACACATGCCACTAAATAAAAAGAACATCATTGCTTTCGTTATGCCAAAAGACTCTAGAAAAAACCCAACCCCGCCCCCAAACATTTCCCTTTTTTTCATTTCATTTTTTTTTCGCACTTCGGCACGTCGTGGAAACTTTATACTGAACATAGTTGATAGGTCTGAAAATTCGTGTAATTTTTAGTCTTTAGTATGAATATAATTAATGCACCGACAACGGCTACACGTGTTATGTATGTCCGATAATTACACAAACATTTTTGATGTCCTTTGGATCATATCATAGTGTTGCAATAGCACCGACAACGGTTGCATCAAGCAATTGACTAATGTCTATTCGATTAGCAATTGACTGTTATTTAGGTACTCCGTCGCCCAGCATTAAACATGTGTCCCAATCATGACGAAGCGTTGTGATAGCTGACTCCTGAAATGTAAAAACAAAGCACAGCAGAAAAAAGGGTTGCGGAGGGCGGGGAATTAAAAACCTAGATTAAGATTTTAACAAAAATTTTAAAATATGATCAGCAGCTACCTTTCTAATAGAGATCCAGAACGAAAGGTATGCAGCAGGCTCGCGCAGCTCCTTATATAGTGTTCTAAATATAGCTCTCAGACTGAGCATGCGTATTGATACGCAGTACAACTGATCGATAGATTAAGACATGTGTCATTCATGTAAAATAAAAGAGTTTAATCTTGAATGATTAAACTTTGATATTATTTTCCAATAAATGCATAATAAAGAGTGTTCTGGACAAAGGTTGCTGGTTCGAACCCGAGAGGCCATTGTACATTGCAAATCAGTCTTATACAAGAAGAAAATACAACATTTTTTTGTAATAACTTTTTTATTTCTTTTGGCGAATAGTTTCCATCATGACTGGGTATAAAAGCAATTTAGGAACTTTAAATACACATCATATTTGCTCCGACAACGGTCGCAAATAGAAAAACGTTATGTTAAATTTCAGCCAAAAAGGGACTCGAAGAATGAGAGGACCTTCCGCCAAAGCGGCTTAACATAACGACTAAACCCAGCCACGTTGAAAACTCTAGAAGTTAATATTAGAAACATGATTTATATATAAATTGTTTAGGAATAACTAACAACCAATACTGATAAAAGTGACAAATCTGTCTTTACGTCACTAAATCACATCGGGAAGATAGGCTGAATGAATAAATGGCCTCGGAAATATTATTTAGCATCAGGTCATACATAAGAGCATTCAAGCAGACAATGACAACAAATTTATGATCTAGGTAGGTGCTGACTTTAATATCAGTGGTCTCAATAGTGAGGTCAAATTAAAATAAAACAATGAATTAGGACCGAATCTGGTGGTCTTAAAAGTGGATAAGCGGGATGGTCTTAATTCTGGATCATGTAACCATGATATAAAGAACAGAAAATTCCATTCTTTTAAAAAATGGTCTTAATAGCGGGGTGGTCTTAAGGAGGGATTCTACTGTTTTTTATAGCTACTGGGAGACAAGTGTGTATCGTCGTACCTAAAGAACATTGGGGCTAGAGTTTATATACCGGTATTTTAGGTAGTGACCCCGTCATTTATTACATAGGTGACTATAGAGCTGTGCAAAAGAACTTGTATAGACGCAAAAGCCCTTATCATTACAAGAAAATACTTTTCGAGAATGGAAATGGAGGGGGGGGGGGTATTCGAAAGACCAACCGATTGAATTGGTTTCATGGCTAACATCATCATTTTGTCAGTCTAAAGCTCGAGTCGCAGGCGGCTCAACCAATATGCCTGGTTGCTGCCTGTCGTATGTTTACCATATATTGTAGCAAATAGGATGCTTTAGAATATGTACAGCGATAATTAAAGTATGGAATATATGAAAAGATATAGGATCAGCTCTCCATTTTAAAAATGTATTTTTTGTTTTTCTTGCAGAATCTGGTTTAATTTAAGGAAGAAGATGTTGTTGTTCTATATAACTATTACACCGTATTGTCTCTTTAATAGAGTGAGAAACTTGGGTAGACAAAATAATGTTAGATTGAAAGTTTACTTCACCTGAAGTTGGGGGGAAAGTCATCAGTTTGAAGAACTTTTTGACGTTGATTCGGATTCGAGCCAGGTGTCCTCTGTGCTATCGTCTTTTCTCATTTACAGCACTGGCCAGTCTCTCAGTTTCGTCCGCACGTCGTTCGGGCATTTTGATCAAGAAAAACAACAAAATGTTTTATTATAAATAACCTAAAAACCTTGCCATGTTTAATAATATATGTTTATAGACCTACTATTGATAATTTGGAATAGTTATAACTGCATTTGGTTAATAGGATAAATTAGGATAGATAGTTATGACAGTACTGCATTTCGGATACATAGACCCACGTGGTTATTTTCTTTTTTCGTTTATTTAAAATTCAATCAAAAGCAAGATTTACAAAAATATACATAAAAGAGCAATTCAATGGTTAACGTTTCTTATTTTTAAACTATTTATAATTTGGAATAATTGTAACTGCATTGTCCCTTTCGGATAAATAGGGCCACGTGGTTATTTTCTATTTTCGTTTATTTAAAATTCAATCAAAAGCGAGATTTATAAAGATTTAAATATAAAGAGCACTTCGATAGTTAAGGTTTTAAATTATAATTAAAATTTTACAATTTACATCCAAAATTAAAAACCTAGATTAAGATTTTAACAAAAATTTTAAAATATGATCAGCAGCTACCTTTCTCATAGAGATCCAGAACGAAAAGGATGCAGCAGGCTCGCGCAGCTCCTTATATAGTGTTCTAAATATAGCTCTCAGACTGAGCATGCGTATTGATACGCAGTACAACTGATCGATAGATTAAGACATGTGTCATTCATGTAAAATAAAAGAGTTTAATCTTGAATGATTAAACTTTGATATTAAATATAATAAAATTAAACATTCTTGTAAGATCTAACGACGAAATGCGTGCTTTTCCGTTTTAATGTTTAGGCTGAACATAATATAATAAATGCATATGTAGTTAAATGAACGAGGTTTGTTGGATTTTTGATGGGGACTGTGTTCATTAAATGCCGTCTTCCTTGTTCATCTTTGTTATCAATGGTGCTTTAATAATATATGCTATTCAAGTTTGCTCAGACTGTGGTTCAAAATTGCACCCTGATACAAGGAAATTGATATGGCGTTATACCAATTTCATTGATGGACAATGTCTTTGTCTGCTCCTACAGGTATTGTTTCTGGCATTGTAAAGTCCTTTGATACAACCGCAAACCTTCTGTAAATAGATTATGAGCATGATTAAAATCTACATTTCTTAAACGGAATTACTAAATTTGACAAGCAATGAATAATACGAATCCCCTAACGCGCACGACAAACAGTGTTGTTTCGTATGTAATGTGTTCTTAATATGTTATTCATATCTTACTTAGTAGTAATTTTAGCAAGACAAGTGATTTTAGAATCACCTGATGTTTGTATGTAGAGCAAAACATACAGAGAAATATGTATCAAAGTAACTTTAAGAACTTTTATTATACGCCGGTATTACAATCGTAGTGAAAGAGGTACACTATCAAGAATCGCGGTTACAAGTTGTAATTGTCAAGATGGTGAACGATTCGTGACCAGAGTGGTAAGTGATCTTAATTTCATCACGTACGATCAAGTAGTTTGATTTCTAAAATATATTTGTGTGATTCGATTGTAAAGAAATGAACCCGGTATCCAGCCAGGTGCTTATCCAATCTCTGCTGTACACTTTTATATCTATATCGGCACATTGATATGAATACGCGAAGTAACTGTGTGAAATTATGAATCGAGAGAGCATTGCATTTTCCTCTCATTTTGACTAAAGAATGGCCACAAAGAATGAACGCACGAACACTTGTCCCTTGTGTTTAAAAAGTATATAACAGTAAATGGCCAGACAAACCCAAATCGTTTTCCTTAAAGTTTAATGCATTCGAAAAAATCAACAACATGTGTGTTAAAAAATTTAAAGCCAAGTGAACTACACAGATACAGCATAACCTCATCTTAATTCAAATGTTGTTACTCTTTATACACACATTTCAGTTGTAAGTTCATATCCTGTCAGTAGCACGTCGTTGTTACCTTTAAGCAAGAAACTTAACACGCATTGCTCAGTATGGGTAGTTCCAGGAACGGATTCGAGAGTATGTCTATAAGATATAAGCTTCCCACACAATCGAACTAAAATAAATTCTAAATAAAAATATTCAATTATACTTGCGTGGGACTAAAAATATGTTGGAGCACCACGTCGAATATCGTATTCTGTTATATACCGGTCAAGGCGCTTAAATAATTTAATGCTAAAATCATCTGGCGAAATGTTCTTTATGATGGCTTATTTATCTCCTTCCGATTTATATATGATTATCAAAGAAAAATGTAAAAACTGGCGAAATAAGCAATATTTTGTTTTTTAGTGATCACGATTTCTGCAAACGTCTGGAGGTACTGTTCCAACACTGTAGCAAGTTTAATACGTTATACTTCAGCTAATCTTATTTCATAACATAAAATGTAATAAGTAAATATCTAGAATCTTTTTTCCTGGTATAAACGAGTTTATTTGAGCATTCATTTGTATCCCCTAACAACGTTCAATAACAATTGTATATATCAGAGAATACTATATTTAATTACTTTTTCTAAATAAATAGTTTGCAAGGATAAAAACGTACACTGTAAATGTAAATGTTCAAGAATAGAACACACCTTGAACGCCTATTTGCAACAGATATTGAACGCCAAGACGCGTTCCGTTTCTTAATACTAGTGTTCAACTTTTGTCTCCAACCGTTCATATACTAACGCCTTATGAACATCTAGGGTTCCAATTTTAACGTTGACGTTCAAATTTTAACACCAAACCATTCCATTATAGAACACGTGATGAACATTCAGGTGTTCTACTTTTAAATGCCAGACACGTTCAATTTCGATGCAACAGATATTGAACGCATAGAACATGTTCAAAATTAGGTATGTTAAAAGTTAGAACACTGATGAACACTTATGTTAACATTTGAACACCTGATAAAACAACAGATCTAAGTCATAAAACAAAAAATCATATTGAGATTTTTTAATTATTCTTTAGTTATTCACAATTACAAACTGAATGATGTTATCCAAAATTTCTTACTATTTTCTAACTCATAGCCTGATAAGCAGTTATAAAGTAAAAAATGAAAAGATTTTAAGACTAACAATTATGATCAAAATGTAAAAAAATAAATACTGTTTTACAAAGTTCTTTCAGTAATTGTTTCTACATGTTAGCATGAATCTTGCGTTTCATATCAGACCACAAAAATACGAGTAATCACACAGCAACATAACCTGTCTCTCAATATCCTAGCATTGTTTCACTTATTGTTATTACATGTTGTATTTTTATGTGTTATATTCTTGTGTGCATGAATGCAGTCTTCTTAACATAACACATGAATTAAGGATAATTTCCTAAATTTCTTCGCAAATACAAACTGCTGCGAGAGTACATAAACAATAATCAATATTCTATGTCGAAACACCAAAGGACAGTTGCTCCCCTCTGTAGTGTATGTCATCAGTTTGTGCGGGGTGTTTTCATTTGTCTCCAATTTAGCAGGAAAATCATATTCTTCACTATCCTGGAAAACATTAATGGAATTTATTAACATGCTGGTGATTTAAAGGCTTATAGTTGCTTCCTATGAGATAAATCATTCTTTACAGTTCTGATATAGAGAATAACAGCGTAAGTGGTTGACATACATGTATATAATATATATATTATGTTTAAGCATTATCTAACAATTTATCAGACACCACATTCAAGTCAGATTATCTTAATACAATTCTGACATCACCAGGGCCATGCACATTCTCACAAAGTCGATTTGAATCCGTAGCTACGACTCTTGAACGACACAATTTATTTGTGACACCATGTCAGGCCATCTTACTAAATCCATCATTTTAATGTACATTTTTCTTTAAATGTTTTAATATTTGTCGTATTTGTCTACTTTACATCACTTTACAAGTTAAAACATTTAGCAATTCCATGTAATTACGTTTTACTTGCTTGCAATTTAATGTGTGTATGGTGGATTAAACATAAAAACAATCCCTGTTCTTTGATCGTGTATGACGGAAAATGATTAAAAGTTGTGAATGAAGGTAATCCTCACTTAGACAACGATCTAGATAACAGATTGTATGTGGTTCGTTCTGTTTGTCCAATTTGTCATCATTGCTTTAAACTTTCTTTGATTTTTTTCCAAAAGTTTTAATGATCCATTTCCGTTGATATTTCTTTTTTGTTTTTACTATTAATAAGCAACTGACTGATTTACAAAATATATCATCACCGTTATCCATATGAGCTAAAGTATAAGTGTTTTACACATTTCTAATAAAGACACAAAGTGCAAATCGGACATGTGTATATCTGCAATAACAAAATTACTCCTATTATCTGCTACTATGATATACCGGTAATCCCGTCACAAGGTTTTATTTCTTCATTAAAATAACCACATTAGAGAAATGTTATTGTTTATAAACAGCTTGTAACAGTTCCATTAAATAATATTTTATTAATTTCTATTCGTATTGTTTTGTCGAATAATATATCCGTACTGTGCGTTTAGGATAATTATTTAGTGACGCGGTGGTCATGTCCACTTTAACGGTGTATAACAGTTATCATATTGTGATTAATATCTTAAGTGAAGCAGGCTTGCAATATAAATTAGAATATCGACAAATTTACCAACTGTCGGCGTAACGCAGTAGGTAAAGTTGTGTGGTAAAATTTTAGTTACAGGTCAATGCAAGACAGCCAGGTTCGGTCCCAATTTTTTTTGTATAATTATCAATCGATTAAGAATTTCTTTTTTTCTTGTAAAGATTTTTAGCGGTGTGTTATTTTCTATTAACTTCTCATTTCACTTTTGGTTTTAAATGTTGCTATATCTAGCAAGTTGGTGCAACCTGATACGGAATGCTCACATGTACATAAATTGTTTCAACTATAGTTAAACTAGATAAATACAGAATCCCGAAAGAAAGCCCAACACGGCAAAATTGAAAATGTTGCAGGCTCAGTTTGATTGAGCCTGTTCATGGACGGTACTGGAAAGTGCAAGTTACCGTCCACGCTCCCTAGCACCGGCTTAAGCAGAAGTCAACATTTAAACATGAAATAGTAAAAATTTGAATTTAGTAACATCCGCAGATGTGTTCATACGGCGGTTATCATGGAACCTTCAATGTGACACTTCCGTGCCATTCCATGAAAAGCGGCGTATGGTCCCCAAGTCATAAATAGCGTGTGCCCTAAACGAGAAAACAATGGGCGGAACTAAATAAAATGGAATTTGAAAGGGGATCAGAGGTTATGAAGCCTGCGTATCACAGATAAGACGTCAAAAGTCAAATTTAAAAAGCAGGCAACATATCCAAGGGTGATTCAACATAAATCAAGTAGGAATATTGGAACCACCCAACTAGAAAATGCCGAAAAGTTGAAACTAAAAATACCACAAGCACGAAAAACTTATGCACTGCAAAAGTACTACTAATATATATTACACACTACACAGAATAACAATTATTATTTTCGGTATATATAAATTATTCGAAATTATAACAAAACTGCCTTTATATTCCAATTAATTTGCATCTCATGTAAAAATAAAAATAGGGAAAGAAAAAGAAAAAAAAAGGTTTGACAGCTTGTGCTCGTACTCGTGATACAATTTAATTTGTATGGCATCCTAGTGACTTAACCAACTTTGCCATCGAGACTTTTCAAATTCTATTTCTGATTTTGAATCATATTCACTTCTAAATACCCTGTTTTACCTATTCAGACAAAGATTGTAAACTTTTGTGTACACAAAAAATGCAACGTCACTCTCACATTATCATAGCGGCACAGTACTTATGATATTAAAAGCAAGATTTATAATGACATCTGATCCTGTCTCTACTATTTATCATGACAATTTAATCTTTGATATTTATCAGACGATAAGTATTTGAAAAGAAAATAGAAATAGGCAATCTTTTTAATTTGTCTCTTTTCTGAAAAGGAAACAACGTCAACAACAAAAACAAACCAACCAACCAACCAAATAACGAAACAAAAACAACAACAGCAACAACATCCCACAACCCCCTAACATAAACAACAAAACAACAACAACCCCTGACAACATACAAACAAATAAAAAAACAAAACAAAAAATAAATAAAATATAAAGCAACCGAATAAGAAGAGGAAGGAGAAGAAGAAAAAGCCAACAACAACAACAACAACATTAACAACTACAAACAAGGTACAAATGTATCGGACCTAAATGGTTAATACTAGTAAAGCTTTTTGATAATCTTTTTATTCAGTTTGTTCAAATATGAATAATGAATATTCGATGAATGATTATCATGTTTTAAAACTACTCGGGTCTAAAAAACGCCTTCATACTTGTTTACTGTTATAAAATATTCATAGAAATAAAAATTTGCAGTTTCCATGAGATAACTGTGACATAACAGTTGTTATGTTTCACTTTACACAGATATAAACACCTATATTATCGCACCCGTTAACATTTAGCGAGTGGGACAGCTTGATGCAGGTAGATATAAATGTTAGTTTTAACCTGGATTACCATGATTTGTACTTTCTTTTTTGTCTCTTTTTACAGGATATATGTTGCAGCAATCGATTGCAGAATAAAAGACTTATAATGCGCATAGTTGTTCTACCCGCAACCAACTGGTCTTTTCGCAACCAGTTTAAAGGTGTGTTTATACTTGAAGTAAATATTTACAAAATAAAACGTTGCAACGGTTTAAACATTGCAAATACATTACTTAGATGATTTTGTTCGTCGGACAAGACATGTACATGTATTAATAAAATAGTTCCATATAAATGTAGAAGCCTGTGGTGAAATTTGATCTATTGTTGAAATTTTATTTTAAGAACGTCCAAACTACAATAAGTATATGGGATAGTAGCTTTAAATTATCATATACCCGTTCCGCTTTCGCAGCTCTGTAAAACTGCTTTTTGTTGGGTTTTTTTTGTGCATGTTTGTGTTTTTGACGTTATCTCTTTTGTGTCAAACAACACAGCGTAAAATCGCGTGTTACAGTTACAGTATAGACGAAACAATGAAAAATGATTATTTCGACTATAAACAGCTTTTGTTCTAATCAATAGATTATTACTGCACTCATTTGATATCCTCTATATATCACACGTTGTTTGAATGTATTTTACCTTGTGTATTAATTTGTTCCTTGTATGATTTTTTTTTATCTTTCAAAGTACTTATATTTGATTGTAACAGACATGGAACAGATTTTAGACAATCACAACTATATCAATCTGTTGGTTTGGCTTTATTGTGCACAAATACCGGAAGGGTCAAATGGCGTTTTTCCAGCTTTCCTTGTTGAAAACGACCTCAGTTGACCTTCCGTGCCTTATTTCAGGCACGAACATGTATCTTAGTAGAACTGCCAAAGACGTACCGTAAGCTCGTTTGAAAAGCTTCTTGACATGAACAATTTCAAGTCCCTGGCGGGATTCGAACCCACAACAATGACGGGCTTATGTAATAACAGCTCGTGATTAGACATGATTTACGTATATCATGGCATGTATTATGAAAACGCCGTTAAGGCCTGGTGTCACTGCAAGAACTTTGCTGGAGCGTTCCTTGAGCGGTGAAAAACTTCATTACCGCTCGTTACCGTTCACCAGAAGTTGGCCCCCGTTAAGGCAACAGTAGTGAAGGGGGCACTATGGCAAAATTTCATAAAATCTGGGGAACTATGGCACAAATTTGGGAAACTTATGGCACAGGTTTGGAAACTTATGGCACAATTTTGAGAAACGTATGGGTCTTTAATAGATGGATAGGGGATTTTATTGGGTCTTTAATAGGTTAACAATATAATGAAAGTATTGTGTTCTAAAAATAACCTGTTTTTCGGCCGATTGCGCGATGGCAAGAAGTGTTGGAAAAAGATATGTTAGAATAAATATAAAAACACAATAATGGTATTTTCTAGATGTTTCTAACAGTTTTTCAATAAATATATGAAATTAAATATGACAGATCGACTTTTTGATACTTTTGCGTTCAATTGGGTTTCTATTTTCGGCTGTTCTAGTCATGAACCAGGCATAAGACGATTGAAACGAACTTTCGACTAATTTACAGTTGCAAAATATTCCGTGGAATTAGTGTACAGTATCTACTAAATCTTTGTTTTATTATAAAACCTATTCAAATCAAATTCCATATTGATTAAAATCAAATAATGTAAGTAATATTGTTTAAACCTAAGATGATAATTAATGGGGGTAAAAATGAACTGAAATAAAACTATTAAGGACGAATAATCTGTTTGCGGTTAGCATGGTTAGTAGAAGCTTATCCTTTGCAAGTTAACAAGTTTGACTTCGGCCGGGTATCTTTTTATTTAATCTGTGGTGACATGTATATATTGATCAGTCTATACTACACTTCAAGTCACTTCTTGGAATCGTGTGTACTTTCAATATCAATATTAATTTTTAACGTACTTTCAATATCAATGAATAAAACAATGCGTTATATTTATATTCGTTTATTAAACACCTTTAAAACAACAACAACAACAACAACAACAACAACAACACACATTAATAAACAGTTTTAAATTTTTGATAAAAAAACATGTAACTTTTATAAACATAACTTTATTTTTTCATAAATATTTTATTTTATTAAACTTTACAAATAATAATCATTGAACATATTTTAGTTTTGTACATGAAAACATTTTCACTTTTTTTGCAAAGTCTTAGTAGTTCTGATAAGTTGACATTTTATTTTTATATTGTCTATACCGTAAACTAAAAAGTAGACAAGTTGAAATAAGAGAACAACACGACTTTTTGAACAAATTCTTCCTTTATTCCATTTCACATAAACATAACATACATATGTACACATGAATTAAAGTATCATACACTTTTAACAGAAAACTTCTATTAATGAAAAAACGCGATTTCGTACTATGAAAAATGCCGCATTATCTGCTTTTAATATGCAAATGTAAAGTTTTATTCATATAGATCTAATTAATATTGACTGTATTACATAAGCTGGAGTAATGTAGTAAATGCCGTCAAGCTCTTGCTTCTTCTGCATTGTTTGTCAAAAACACTATCATTCCATGATTCCGTTTGTGCTGGTTTTTTTGTTGTTGCTGGTATTTAGACATGTCCTAGGTAATGTTCTTAATATATAACATGCGTTAAGTTTAATAAAATCATTTTATCTATACATCTGGCAATTATTTATATAAAAAGAATTAAAATTAAAATGTTCATATACAAAGATAATTATTTAAAAAGTCTGCACTTATTTATATTATAAACAATCTGGAGATGTGCTGCTTTAAGACAAGTCCCCAATCCTAGTTTAGTGTTGGCTTTAAAATTTACTAATTTAGAACTATGTATTGTAATCTTGAAATGACCCTAAGAGCTCATGTACATTTATGAAACATACTTTCTACCATCAATGTCTAAAATAAAGAAAATGTGTTGCCATAGAGAATTTGCCATAGAGAATCGGATATCTGAATTTATCTTTAAATAAAAACTTGAGACTTTTTAAAGTTTACAGAAACCAGGCGATCCGGGTTCAATTCCAGGACGTAAAGGTTCACTTTCGTTGTTATTGTTCATGAACTCCTTTCTACGGTCATTTGCAGTTATGCACTGTACCTCTGCTCTGGCATGTACAGAAGTTTCAGTTCCTTTCGTAAGTGAGGTAAAACTGCTTGACAGCCTGCCCAGAAACGATGCGGTGTCTGAACTGTGCTCTGGTAAATTCAGTGTTGCTTACTGTCGTGATCCCGAGTGAAACCTACCACCACCACCACCACCACCAAGTGTAATCCAGTACTGATACTAAAGTCCAGGAACCTACCGGGAACTTTGTTAAGAGGTTAACTAGTTACGTAACTAGTAAACCTCTTAAGTGACTAGTTAGTTAAGATGTTAACTAGTTACGTAACTAGTTAACGTCTTAATATCAAGCTGGTAACATAATAAAAGGATGGCAGTTGTAGGCACTAACATGCATTTATTTCCCGTTATGATATTTTATCTATTGAAAAAATTAACTAGTTACATAACTAGTTAACCACATAGCTAACTAGTTAATTAAGAGGTTAACTAGTTAACCTCTTAATTAACTAGTTAGATATATGGTTATCTGGTGGCAGAAATATACCACCATATCAAACGGATCCTTTTAAATTAATTACGTCCCCGCAACGAGTTTTAGGTTAGTCAGTCTTTGATGTTTACGTGGTTAAAATTTGAAGATATCAAATTTAACAATTGTCTATACTTAACAATATAGTCAAATGTACTGTCGGTAACTTTATTTGTTAAATAATACACTTACATGTTTCATAATTGATATGAAGGATTGAAAATCTCTGACAAATGAGAAATACAATACATGCATTTAAAGAAATAATGGTTTTAGTACACGCTATTTTGTTATATATTTTTTACAGGAATTTTCTTTCAAGGTCAATGAAGTTCTGTACAGACATTGGTTTTGCAAGATATATTTAGTGTCATATTGTAACATTTTAGCTCGACTGTACGGAAACTTATGAAGTACAGAGTTGTACTAGTATAGTTATAAAGTTGATGAAATAATGATGACGTTTTATTTAGCCACTTTACAAACTTGTCCCTCAACCAGGCCAACATCATTTTACAATGTTTGTACATTTTTTATCAATAATTCAACCCAAAGAACCCAAAATTTACTCCTAACGTCAAATGAAATGGTTTTATATTTTACTAAATTGATAGTCCTGATCATCATCTACATAACAATATTCATACTTCTAATTCAATTGGAAATAATAAACCGTTGTCGTTATTTAATTAATTTAATTTACACTTTGAAAAGATAGTTCATGCCTTCACCCTCATGAACAATTTAATCGCCACCCACGTCGCACATGACAGGATACTTTAGAATAAATTCCCATTTTTAACTTATATTTGTAAAAGAGTGGTCATTTCATTTCTAGTTTTGTACTTCTTTATTTTACTTGTCAGTATCAAAATTGTTGGGAGGCCTTCGTGGCCGAGTCGCCGATTTCAAATCACCTTTTCCTTCGCCTTTGTGCCAGGATTTATGTAAGGAAACAATCAAGTTAACTTACGCTGCTGTTTGAACTAACATGATAAAGGCGCAACTGATGTCTTCGTTGAGCGTGCTATTCTCTCTAACCGTTCTTGTCAATGAAGTGTCATTTTCTGATGATATTTTCACCATAACTGTATACATGTTATACATTAATTCTGTATTTTTATATTTGCTGTAAATAAATATACAATAGAACTATATATTAATGTGCATTATACGAAAACCATAAAATTCATCATCATTGTGACAGGATAAACTGTGACTTCAGTGAGAACACGACATGATGGTTAAAATTCGCAGAAGACGACCGTGAGCAATTTTTGACACACGGTCAATTTGTTGTTCAATTGTGCATGTGATTGTTTCCATTTATAATTAATCTACACTTAATTTAAGTGTTAAATTAATTACATAATTTATCAAAATTAACACGGTATTTATCTCACCTGTAAGAAGTTCCTGAGGGGCGGACGTATCCGATTAAAGGTGTGATGTTATTGGCAATTTAACACCACGTGACCGGTAATAGGTAGCGCGCTTAACCAATAGAAATTAACCAGTAATGTATCGCTAATTTGTCAACAAAAGCACGTAGACAATATATAATACTTCAGAAATTATTTTCATATCACTTTCAGATTTTAATCTCAAGATAAGGAAGTATTGAACATTTGCATACATTGAGATACATTGGATTTTAAAATTGTTTAAATATGGATTTATTTCACACAAACATGTACGTTTTTCATTTATTCTTGTACGAAAATTTAAATTCTGTTACACTAAAACATAGTTATATTCATATTAAATTAATGTTTGTACTAGATTAATCTTAAACTAGTCTTTTCCGCGAAGATCAGCAGACTTTTAGAAGGCATTTTACGGCATTTTAGACTATAATGTACAAAACGTCAATATGAACGTTCATGTTGATATTTCATCATTCGTTACAGATTTAAAATACAAAATAACAAAGATTAACATGTCACTTTAATATTTCAGGAGTATTTTGTTCATTGCGTTTGTTGTTACTGCAACAGCCTTAGAATCAAGTCAGGACCTATCAGGTAATACATTTATAGTTCATTCATTATCAAAAATTCTTTCATAAAGTTGGAAAAAATACTTTTCATCAGAACAAACCGTTAGTTCATAATTAAAACATGAAATTAATTTTTATTATACACGTATAATGTTCTACATATCGTTATGGTATCCTTGTTAAACAGGTGTTGTATGGTTTTATCATATTCATCACGATAATCTAAGAAGTCGGGTGTTGGATCCGAGAATTTGTACCCGACTTATCGTTAAGAGTAGGCTTCGATAGAGATTTTAATCAACGATCCGATCCTTTTAAAATTGTTATCGTAGTCAAGTCCGCTTAGAATGATATGTTATCAGCAAGATATTTAGATAATTAACGTACATTGCAATTAGGAGATTGTAAAGAAATATTTAAAACAATCAGGTAGTGATGGAAATATTCCGATTTGAAGTGCATATAAAATACTGCCTGTTGGGTTTAAATAACATATCCGTACATCAACTTTTTATGTGTATATTATGTGTATACTGGTCATAGAAAATTTGATTGGGAAAGAATAACTTTTGTATAATATGTTTTTAAAACCCACACACCATTTCTTAAATCATATTTTATAAGCAGGTGGGAAGTCTAATTAAGAGGCATTTGCTTTGTAAGAAGTGATAAGAAAAAGATTATGAAGTATTGGGATTTACTAAATTTCTATTGTCACATTATCCCCATTTTCTCGTTAAAGGATTAATAATGTTGAGCCTTATGTAATAGTTTGTAACTGTAAAGATAGGTTTATATAATTTACATAACTGTTTATAGCACTGTCAGTTAATAATTCTATATTCCGGATGTTGTCATTTTGTCACAATGCGCAGCGGCAATCGGAACACCTCGACTATTATGTTATCCGGATATTGAAGAAAAAAGTCGAAAAGTTGCTATTAGCGAAAACGGGTCTTACGAATTTGAAAACCCTCTGCTCAGTAATATTTGATGTACTATTTCTGAATATATTGAGACATTGTCAACTATTAGATATTCGCGCTCCCGGTCTATGCTTATACTAAACTTTAATAAGTAACATTAAAGGCCAAACGTGTAAGTGGTAAAATTATTTTTATAGACCAAACAAATAGTGCAGTGTGCTGTAAATGCAGTTGTGGAACATAATGGGCATTTAGATTCAAAAGTTGTTCTTTTGACCATGCACAAAACCGGATATTGTAGAAATATTTGAATTGAAACCTACGAAACCTACGAAAATAATTAAAACTGTTGCATTTCTATAAAGTTTCATTTGTATATTTTAGATGCTGGCAAGAAAGGACTTGTAGAAGCAGACGATAAGAAGAGTTGTTGTTTAAATGGCGGGCTATGCATAATGAATACATTCTGTCACTGCAAACGGTAAGTACAGTTGAATATATTAATGTCATTTATACAGTTTTTTTTCTCTGTCATTGTAACAAATATATCATATAATATTTGAGCCGCGTCACGAGAAAACCAACATAGTGTGTTTGCGACCAGCATGGATCCAGACCAGCCTGCGCATCCGCGCAGTCTGATCAGGATCCATGCTGTTTGCTTACCAACTCTATTACAAGTAGAGAAACTGATAGCGCACAGCATGGATCCTGATCAGACTGCGCGGATGCGCAGGCTGGTCTGGATCCATGCTGGTCGCAAACGCACTATGTTGGTTTTGTCATGACGCGGCTCATTTATATTTATGAGTAAAAAGTTACTTTCGTTAGTTAAATTAATTAAATTTTTGCTAGCCTTCTTACTCACTGCCGTACATTTCTATCTTTATTGAATACGATACACAAAAGTGCACTTTTTTCAGTTTATAGAAAACTTGCATACTTACACATGATATACTAGAAAGTTTTATACAACTTGCTTAATCAATTTTTAAATTATCGTCTGGTGAATATTTAGCCTATCGATTTTATCGAAGATATTTTACTGTGCTATTGTCTATCATAATTACATTGTCATAATTTCAAAGTAATATTTATTTATTTTTTACATTTATTAATTAAAAATAAAAATATATTTCCGCTAGTATCATCTAGATCACATCAATTTAAGTTGAAGGATGCCTATAACGTCTATAGAATCATTTAATCCACACTCCTCAGCCAGGAAGTTCGTTATCTGGATATATTATATTCTCATGCTCCTCAGGCTGTAATCCAGTATCATAATGTCTTTTTGTCTATTTCAGAAATTTCTATGGTCGTTTCTGTGAGCACCGTGTACGTCATCGCTCGTGCGGAAGTATTCGTCACGGAACGTGGATGGCTTCCGGTTGTCACCTTTGTCATTGCTTCGACGGTAGAATGACTTGTAAAGTCACCACAATTCATGGATGCAGTAAGTTATTTTATTATTTTAGAATATTTTTTTTCATGTATAAAATTCATTCATAATTCAAATTTCTAGATTAGGCTGCTATACACTTATTTGTCGTTTTAAAGAATTAAAAAATACATTGTTTCATGTCATGCCACTTTTATTTTATTGATCATAATATATTTGTTGACCGTTATGAATAATATTTATTTTGCAGAAAAATTATCATATGTCGAAGGTTACGAACACAATCCAGAATATATGGTTGGAATGGACAAGAAGGCTGAAGATTACGATAAATTCTACGACGAGTTTGACTACGCACCGGAAACGGAAGTGACGTCTGGAACCGCTAGCTTTGAAGTTCCGGTATGGCAGCTGACGATGGTGATTATTTCTTTCAGCGTCTACAAAAGCGTCGTCTCCTGAACGTCAATCGTCTGTCATTCTGATGATACATCATAACATTACCATTTTCCTAAAGAATGGTTCACTACGAAATCAGAAACAGACTGCCGAAGTAACCCCGCACACCAAAAGAATGCTGGCACGTTCATACTGAGGGAAAAAAGAAAACACCGAGTCACTTTTCACCGAACACATGCTCTCTATGAGAGACACAACATACAGCGGCATTAGTTTATGCTGACAATGTCAGGGTCCTTGATATTCATGAGGAGGAAATGATTAGTAATTGTTGTATTTGAAAATTACCATGATATATAATATTGTTAATGAATTAATGATTACTGAATTATTGTAACTGATACGATGTTACCACAATAAAGTCAAAAGCAAACGAATAAGATTTTTTCTTTATCTTTCTATGTTCAAATTATTATAATCGCCAGTTACTTGATCAGTAATGCTTAGTGAAAATAACATTTTGCTCTATGAAAAAAAAAAAAAAAAAAAAAAATAAAATGAATCGGCCATTCGCTTGCAAAAGTAATATTTTATATATTAGCCCGTAGAATTTTGATATCATAGTAACTATAATAAAATTGCCGCGATATGCCAGTTGTTTATTCGGCCATAAAATTAACTGACTATTTTATTGTCCGGTCCGGCGTGTCTCCACGTGTCAAAAATTATGCCACAAACGGCGTAATACACACTTTAACTTATTTATTTATGATTTATCAACGTATACATTTGTTTACACATTTTGCATATTCATGTACATATAAAACATCTATTCATAAAAATAAGTATACATGGCCATTCACAATAGAATTATACAATGTAGGAGACAGTGAAATTTACTTGCTTGTCTGTTGCATTGATGGAAACACAGTTTTGTTTAACGACAAGCGTCATTATATGATGTTTTAATATCATCATACGGTTCTTTGATGCATTTCTTAGTTCTCCCATTTTTGTAATATCTTGATTTAATCTTGGTTTTGATTGCACGTTTAAAGTAATGTTTGTCAATATTGATTTGTGGCAATGAATATTTATTTCATTTCACTTTGCTATTCATTTTCCTATTGTGTTATTATTCGGAGACACGAAAGCTGAAACTAATTTAATGTTAAACTTAAATATAATGATGACAAGGTTATGGTTTTTGAGTGCTAAATGTCAATTCTATGTTTGCATTTATGACGTTAAAATAAAAATCCTGAATTCAAATTGAAATTGGCAAAATTGATGACTCAAAATATTGTGTATGTGACGAAATACCAGTCTTTATCACATATCCCGCCCCTTTTGCAATACGTAAAAGTCGTGCTTACGTCACTTGTTTTGAAAATACGCGCTAAATTTGTGCATTAATTTATAAACGCGTAAATGAGAAACATATTTTTGTACTTATTGTGTACGTGATTTATAAACCATTTTGTTCATGTAGATTCATCTCTAAATGTTTTGAAGACATTCAATCAATCAAAAATGTTATCAAAAATATTATGCTCGTCTGAGTTTCGTGCAATATAACTATAGACAACTCATCCAATTAATTTAGATTTGAATCTACACTCATTTAATATCATTTAAGTTAAGTAAATAGGGGGATTTTGCATTTGATGAAAAGGAAATTTTTACCAGTTATATCTTTTACCTAAGTTGTCTGGAAATTCATAATCAATTGTTTTTATTTAGAAGTAATTATGTCAGTATATTTCAATCAACCGGTCAATCATAATTCTTTGTCCATCTAATCGTTATCATAAACGGGTGTTAGTGTTGTTTAAAAATGTCATGTACATAGGACAACAATGGAATAAAACATGTTCTCAACAATGCTATATTCTTCGAGCGAATGCCACTTTTGCAAACATTTTTCATATTGGCCTCATCTCAAAGTAAAATGGGCCTTTCAACCTAATGATTTAGTCATGTTTATGTTTGACACACACGCTGACGTAAGAGCAATGTGTTTCAGGCAGCTAAGTCATGTGCGCAGCGCAAGTAGTGACACAGTATTGTCGTTTCGTGCATTATTTTCTCTCTTTCCTAATTTGAATATCTATCATTTAGAAAATTATCAAGCTTTGTTCTAGACCTCGATAACTTAACAACCTGTAATATTGTATTATGCCTTGTGAATATTCAATGTTGGCTGTGAATTAAATATGGAATCTACGGAAGCTAAAAGGTGCCATCTACACAATATATTTTTATTTGGCACGAGAAAATGGTGTGTTTTACGTAAATTAATACACTGTAAATACAAAAGAAATCGCCAATGCTAAAAGCGAGCATGACACGCGGAAACCTTGCTTGGGTTAGGGCTTTGGGCCTTACATTGTGCAAAGAAGACCCTCCAAACTGATACAAAAACGAATCTGGAAAAATTTACGTTAAATGTGTCAACAAAAATGCTCACAGAATGCCTGCGTAGCTAACATTTTGATTTGAATGTTTGCATCCATTTGCTATATCATTATTTTGATCGTTAGTGTAATTGCCGATTTTGAAAGGGTAAAACATAGAGTGAGCTGGTGGAAAGTGATGGCAAACTAACTTCCTATATACTTAGCGGAATTCCCATCATTCTGTCATTGCGTGTAATACTCTCTATGTAAAACAAGCCATATGTTGCTCAATATATACTGGCATGATAACATTTCATCCTATAAACACCGAACTTAACAAGAGCGCATGTTAATCAGAATAAAGTTTTCGTGTTTAGATTTTAATGAAATGTTAGAACATGTAACTTTAATGAGGAAATATTGCATGTTGATGTTAAATCTCATCAATATCATGTAATGTGTTTTAATTTTGTCTTGAAACACGTTATTGAATCGCTGTGTTGCACGAACGTTCAAATGTCATAAATAAAAAGGAAGCAAAGACAATTTTAAAATCAGGCGTGATTTTACTCTCTATTTAACAACGTTCCTCATTAAGTGTAATTGATGAGTATTCAGATTGTATGAATAACTAAGTTGGCCAGATAACCAAGACAACTGCGAATGAACTGCTCTATCTGTCGATTCATTCGTGATTTTTTTGGAAATTTTATCGTTATTTTATCCGTGCATGTGCAATGTGGAACGTTATTTTTGACATTAATATATATAAATGTTTCCAATAAGCTATAAATACTTGCTCCTCTTGTTTCAGAAGGTTAATACATGTATAAAACTTTGTCCATAGAATGCATTTTGTCCAATAAAAATACTAATATTGAATGCTTGGGAATCAATTCTGGCTGTCAAATTTCTTTCGGGTTGTTTCATAGAATTTCCATTAAAGCTCATCATTGCATGTTGGAAGCGCATATTGTGAAAAAGTTTAAGTCATGAATATTTATATTTCAATACACATTATGTAATCATCCAGTCACACGAAAACGTTAATGACAATATTTGTTTAACTCAAAATCTACTTACAGCTATATTAATTTATTGTATTTTATCACATTACTGCGCAATTGAATTGATGACAATGTTCACTGGGCATATATTTTATATAGATCTATCACACAAATACAGGCACATGCGCACGCAAACAAACACACAACCCCCCCCCCCCCAAAAAAAAAAACAAAAAAACAACATGAAACGGTAAAGTCGAAAAATGCTTCATGCTCGGCTTAGTTAAGCTTGTTCGTTGACTTAAGTGTTCAGTGCAATTTACCCCCCCCCACCCCCCACGTCGACGTCCCAGTCACCGTATTTTGCAGGATTCAACATTCATATCATTAATGTAATATTGTGACATTTTGAATATACATATATCAGTATATGTTTTCTTACAGCGGTGATAGATATTTACTATGCACCTAACAATATTTTTCTTAAAGAACACCAAAACTATTATATGAATTATACTTATAAACTGATACATGGCATGAATACCGCAAATGTTATCGTCTTAAGTTTACTTTTTAGGCCGTAACATGTGTCCGCAGATCACTATATTAGGAGCAGAAAAATAATCACCAAGACACCAATTGTTTACGGTTCTTGACAATGCAATCATTCGAAACACCAACTGGTTATTGAAAATATTATTCTCATGGGATATATTTATACTGTAATATTTTAAATATCTCATTTATAAATTTAAATAATTTACTACTGTATGGCTAAGCTTATAGCGTTTTCTATTAAAAATATTTATTCTTAATTTCATATAATTGATTGAAATTATAATTTATGAATTACATCGTTCAGTTTCTTTTGTATTAAAATAACAAACTGAATGAATCTAGATTAAACCGTTTTTTTGTCTAAATAGAAATATTACACTAATCGAATACGTAATTATTTATATATCAATTCATTTATTTCTTTCTCGATGGCAATGACCTCTCTTGTTTGCTTAGCATGAAAATAACGTAAACATTGATTAAGCTTCAGAAAAAGTCCATCCATTACTCTGATACTGTTGTGCTACAGTTATAATCAGATATATCTTATAAATAACTTTCTCGTAGAATGTACGTAGGCAAATAATATGATTTTTATCTTGCTTTCGGTCAGAATTAAATAAATTAACCAGATGATAATGCATTTCAATAATTGCAATTTTGTCTATGTTTGTTTATATTGCATGGCATTTATTGTCAACACGTGTATATCGGACGTTTATAACAGCTTCCAATAAAAGTCGTTTGCAATCAAACGACTTATTTGGTTTCAAAACATTTTTACATTATGGTTTAACAAATGGCTGATAATCAAAATGTTTAATACTCGATTTTATTGAGTTATTTCAACTTTAAACTATTATAATAAAGGTATTAATGTAAGCTATAAAATGAAAGATAAATCCTTTAACATATATTTTCATGTAAGTTAAATAAATTCAGTGTAAGAAAGATAATTTCACATCTGCGATATTATTGACTTTACCAAACCCAAAGCATTGTATTGAAAGTTTGAAAATAAACGTGAACGTTGTAATCATTTTTTGTCTTGCTAGCATAAGAATTGCTGCTCATAAAATGTGTATCAATATTGTTTGTATTGCATGGTATTATGTGTTAATATACATGTGACGTATGTACAATTTAAGTTATTCCTATCATTTTAACTATAAAATCTAACATAATGCAAGTCGCTGCAACACCCACTCCCGTTTAATATCATTGGAATGTAATTTGTTTTTCAACATTACAAGTTTTATGATACCCTTGGGTTCATTAGTACATTTGTGTATATAGCGAAAAGTCTCATTTACGTTTCAAATCTACTTCCTACTTTAAATAAGACACGATGACAAATTAGAGCCAAATAAATGACAGTTGTATGGCTTCCATTGACCATTCGGCTACAAAGTATAGTAATTTACGCCTAAATTGTCTATAAATATAGTCTCTGTGTTCACATAGGACTTTTAATCTTGATTCATTCAGTTTATCCGGCGATAATTTGGTGCAGTTGAAGCTGTAGATACATCAAAGTCTTATAAGTCATTCCTATACTTGAAATAACAAACAAATCCACATGTGAAACAAAAGTGATGTAAATCATTCCAAAAATGAAAATGTAATAACAAGTTCGTTGCCCTTTAATTTTTACCTAAAAATAGATTATCGATGATCTCCATGATATATGGTCTATAGATCAAGCATACGATATTTTCGGAAAAAATATATCAAAGCCCCTGTTAGACAAGTTGGGTTAGGATTACATGCGTTTGGTTGCAATAAAGGAATTAAACTATAGAGCCGATATGCATTTAACAATGTTAGGCAATATGTATACCAATGTCAGAAAATGTAAAAATTCAAAGCCCCTGTGCAACAAACTGGGTTAAAAGTCAAACAGTGTTAAACTTTTTTTCTATGTGAATTTAAGTGTTTCTTGTTGCTTAGCTTTATTGTATGTATTTCGGACATAATTTGTGTTTGTTTTTTATTAAGTGTTACCTGTGGTTTCGCGTACTCGAGTATATTTCAGACAAAATTTGATTTTGATTTTGTTTCAATTAAGTCTTTGGTTAGGGATAAAGAAATGGCAAAACACAGGGAGCGTTACACTTGCCCTGTTTGCAAATATCCTGTTAAGAGACTTACTCCACATCTCAAAACTCAGCACCTTGACGTAATGCGTACGGAATATAAATGTAGACTGGGTATCGTGGCCGGGCCTATAAAATTTGCCCGATGCCAGACTGCAGTGCCATTGTTGCGGCTGTACCACTGCATCTAAGGTCCCCGGCATTTATGCTGCAGGCCCGAGTCTAAGCTGCTCGCTCGCAGAGCCGTCAAGATAAATGATATGAATTTTTCAATTCCACCTGCAGATTCACCGAGGTCTGAGTTAGCTGGAGAAACGTCGGGCTCCTCCTCCAGTGAAATAGACAGACCTGCGCCAGCGCAGAGGCCAGTGAACACACAACGTTTCATAGAGGAATGGGAGTCATATCTGCAGTCAGACCTTGGTGGGAGTCAAGGTCTGACTTGGTGCGAGTCAAGCTCAGCCTAATGCTAAGAAATCTTGCGCAATTGTGTGTGAAAATATGCGCTATTGTGACTCTATTAATGATGTAAGAGCTGTTTACCAAGGGTGCAATCCGGAAAATATTGTTAATATTGTAAAACGGAAGGAAAGGACAAAAGTCCTTACTGGGGTAAAATATGATAAACAAGATCAACAAGGAATGGCGGCGTTCAATGAACGCAACCCCCATATGACCCAGCAACAAGAACCAATGGCAAGGAGCCCAGGCGGACCCCAAACAAAAACAGGACAGGGATTTATCCTTGTCTTGGGCAAATTCATCAGTTACTTGGAATGTAGAAATCTTGTCCGTCGGGCACATATACCCAACACACGGAACGGTGCAAGGGATTGTCAAAGTGTCTTGGTAAATGTGTCACAAAGCATAGGATAAAAGTTCAGACTTTAAAAAAAGGATGAAACTCCTTAACATTGATATACAAAAGTTTGCTCAGCATAAAAGGATGAGGGCGGCTGTGGAAATGCTCAGCAAGGGATATGACGAAACCAAGCGCCACCTCTTGAGATACATAATCAGCTCCTGTCTGATAAATTAAGGTGCCAGTTCTGGCGTGATTTGAGGCATGCTGATAGAGAAAGTGTATAATGCTGAACACTATGTAGGGAGGGCTGGTGAGGCATTTTATGTGGTCTCGGTGCATGACGCTTAGTTGAGAATGATCCAGTACTCAACATTTGCAACCACATAAAGACATTTCCTTAAAGTAAACACACATTTGTTACAAAGGAGGGTGTTCCCTTTAACTCGTCTAGAATTCCCCGCGAGTCGAGCAATGCATTGCAAGAATGTGGTCTCGAAGAGACCTATGGCACATTCTCGCCAGGTGACAACAGGAAATACTACGTCACGTTCGTGCTCAAGAAATTTCCAAACATGCGAGAAAAACTTTCGAAACAATTATAACATTCGAAGGACATAGAACGAACTATGTACGATCTTTCCTCAGCAGCAGGCATTTCGGTTTACTTCAAGGATTATTCGGACACCAGTGGCGACAATGTCAAGATGACCTGATTCACCGCCAGGACGCAAGAACATCCCACCGCAGTCTGCCAGGACGTGCAGCAGCACGAAGAGCCCCTGTTCCCTCCTCAGTAAAAAATCTGGAAACAAAGTGATCCCTCGGAAGCATTAATCAACAAAATTACAAGAGAATTGCAGCCTGCAACATTTTACAATTTTGCCGTGTTGGGCTTTCTTTAGGGATTCTGTTTATCACTATTTCATTGTCAAATCCGTGTTATTTGTGCCGTGTGGCGGCTGTTAAAGTCTCCCCGTACATTTCATCAATGATGTTATATTTTCGATCCTTGAAGATCGTTCAGCACGACATTATTGTTGTGTATACATATTAGATGGTATTTTTAGTTTCTTGCATTTGGCCTATTTCAATATGGGTGGTTCCAGTATTCCTACTTGAATACTGTATAATGACCCTAAGGATATGTTGCCTGCTTTTTAAATTTGTCTTCATTAGCCATTTAGCACTACCATGTGCCATTTTTGTCTGTCATGAAAATGCAATATTCAAACATAATGTCAAAATGTGTGCGTTACACGTAGGACTTCTCATTTTAGTCTTATTTTCATTTACTATGGAATAGATATAATATTGTTTCCGTGTAGCCGTATGGTTAAATGTACTAATGGTTGAACTAATTGTATGAAATAACAAATTAAAATGATAATAACATAATTTGTTCAACTCGTTACATGTATCTAGCTTTGAATCTAAACTCATACTTTATCTTCTTTTTTTTTCTATGCTTTTAAAATAAGATGACATATTTGAAGTAGGATTATAAGAATATTGGATTTTCGTACTTGACGAACAAAGAAACTTCAAACATTTGAATCTCTGTTTGTCTGTAACTTCATGATAAGTATGTTAATAATCTAGACATTAGGAAGTATCTATGCTTAGGTTTTAGTCTTTTATATTTCAATCAGCCCGTTTTATTCTGTGTACCACTTATCGTGATAATCGGTTGTAAGTGAAGTTTAGAAATGTCATACATATAGGAAAATTGAGACAAAACCCGTTTTCCATAATGCTTTGACCTCAACACATAAGTGACTTTTGCAAAAATGTTCAAAGGGAACCAACCGCCAAGTGATCTCACCTTTCAACCTAATGTTAATATGACCTAAACATGTCCGTAACAGCAATACTTAGTGATTCAAGAGAGTTACGCTATGCGCAGGACGCGAAGTAGTGACCTAGTATAGGTGTTTCGAAAAATATAGCTGAACATCCTGTGTTCCATGTTTATATATTTAATGTTGGAACATGATAAACAAGATCAACAAGAAAAGGAAAACCTACATAAGCTTAAAAATGCCACTTTATCAATTAGGTTATACCTCGATTTGTGTCTTTAAAGGATATCATAATGAAACTTCAAAATTACTTGTAATTGTATCTTGACGTATTAATTGTTAAATTTGGGTATTCAGTTGGGCCTGTTAAAAATATCTTCTATTTTTAATTAATTTCTGGGTTATGAATACTGCAATTATTTGTATGTTTCTTACATTGTTAAAATCATTAATGCTCAATGAAAAATGTTCAGTGATATTAACCGGTTCCATTAATCAAAACTTTATTTTTATCATTATTTTTCATTCCATTCTACAAAATTACCGGAATGTCAAAATGTTCGTGATAGACAACAAGGAAATAACATACTGCTCAACAAATTTGTTTGTGACTTCCTGGCAGACGTTTGTCTTCTCTACAAAGATCGTTTTTCTATTAATCTTAAAATAATGTTGTAGTACAGACACATTTTTGTGATGAATTTTATTCAGTACTCTCCACAGTATGCTAAAATTCTACAATACATTTTTGTACAAAAAGACATGAAACTTGAGTTCGATAAATCTTACAAAAATAATGAAACCAATAAATAAATAAATATGTAACGTATAGTTATGATTTCTTTTCTTGACACTTTGAAAATGAATAAACGCTTAATTAATTTGTATACTACAACCAATACAATATCGTTACTTTTGTCACTACCGTTTATAAAGAACGGTAAGTTTATTGTTTTTCGTTAAAGAATGAACTGGTTGGGCGTTAATGATGAATGGGCAAAATTTTCATAGTGACACAGTTGCATTACGCAATCATACTGCTAACAGAATATTTTTGTATAAGCGGAATGTCCTTCTTTCATTGTAAATGTAGTTAACGATATTCTTTTAATAGTTTGTTTGTTAATTTGTTTTTGTTGTATCTCCGAAATTGATTAAATCTTATCTTTGCCAGTTAGGCGGAGTTTATTTATAGTAAGGGGAGCATTTTGTACAAGAGGAACAATGAATGACGGAGTATGTTTGTGACATTTTACCTGGCAATGGACTATACTAACGGATGTTTTTTAAGGACTAGCGAAGGCATTCTCATGTCTTGATTCGTCTTTTTGTCGGACTATCTGGACCTAGATGATAAAACCCTTAATTATAGTTATAAAAATTGGTAAAATAACTTATTGGATATTACTTGATATTGTGAAATTTAAACTGTAAACATAAAGTAGAAATTAATTTACAATTGTGGTTAAAAGCATTGTGTTTATTTTCTACCTTAAATTTTAATGAGATGTCCGCTACAGTTCAGTTCTCATACATAACAAGCTGTATATTATGCATAATATTTTGATGTGATAACAATGTTAACCTTGCGTCAAATGTAAATGAAAAAACAACTTACTTAAAGATCCCGTAACACATTTGTTTCTGTTTTTTTTTTAAATAAAAAATATGATGCTCAAATAAAGATTTATCAATATTGTAAGTTCCAATAAGCATTATTTATAAAGATATTACCGAATTTAATATTTCATGTAAATAAAGGGAGGTAATTAGAAGTTTGTTTTCTCTTAATTCTAAGTCAAATTTGCCAATAATAAATGAATGCATATAATTTAATGATTACATTTAATGTGTACAAATATTTGCAGTATGTATTTTACATATTCTTCGATGTTTGAAAATTGTTGTATTAGCATAATTATATACATATATAATTTCACGTAAGAGTGGTATACAACCTCAATTACAAAACAAACAGGACCTTTAATGAGAGTGCATATCGATTACACTGACGACTGTTGTGTTAAGATTATATTGACATTTTGAGAACATGTAACTTTAATGTGAGAATATTACATGTTGATGTTGAATCTCGTCAATACCTTTTAATGTATTTTAATTTTGTATTGATACACGTTATTTAATTACTAAAGCTGCACGAACGCTGAAAGATGGATTCAATTCAAGCAATAAAAGAGATTTTAAAATCAGGCAGGAGTTGGCTCTCTTGCTTACAATGTACCTATATATTTGAAAATTTACCCTTTATGAGAAGTGATTTTTTAGTTCATGCAGCCAATCAGGATGTTGATAAATATTTACAATTGAGGGAAAAACTTATTTGTCTTATCTATGTTACAGAATGAACTGCTCTATCCATTGACTCATTTGAGATTCAGTTTGAATTTTGAATTCATTGTTTGCAATTATGGCACACATACTATATCTTGCAATGTAGTGATAAATGAAGAATTCTTAATTAAACGATTCTGTGAAAAACGGTATACGAACACAACCTAATAACAAGGATCACCTTTCATGCCCCCACCCCCACCCCGAAAAAAAGTGAAATAAAATAAATAAAAAGAAATAAATAAAAAGAAAATGATAATAATAAACGGCCAAATTATTTCTTTTTGCAATAATGAATTGGAAACAAAAAAGACCGACACCATTTTCTTTCTTTGAAAATTAAAATTGTATGTTTACGTTCTAGACCGATTAGAAAATCTTGTACTATACAGATAATAGGTTTGCTTAAAATGTTGTACTTTTAACATAAAAGCAAATGACGCGACTCATCGCTTGATTGAATTTTAGTCATTCGATTTTGTCTTCTGCAAGTAAATTGCATTCATACCGCGGATTAGTAGTTGTTTGTTCATTCTCAAAAGTGCCTGTAAGTCTGCTTTTTTCTTTATAGTCATACCAAGATTGTCAAGATGAATGGGACTAATTAATTAACTATTTTCCTTCCATATTTGTCTAACAAAATGATACAAGTGTTAGATAAAATGTTACATTGATATAATACAATACTATACATGCTTATTGTTGACAAATACTAAGATTTGTCCACGAAGTGTTTGTATCTGGTGAAATAATATTGGCTATTGGATTTAAGCATAAATCTATATACATGTTTTGGAAATAGTATTTTAACTACTTGCTCTTAAACCCCATTTCAAAGCATAAAGATTTAACACACTTTAACACTCTTGTCCATATAATGCATTTTACTCAATGCAGATGACATTCGATACCAACTAATATGAGATGCTTTGGAATCAATTTAAGCTGACAGCCTTCTCGTTTTCATAAAATTCGATTAAACGAAAAAAAGAAATGGGGTCGCCGTTCTCATTTTCGAGATATCTTGCTCTTGAATTTGACTTTTTCGTTAATTCAAGGGCAGATAATTTACAATGAAGGGAAACGATTCAATTTGTTCTCTTTTTTCATAAGCTTACCTTCATTTTAGTCGATATGCAAAATTTCAAGAACGAATTTAGAGTGTATGTTTTTTTCTCCACTTCTTCTTTTAACCTGTGCATTTTTTCTTCACAAATGGCCTATTGTTTTAAGAATTTAAAGTGCCTTTATTTTCTTTGAAAAAAAAAAAAACAACACAAAAAACAAAACAGAAACGATATAAGGAATTGCATGTTTTTATTTATTGTACTCGTATTGTGCTACAATAAATTAGAAATATCTTATGAATAACTATCATTGCGGAGAGTACATAGGCAAAAACATGTTGTTTTATCTTGCCTTTGATCATAATGAATCAAATTAATCAGATTACAATGCATTTCAATATTTTCAATTTTGTCTTGGTTTGGTTATATTGCGTTACATTGATTGGCAATATTCATGTACACCAGACTAAACCGCTTTAAACAATCATATGTTCGGTGTCTTTTCAAAATATACATTTTCAATTTATTTTAGTATTATAATTAAAACAAGGCTGATGATTAAAATGTATGTTGCTCAATATTGACATTTACCCCTCCTCACTTTCACTTAAAACACGAATTTTGGCACTATAGGTGCGTCAATGAAAAATGCTTATTTTGTACTATTATAACAATTTAATATGAATAAGTGATATACGGACTATTATACGCGTGTTTGTTCAATATTAAATTTATTAAACACGTTTAAGCAAACAATATTATGATAACCATATAATTCCTCGGAGTTATGAATATACTCGATATGTTATTTATATGAAGTCATTTTCTTATTTTGGTTTTATGAAATAATACATTGTCAAAACGTTGTTAAGCAAGGCAATTTATTTTACAGCTGCCATAATAATAACCCCTGAATCAAACAAGACATGAAATAAAATAAAATAATGTAAAAGTATAATTCAGTTTATTGAATTTTAATAAATACCGGTAAGCATAGTATCTTTTCTAAACAAAATAAAACATTCTTACCTTATAGTAGAGTTATTTCGTTGATAATTTTACAAATTTAAGACTCTACATTAGTTAAAGCGATTAAGATAAAGAACTTACAATAACAAAGCAACGAACGGTTTCCATTTTGTTTATAATCTCGGTAAAAACTAAATATAGAATTTCACAATAAACATAACATCTGATAACATGAGATAATTCTTTTCAAAGCTGATTTAATTTTTGCAATGCAATATAATTTCTGTCCAATTATTAAATGTAAAATATATTAAACATAAAATATTCTCCATGAAAACCTTACTCAGATATGATATAGATAGTTGTTATATCTATAAATGAAAGAGAAATATAATTCTTACAGAACATCTAAAGACGATGCAGGCTTTGTTTGATTGAGCCTGATAATTGAATGTTATGGAAAGTGGCAAATTACCATATTGACTACTACAACCACTCCACTAGAAATAAGCAAAAAACAACAACAAAAAAAAAAACAAAAAAAGAAATAATTGAAAATATCACAGTCAGTACACGATATTTTTTATGTTATGTTTGATCATAGTTTAAATTATATGTATAGTGTACATTGATGACTCTATAATAATTAATAAATGTTTCATTTCAATGTTAATTGCAATTCAATTTCGAAAACAGTTCACTAAAATAGTCTTCCAAATGTTTCTCCAATACATAAATTTGGAAAAAATAGACGGGTCAATATTAACTGACGTGCAACTTGATCTTTTCGAAGTCGCTCCAACTCGCACGTTGGTTTAATATCATCGGAAATGTACAGTCTTTTTTCCTTTTGAACTTCACAAACATTACGATTCTCTTAGGTTCGTTCATAAGTATATATAGAAAAGTCTAATTTTCGTTTCAAATCTACTTCCTTCTTTAAATTAGACGCAAAGTGATCGGACACGTTGACAAATTAGAGCCAGACAAATGACAGATATATGGCTTCATTGACCATTCGGCTACAAAGTAGAAGTAATTCACCCCTTAATCGTCTATACGTATAGTTTGTGTGCTCACATAGAACTATTCATCTTGATTTACGCCCTTTATCCAGCAATAATTTGATACAGTGAAAGCTGTTGATACATCAATGCCTAGTAAATCATTCCTGCATATAGAATAACAAACATATCAAAATGTGAAGCATTAGTGATGTATTGCATACCAAAGTTTGTTTCTCTTTAACTTATTCTTTAAGACCTAAAATAGAAATAGATTCTTGATGATCTCCGTGATATCCATGTAGCTGTGTGGCTTAATTTATGTAACTCGTTTATTGAAATAGCAAATTAAAATTATAATGATTTATTCAACTCGTATAATATATTCAGCTTCGAACCAAAACTTTTCTTTATCTCTGATTTTTTAAACAATGACATTATCATATTGAAGTAAATGTTAGTAAAATATTGGAATTTCAAACTTAAGCAGTTGAATCTATGTTTGTCTGTAAGGTCATGGTTACTGTGTCAAGAATCTGTTGTGTTTATAATTAGGTTTTTGTCTTATTTAGCCAGTTATCAGCCAGTTTTATTCCATGTAAAGATTATCGTTGTGACAATCGTTTGTGTAAGTGAAGTTTAAAATGTCATGCATATAGAGACAATATGAAAAACAAGACCAACAAGGAAAGGCGGCGTTCAATGAACGCAACCCCCATATGACCCAGCAACAAGAACCAATGGCAAGGAGCCCAGGCGGACCACAAACATAAAAAGGACAGGGCAACGACACGTTAATCATTAAATGATAAATAATTTGTAACTGATAAGGAATTCAAAGAAAATAATAATAGGCCCACAAAGGGGAAGGGGACAGGAGACCGGGGGAAGGGGGGGGGTTAATCAAAGAAATAAAAACTAGAGGCAATGGGGAAGATACTTTTTAAAACCCGTTTTCCATAATGCTATAACTTTAGAACGAAAGACACTTGCAAAAACGTTCATAGGAACCCAACGTCTAAGTGAAGTCTTATCTTTCAACATTAAGCAGTTGACATGAACGTATGATTAACAACAAGTGATTGAAGAAAGTTACGGCATGTGCAGTGCGTGAATTAGTGACCCAGTATAGGTGTCTCGAGCAATATTTAACTTTTCGAAAAATGTATCGTGACATCCTGTAGTCACATATGAATGCATGAGGTTTTATTTTAAAGGGTATCATTATGCATCTGCATGATAACTTGTTGTATTTTTACGTATTCAATTGTGGAATTTGCATATCTCATAGAGCCTGTAATAATCTTTTTCTCTTGGTTTTATTGCTTCTGTTTGAAAACTGCTTTTTTAATATATGATCCTTACCTTATTAAAATCATTAATGCTAAACAAATATAGACAATGAAAAATGTCCAGTGATATTAACCGGTTCCATTAATCAACACTTCATGTTATCAGTATTTTACAGTCCATTCTACAAAATTACCGGAATGTTAAAATGTTCGTGATAGACAACAGGGAAATAACATACTGCTCAACTAATTTGGTTGCGACTTCCTGGCAGACGTTTTCCTTTTCTCTACAAAGATTGTTTTTCTATTAATCTTAAAATACTGTTGTAACACAGACACATTTTATTCAGTAATCCCCACAGTATGCTAGAATTAAAAAAAACGAATACATTATTTTGTACAAAAGCATGAAACTTCGAGTTTCACAAATCTTACAAAAATAATGAATCAAATAAATAAATATACGTATATATTTATGAACATTACGTGTGTTAATTTGCTTGAGACATTGGAATTGCTTAAACGCTTAATAAATTGGTGTATGAGGGGCGTTCAATTTATTCGTAGACTTTGCTTACAACGTGTTTGTGTGAAACATAATTCATTAAATTTACTTGACCAGAAACAGAAATTTAAAATACACTTGTACATGAAATTTCATTACCACTTGACTGTCAGCGCCCTAGGTCACGTTGGTGATTCCCGACCTCAGCGACGTCACTGGATGTTACTTCGATTTCTGACGTGTCATCGCTCATAACTTCTCAAAGTAGCTAACGCTACATTCAATACAACTCTGATGCTGATAAGTCCGCTGATTTAATATGTTTTTGTACCACTCTATCGGCCTTCGTGATTATATTACTAAGCATTTGAACTTTTACCGTGCATTATTATTCTACAACAATGCCCTCAGGGTTGATATCTATTTCCTTAATAATCGTAGTAAAATAAAATAAAAGATATAAAATAAAAAAGAAATTAGATAAGAATTTAAAAATATCTTAAAGTAATTGGGGTACAGTACATAAAACTTTATCTGTTTTTACATTTTAGACATCCAGCGGTTTATTAAAATTTTAATCGTTTCTCTTTAATACAAGCACTAGTTTATGTAAAAATATAAATTTTACCATTCTGCATCTTCAACTCGCTTCCTTAATTAATTGAATAAATGTATATTTCATTAACGTGCAATTTCATCTCTGATCTTGTGTCGTCTTGAATATGTTCGTGACCAAAGAAAAACAAGCGCACAGTTTAAAGATGGCCTCTCTACACGTTTTTGCAGCATTTTGTTTTTTACAAGATCTTTGCAAAAACTTATATTATTCTTTTGATGCTCTCACAGCGAAAATGTTGTTTATTCAAACTCAAACGTCCAATTGACGTCATATTTGTAGGTAACGTTGTCATTACGTCATACATTTCTTTTCCGGATTTTAAGTGTTTATCTTATTAGCAAAGTAGTATGTTTACATGCTTAATAATAAGAACATTAGGGGAAATTTAGACTGGGGCGTTGGCGTGTTACCATGGTTATGAAAATGGCTGTCAGTCTTAAAGTTGCATAATAATCACTTTGAATTTTAATTCAAAAGAAATAGAAACGCTATCAATTGATATAATTTTAATTAAATTTGCTTATGAAATGAAAAAATTAGGACATAAGTCTATGTATGTATTGAACGCCCCTCGTATTTTATTGTAATACATTCTAGTAGGTATGACGTTTTTTTAAAAACGTTATACACCTAACTTACAGAACAGATAATGTTAAGCATTCCTTTAAAAGTGCTATTACCTGACATCTATTACACAATAATTGGTCAAACATTATTGGTTAGGAAGGTTTAGGTAAGGTGTATCAAGCAAGACGTATATAGAATACCATGCGTGTTAAAATCATAAACTAAATTCATGCAATAAATCCAAAATCGTTACTTTCGTCATTTCTGTTTTTTAAGAACGGTAAGGCTATTGCTGTTCGTAATAGAATGAACTGGTTGGACGTAATGCTAATTGGATAAATTTTCATAGTGACGCAGTTGCATTACGCAAACATACTGCTAACAGAATATTTTCTTGTAACTAAGAGGAATGTCCCTCCTTGCTTGTGAAGTACACTACATTTACAACTAGCAGTATATAATGCATAATATTCTGACGTGATAACGATTCTAACCTTGCTTTAAATGTAAACTAACAAACAACTTAAGGAGAGTGCATATCTATCAGTTTGTTTGTTTGTTTGTATGTTTCATTTTACGCCTTTTCCCAACAGTATTTTAGTCATATAGGCGGGTAGTTTCCTAACCATCTTTCCTGGAGAGCTACACCAGTACTAGACTACCTTCCTCCGCGCTTAACTACCAAAGCATCTCCCGGGGATCGAATCCACGCCACAGAGGTAACTGGATTAGAAGTCATCGACTCTAACCCCTCGTCCACGGAGGCGACTGACGACTATCGTGTTTACATTGTTTTGACATTTTGAGAGCATGTCAATTTAAATTGCATGTTGATGTTGAATCTCGTCAACATCTTGTTTTGTACTTTAATTTTGTTTTATTACACGTTATGTTATCAATATATTGCACGACCGCTCAAATGGTTTCAATATAAGGAATAAAAGACATTTTAATATCAGGCATGTTTTGCTCTCTTTTTTATAATGTACTATATTTATGAAGAAATGATCTTTTAAATTCACGCAGTCAATTTAATGAAATAAATGGTATTGATAAATATTTAAATTTGCAACATTATTTATTTTCTATTAATATTTAATTTGTATGTTTACGTTCTATTGAGATTAGGAAATCATGTACTATACAAAAATAACATTTGTTTAAATATGTTGTACTTTTAAGTTTTTTGTTTTTTTATAAGAAAAGCGTTTGTGTTTATTGAACTGATTACATATTATTACATTTAACATAAAAGCATTTGACACGACGCACCGCTTGATTTATTTTTAGTCATTCGATTTTGTCTACTGCAAGACAATTGCATCAATGCCGCGGATTTGTATTGTTTTGTTCATTCTCAAGAGTGCCTTTAAGTCTGCCTTTTTCAAGATTTTCAAGATTTTCTTTATCTTCGTACACAGATTGTCATGACGAATGGGACTTAATTTACCTATTTTCTTTCATATTTATCTTAAAAAATATAACGCAAGTGTTAGCTTTACCAATTTACACACACATTTTTTACACTGATATCACTCAATACTATACATGCTTCTTGAAGTGTTTGTACCTGGTGAAATATTATAGCTCCGCGCCCACAGGCGCGATGCTATTTGTGTTTACTATTTTTTTGTCCATGGGCCCGGATTTGATCAATTAATCCCTTCGATTTACAGCTAAAAATAACTTCGGATTTTAGAACTCCTTTCGATTTCTATATAATATTGGTTTCCCCTTCGGTGATTCGCAGCATGTCATATTAATTAATGAGAATCGGAAAGCAGTTCTGCTATACATGAATTCGAAAGCTATAAATAGCTGTATATAAATAAATGTTCTGATTTTGTCACTTTGGTTATAAATTTGTTATTTCCCTTTTTTAGTAGTAGATCTACATGAAATTATAATTTGTTACATTTTGAATTGCATTTACACACAGCATATCAAGTATACTATTAGTGATTGAATTTGTCAATATAAAGAAGATTTCAGATAAAAGACTTTAACAATTTTGCTTATGATAATTATTCTTAATTTATATTTATGAAACTAAATGTTAAATAATAACATGTTGATATATTGGTTGTTTTGAAATAATTATAACTTTAGTATATAATGTCACATTTCATAGGCGTCAGTGTTAAAGCATATCAATTTGTGCTTCAAAATTTATTCTTAAAATGCAGTGTTCTCACTGCCGATCAGATCAACTCGATCAAGCACGATCAAGCGATCGGGTACCGGTTTAGCTCGGTCTGCATGCGTGGTCGGGGCGGTCGGCATGGCTCGGGCTTCCTACCTGTTTTTTTTTTTTTTGACATGTCAAAAAATTCGAGTAGATAAGCGGTCGAGAAGCGATCGTAATAGTGATCGAATAGAAGATCTAGTTGATGGAGAATAAATCGTGTAACGCTCTAGTTTGGTCGGGTATGCACATCTTACCCGATCTGTACACGATCATCTCGACTTCTATTCACGACTCGATTACGATCATTACGATCTGATCGGGTGGAAATCTGGCAACGATCGAGCAGAGGTCCAGTTAGTCTAGTTGAGATCGTGTATGACTCGCGTATAGGTTTGGGTGATCGAGAAGAAGTCGGGATGTTGGTCGGGTTGTCCGGTCGACTTGAGGTCGAGTAGGAGTCATGAATGTGCATTTAATGCAGCTTGGTCGGGCTTCATCGGGGGAATTAATGTGATCGGGACGATCAAGTTGATCTGATCGGCGGCGAGAACATAGCATTAAATGGCATGACTGGTGACATGTCCGGGGGTCCGTACTCGACAGCGAAAGCTGTATTTTGTGGCTTTACGAGTGGACGGACCCTCATTAAGCATAGGCTATAGATAGATAGCATCATTTATAACAACAGAAACTTTGATCTGCAGTTTGAACATGATATGTCATTTTTTTGTGAATGGTTTTAAAGCAATTCAACAAAAAAGTATATTGATCACCCAATAAATCAATTAACAATAGTTTTTTCATATATCACCAATGTCAAGTACTGTAGCTTTTATATCTTTGACTCGCATGAACATGCAAGCGAATTTTTTCATACCTGTCTAAAACTCAGGTAACAGTCTATTATTATATTGATAAATACTGTATCACCATGTAACGCATGCATAGCAAACAAAAAAATCCTGAATTTGGTCTTTTTGAAATTCATCCCATTTTTTCATTCCCAGTGTGTTCTGCTTTCAGTATTGAAAGAAACATTTTTTTTTTTAATTTGACATGAAAAAATGCATGTAATATTACTATATTATAATATTAGTCCCTTTGGTTACTATTTGTTTATTTGTTACAATTATAATAATAAAAAACAGACTTTGATTTTTTTGTCATATTATGTTACTGAATACAGTAGTGACACAAACAGAACACAGTACAGTCATGTCACATAACATTTACAAGTCTTGTAAGTCTTGTTTGTATTTGTTTTATATTTAATATCTTGCCCCTGTTTTTAATTATGGACAGTGCATTAGATAAGTATATATAATTATACAAAAAATGGTTTACAAAACATTCGGAAAAAATCTACAATAGTACTTAATCTGAATATAACATGACTTGTGCGTAGGAATAATTTGAATGAGCGCATTTTTTTGCGCGGAGCTTCTCAATTGCTGCATTGCAGCAACATTTGTACTTGTTCGCTATTTGATTTAGAATGAATTTTGGCATAAATATATATACATGTTTTGGCAATATACTAGCGCCTCTCATTTTAAAACATACATGTAAATATATAAGACATTTTAAAACTCTTGTCCATATAATGCATTTTACCCAATTCAGATTAAATTCGATAACAACTAATATTAAATGCTTTAGAATCAACTTTGGCTGTCAGCTTTCTTCTCGTTATTCATAACATTTTGATAAAACAAGCTCACCATTGCACGTGTCAAGCACATTTTTCTAATATTGTCATGACAAATCCTATTGCTATTGCCATATCCATTATGTTATTATCCAGACACAAGACGGAACTACTAACATGTAAATTTATTTGTTAAACTCCAAATCTATTTACATCATAGTTTATCACATACCCATGTATTTAAATAAATAACAGATTTTATTTGGAATTTATATATAACAGATCATACACACCACAACATCAATATGAGAGATAAAAAGAGAAACTTTTGGGCTTTCATGGACAAGCCTAGGTTATTGCACCCTACTTTATACATGCTTTCACTTACATAGTCACATTCTCATTAGTAATTAGTTAACTAATATCTAGTCAATCGAAAGAGAGATAAATTTGGTCTTGTCTGAAATGTATTTTTTGTTTTTTATTATTATTTATTATAATTAAATGAGCATCCTGTGCTAGTTATGTTTGACAAACTTCCGAAATATTCTATTACAATTTTGTCTTAATAACTTTTATATAAAAATGCATAACTGTTTGTATCATGCATATGTGTGTTTTAACCTAAACAAATATGTGATATAAACTAGAAAATTAATGAAATTTTTTAAATCAGTATATAGTATTGTTTGAGCACTAAAGGCTTGAACAGGTTACATGGGGAATGAATCTCTATTTGCGGTACGGCTATTGACGTACCGGCATTCAGCACATCCTTTTCCTTTCGCCATTTGTATAGGAGACGGTGTAGATTTTTGTAAAATATTCATGTTCATGTTTTATTTACTTATGAAATTTTGGGCAAGATGGATGGAATACACATTCGTTGGTTGACAGATAAGCATTTTGAATTTATTTACAGTGATTTGGAATAGGATTGATGCAGATTTCTTTTTAGTTTTTCTTTTGATTATTCTTGTCAATACTTTATAACCTATGTCAACACTTACGAATGCATATTGCTTGGCAATTTTTCATTTGTTGTTCTACCAGGTTTGAGCATTATAATTTTTTATGGTATTATTTATGCATGAAGCTCATTCAGATGAATTATAAATAAAGGATAAAGGTTGCATGGTGCTAAATTTGACTAGTGCCAGTAGTGGTAGGTCTATAAACAACTAAATTTCGTTAGGTAAAGTAAGTGGTTGCATATAAATACACGACCAAATCAAATGTTTCATTGGGAACAGTGAGTTAGGTTAGCAATGTATACATTAATGTTTACAATAATGTTGTTATATGTATTTTGAATGTTATGCTGTTGGCAACTGTTAACATTCTTATGGTAATTTATTTCATTTGAAGTCACAGTTCTACATCCCTGATTTTTTCAGAAGGGGCAAGAGGTGAAGAGGGTCAAAGGTGGTATAATTTTCTTTATTTTCCTTTCCAATGAAAACAAAAAGGCATTGGATTGTTCTTTGTCATTTGTGAAGAAATGCCCTGACAGATAATTGACAATTTTTGTAGAATCAAATGTGCCATGGAAAAATATTTTGTTTATTTGCAAAATTATTGCAATTAAATGTTTATTTTAAACTGAAAGAATAAAACATGAAAATAAATATAAATAGTAATAGTAATAATAAAAATAGTAATAAATATACATTAATAACAATGATGTATGTATTAATTTATAATAGCATGCATATTGTGCCTTAACATGGCTATTTCCAGTATATATGCACAAACATTAATATACAATTCTGTATTTTGCTTTTTATTGTTTATTTTCTTCAATGATGCAGGCATGTTTGTTTACTTTGGAATTATTTTAATTTGTTCATTGGGTGCTAGGCTAATTTATTTGTCTGTAGTTTGTAAGCTTGGTAAACGTGTTGGCTATTTTAAAGTGTTATTAAATAACTTCAGTCTTATTAATTTTATTTTTTGCAGTTCTTCTGGGTAAATTTCAACTAGCATGACATCAATTTAGTTGCTGATTGTGTAAAGGAAATTTTACTGTATGTGATGTTTACAAGGGCTCTAGGCTTATGCTATTTCAACATTTTGTTTTGATTCCAGTACTTAAACAATTTATAGTATTGCTTGGCAAGAAAAGTGTTCTTTATAACTATCAGTATTCTGTTATAAAGTAAGTGTTGTTGTTAATTGTTATTCACGGAACTGACATACATGTGTAATTTATATTTGCTCTCTGAATGATGACACTGCCTGTTGCGCTAACCCGGCATATTTAAAATTGTCATTTACTGTGTCTATTCCAGTTCTCAAACATATCTTAGTATGTGTTTGCTCATAAATATTTGCTTATGTTGCTTCTATTGGAAAACATTTTGATCAAATGTTTTGCCTCTTTGTATGATTTGGTGGTTTTTGTTTTTGACACATTATGACATACACATTAAATTTATCGATTGCCTGTAAACAGTTGCATACAAAGCGTCTGTTAGCAACATTGTTTTCATGAAAATGGTTTGTTTGTTTTGAAATATTGGGATGATATTTGATACATATATGATTGCCCCTGAACAGTTGCTAATTTAGTCATTTGCCTTCTGTTGGTAAGATTATAAGAATCTTACACCGGCTGCCGGTACAGACCGGAATATCTAGCTCGAGGGTAACTGTTTACGGCGGTAACGAGGCTCTGCCGAGTTTCCGCTAAACAGTTACCCGAGAGCTAGATATTCCGGTCTGTACCAACAGCCGGTGTTTGATTCTTTTTCTTGCATATTACATGTCAATTATTTTCGGAAAAGAAATTATGAAAAATGATACTCTCATTACGCACTTTTTTCTTATAGTAGCGTATGAACTTACAACTTCATTCATAACGGAAAAATGACGTCATCCTAAGAACGCGATTCATTCATAAAAGGCTCGCGTCAATGACGTCATTTAAAACACGCGACTTGTCTTACATGGGGGGTGTAAGACAGAGTTTTCTAGCACCGGTGTAAACTGTAGATAATCCTGTCTGACATGCAAGAAAAGATAATCTTTATTAATAGTCTGTTACATAAAACAAATAAACATTAGCTGTTGGTAAGATAAGATAATGTTACATAAAACATAAAAATATTAGCTTTTGTTTGATTGCTTATAGAAGGTGCTTATTTGGCTCTGTTAGTAATCTTTTTGATGAAAATGTTTTGCCTGATTGATTGCATATTTTGGATGATAGTTGACATATTTACTCATTTGATTGCTCATGAAACAGGTGCTAATTTGGCTCTGTTGCTAATCTATATATTTGATGCAAATATTTTGCCTGATTGATTGCATATTTGGGATGATATTTGACATATTGAATTATTTGATTGCCCATAACAGGTGTGCTTATTTGGCCCTGTTGGTAATCTATTTGAGGCAAATGTATTGCCTGATTTATTGAGTTTTTGGGATGATATTTGACATATTGAATTATTTGATTGCCCATAGTAGGTGTGCTTATTTTGCCCTGTTGGTAATCTGTTTGAGGCAAATGTATTGCCTGATTTATTGAGTTTTTGGGATGATATTTGAAATATTGAATTATTTGATTGCCCATAACAGGTGCTTATTTGGCCCTGTTGGTAATCTATTTGAGGCAAATGTATTGCCTGAGTTATTGAGTTTTTGGGATGATATTTGACATATTGAATTATTTGATTGCCCATAACAGGTATGCTTATTTGGCCCTGTTGGTAATCTTTTTTGATGCAAATGTTTTGCCTGATTGATTGCATATTTGGGATGATATTTGACATATTGAATAAGTTGATTGCCCAAGAGACAGGTGCTAATTTGGCCCTGTTGATAATCTATTTGATGCAAATGTTTTGCCTGATTGATTGCATATTTGGGATGATATTTGACATAATGAATTATTTTATTGCTCATAGGAGGTGCTTATTTGACTCTGTTGGTAATCTATTTGATGCAAATGTTTTGCTTGTTTGATTGAATATTTGGTATGATTTTTTAACATATTGAATTTTTGATTGCCCATATACAGGTGCTTATTTTGTTTTTTTGTCATATATATTTGATTTTCATGCAAATGCATGCATGGTTTGTTGATTGGGATTAATTTTGAATATGTGCATTGATTTATGATCAGAAACACTGTTATTTGGCATTTATTTGTAACTTTCTTGATACAGGTGGTTTTACTTTGATGCAAATGTTTTACCAGCTTGCATATTTGTGACTGTTTAAGTGAAAGGAATGTGTTCATTCTTGTGATTGATCTTGTAGTGGATATTAGTTGGTAATACAAATGGGTGGTAACAGATTAATGCTCTATAAATACTTGACATAATATATATATTCTTATTCAATTTATATAATTATTTACAGTCATAAAGATGTTTTTACAGTTGAAGTGACAGGTCTTCATCTATAGCCACATCACATAGAATTGGAACCGGTATAGGTAAAAGGTGGTAACATTTTTTAGTTATTCACTTTTTTTAACAAGCTACATATATTAAGCTGTGTGGCCAATTTGGGAACACTCTCTGAGGTAACATTTATTTTGCACAGTTCTACAGCGTTTTCCTTTGTAGTATGTCTCAAACATATTCATGTGGTAATGTTTAAACTCAATTATATTTTACTTTTACATGTAAGTGAAAATAAATGTGTAGTTAGGAAAAGACAGGATTTTTTTAACAGGCTGGTGATAGATGGAAAGCTTTATTTGAATAGTGATATTATTTCAATGTCTAAGAAATACCTCATAAGTATAACAGTAGAATTGCACTTGAGATGCTTCTACATAATGTAGAAAGATTTTTTTGAAATGTTTTCATTTGATTAAATTAATTTGTTAATATATATACAATATTTTTGTTTTTTAGATACCTAAAGTTCTGTATTTCTCTATTTTAAAGGGAGGTCATTTCATGTGATTAAGCATTAATTCATGCCAATGTCAACATTGTATGATCTGATCTGTTAGACGGTGGCTGTTCTACAGCAAATGTGCTTCATCATATGGCCATGGCCTGAGTAGGGCTCGAACCTTGGATTCCTGGGTTGAGAGGAGGACACCTTTACCACAAGGCTACTACTTTCCTTAGGAATAAAGAATACAAGTCATAAATACAGAATTCTAAGGTAATTCATACATCTTTTGACCACATTAAATTTGACTGTAGATTATTGTTTTTCATGTTACATAATCTATGGGTATCTTGAGTATCTGTAGTTTTATGTACTGTCATGCAAAGGTCGTCATGAGCATCCACAGTTATATTTAGATTGGAAGCAGTTCTTTGGCTGAGTTTGCCAATTGGTTAAAAAAAAATGTCTTCAGCCCTAAAATAGTTACCTTGATTTTAATATGTTCAGAAATTGTAGTGTATATATTTACAATGGTCACGGCTTTCTATGGGTCCAGATATGATTTTAATTTTTAATGCAATAGTTTTAATCTGTGTGTGGTAACATGGCAATAAAGAAAACTAATGCAGGTGCCTTATTGGCAGTACATTGACACCAATTTAGTTTTAGTTTAAAACGAAGAGAGTATCCAAAATGGATTGGTTATAAATGTTTTTTCAGGATAGTTTAAATGTTTGAGTGATTTAGGATCATCATGACTCTCTTGGTTATTTGCTTACCCAGAGTCAAGTTATCTGATAAATACTGCTAAACAAGCCTCATTTATCAATTAATTTTATTATGAAGAAGTTAAAGCTGGACTTAATAGCCATTTCGAATTACATGCTGCGTGGTGTTTGTGATTATTTATTTTTTCAGACATTCTAACATGTGTCTTATTTATACACAATTGTCTTGTCAGAGATGCAAGCTTGATTTCGTGCAATTTTGTCTAGTGGCAGCAGTAAAACAATGTCATTGTAGTCTATCCACTTTCTTAATTTTTACTGATATTATTCTTTTTTTTTTTTTTTTTTTTTTTTTTTTTTTTTAGTATCACATAATCAAGAAAACTTGCAAACCAATTACTGGTCATAAACATAAACATATAGCCAGTTAAGTTATGGCAAAATACTTAACATTGTTACAATTACTGGAATGTTTGATGCAAATTTGTTCATTTATCTTATGTATGATATACATTTTGTAACTGTTCATTCAGGCATTCTAAAAAACACTCTTAAAGCTTTATTTTAGAGGGAGAAAATGGTACATGGCTCAAAACATAAATGTAAATGACATTTTTGTGGTGGCGATATGGCTGAATTCCATTGCATTACATTCCAGCCATGTGGCGTTTTTCAGTATTCGCCACCAGCCTTTTTTGTTGTTACTGTAATTTCAAAGGAACCAAGTCAGCATCTGTTCCCAGGGCTTTCTTCTTTCTATTTCATTATTAGATAAATTTACAATATAAATTTATAAATTAATCTTAAAGTTATGTGAGCCATGGCCATTACTCCCATTCTAAATAAATATGAATCTTTAATATACATCATTGTTTTGGTGATTTATTTCCCCTTGTAATCTGTTTGAGCACTAAAGGCTTGAACAGGTTACATTGGGAATGAATCTCTATTTGCGGTACGGCTATTGACGTACCGGCATTTAGCACATCCTTTTCCTTTCGCCATTTGTATAGGAGAAGGTTCAATTTCGGACGGTGTAGATTTTGTAAAATATTCATGTTCATGTTTTTATTTACTTATGAAATTTTGGACACCCGCCTTCCTCTCCCTTATTGAGGTAAACTGTAAATTAACACCACGTGTGTTTGCTGTCGTGTTTTTCGGTTTGTTTTTCAGACTGGCACGACACGTCATGGCTCACAGTGATGTGTGGATGATCAATTTCAAATGCTGAACAGATTTGATGGTATAACAGAAAACAAATGGATGTTGTAGGACTTATAGTAAAATGACATTTTTGTGATGAAATAGTATGATAACAAACAATTTTATGTTTGATAGCAATATTTAATTATATATTATGATGTTGTTTATCTGCGCGTGGCGTTTTTCAGTATTCGCCGCCAGCCTTTTTTGTTGTTACTGTAATTTCAAAGGAACCAAGTCAGCATCTGTTCCCAGGGCTTTCTTCTAACTATTTCATTATTAGATAAATTACAATATAATTTATAAATTATTCTTAAAGTTATGTGAGCCATGGCCATTACTCCCATTCTAAATAAATATGAATCTTTAATATACATCATTGTTTTGGTGATTTATTTCCCCTTGTAATATTAATTGGTAGGAAGTTTACAGATCTAAAAGATTCCGATACTCGCTTAGATAATTTTATAATTTGAACGTGTATACGTTTCAGAAAGATCCTTAAGATCATCATTATACTAATTTTAGAATGGCAATAAGATTCCCGGATTTAATTTTGTAATTTAAAACGACAAATGAAAATCTTGATCTATACGCTTCTTTTCACTATGTATGTATAGCGTAAAAATATATGCACGGCCGTGCAATGCCATATTTATGGAGTCGCAAAAGAGGGACGGGTGTGTGATAAACTGATATAACTGATATATGTATTCTAAGATATGTCCTAAATACTACAAATATAATCACCTTAAACTTACTTTTTTTCCTGAATGTTTATAGGCCGTGACATGAGTCTACCTGTCACTTAATCAGGAACAGGAAATAGTCAGCAAGTGACCAATTGCTTACGAGCCGTCCGAAGCCTCAAATTTATTTATTCAGAAAGCATTATTGTCATGGGATATGTTTATACTGAAATATATCGAATATAAAATATCATTGATTTATCAAATATATTAATGCTATATAGTTTAGCTATAGCTTTTTCTGTAAAAATATTCATCTAGTTTACATATTACTGTTTGTTGACATCGTTCAATGTCTTTTGTTGTAAACGGAAACAAACTTTGAAAAAAGATAGAATAGTTGTTCGTCTTAAGGATATTATAATCACTAATCCAATATTTTATATTTTTTATAACTCTTAATTTATTTTTATTGCAATGGTAATGACTTCTTAACTTTGCTTGATTCAATCATAAGCATGGAAATGGTGTACACATGGATTAAGCGTCAGTAAACGTCATTTTTTACTGAGATTTCGCCACAGGGAAAGAACTGTTGTGTACTGTTTTTTGTGCTACAATAAATCAGATATATCTTATGAATAACTATCTTCGCGGAGTGTACGTAGGCAAAGAACATGTTGTTTTATCTTGTTTTTGATCATAATGAATCAAATTAATCAGATTTATTGCATTTCAATATGTGAATTTTGTCTAGTTTTGGTTATATTGCGTTGTATTGATTGTCAATATACACTAGACTAAACCGCTTCAGATAAAAGGTATTCACAATCATATGTTCAGTGTCTTTTCAAAATAATTTTCAATTAATTTTAATATTACAATTGAATTTAAATATTTTTTTCAAGTCAGCTTCCAAAAGAATCATTCTTCCACACATAAATATGTAACAAATGGACGGGTCAATATGAACATGAACTGATATGCAATTTGATCTTTTCCAATTGGCACATTTGTGTAATATCATTGAAATGTATAGTCCTTTCTCTTTTAAACTTCTCAAACATTACGTCTCCCTAAGGTCTAGTAGTATATAACGAATAGTCTTATTTACGTTTCAAATCTACTTCCTTCTTTAAATAAGACGCAGAATGATCCGACAGTTGACAAATTAGAGCCAGATAAATGACAGTTGTATGGCTTCCATTGGCCATTTGGCTACAAAATAGAAGTTATTCACCCCTTAATTGTTTATCCATATAGTTTGTGAGCTCACATAGGACTATTTATCTTGCTTTATTCCGTTTATCCGGCGATAATTTGGTACATTGAAAACTGTTGATACATCAATGTCTAAACTAAAAAGTCATTCCTTTTCTTTGAAGATTTAATGAAAAATTAAAAAATCAGAAAATGATTATTGGGAGGAAGTTCAAAGATCTCAAGTGTCCGAGAAATTGAACTAGTAAGATTGTTTCTGATACTCCAATTTTGTAATTTGGACGTGTAAGCATATCAAATGATCATTTATATCATTAAACACATTTTAAAATAGCCAATGAGATTCCCTGATTTCAGTTTATAATTTTAAAATGACTACTGAAATTCTGTCTAAATTCAGTTCCTACCTGTAAATTTTACAGGAAGTCAAACCATTATCAGCGCACTTTTACCAAATTTGTTTTTATATTATGTACTGAATTTGTCATATGTGCTTCATCAGTAGCCAACACAAGAGTACAAAAACAAAACGTTACTACTGTCACGCAGGGTGACCGTAATAAAAATAAGAGTCATATATACTGTTGTCAATGTATTATATTTGTATTGTTATTATTGTTGTTTTGATCTCCCTCAACAAATATTAAGCGAAAATGCCAATTTAAGTTTTTTTTCTTATTAAACCGTTAATTTGGATCATTTATTTACCTGTATAACATGACGTTTTGATAAACGTGTTGTGCGACTGACTTAATAAGTAGTTTTTAACAGTGTCAAAACCCTTTTAAAATATTCCTGATTTTTATTAGTTCCTTTAGGTGATCACATTAAAAGTAGGATATTACATTAAACAAGTTAAAATATATGTCATTTAAAGAAGATATTTGTTTTAAAATGTGATTGAATAATTGGTATTTTGGTATATCTTCTAATATCAATCAGCGTTTGTCTGATAGTTGTATCTTATTAAGAATGAGCATATAAAATTGTCTACACAAATGTGGACTCAAATGATTTTGGAAAGCTATTCTTTTTACGGAATATTAACACCAATTATTGTTCAACGTTTTTTATTTCGAGGTAAAAAGTGTGTACGTGTCGCTAATATCGCAATAACGCGACTTTATAATGAAAATTGATACTTTATTATTTATATCTAATATATAGTTTTGTTTAATTGTGCAAACATTTGTTGCAAATGCACTAAAAAGTCACTAAAAAGTAAAACAATGTTTCTTTCATTTCAGAACGTTTCAGTACATATCATCCCAAGATGATATTGTGTAAAATGCACTTCTGCCTTCTGCCTTTGAATCATAATTATGTACTATATCATTGTTATTGTTGTAGTTTAATGAATGAACGCCTCCATTTTACATTGCACCAATCCTGCTGGGATGTGAAAGAAAAGAAAGAAATTGGGTCATTCGTCAGTAAGTAATATCTGTCATATTAAAGGAGACATTTTGTAGTAAATCGCTTTTAAGAGAAGCCTGGTGTTTATTAAGCACTACCATTTATAAAAGTTTTCATAAAATACTTCCTGGTAAAATTGTTAAGTTGAGTTCAAGAAACTGAATTTAAAAAGTTATGGAAATTTAATCATAAAAGCGAATTCGTAAAGTCATTAAGTTCGAAACAAAGTTTAAATGTTGAATAAATGAAGCTAAAATCATAAATATTTCAGAAAAAGTAAAATCATGAATACAATTGAGAACTCGTTATATTGAAATCGGGAATTTGATGAATTCATGATTACAAAATGTTCCTATACATGTAGTTCTTTATGTTCTTATGCTTTCGTTTTAGAGAATGCTACATTATTGAATTGATTAAGTACACGCTAACAAAACATTTAATGAACAAATCACTCATCCGAAACAGTTTAAGTTACTTTAAGTGTCCAAAGCTACCTTTACCTTTCAGATGATTATCTTTGAATTTGTTTTAAAGAAATCTTTCATTGGCTCATTTCGATGGATTTGATATCAAAAGGAAACAGCTAATTATATAGGTACATGTATATTTTTGTACAATTACAATAAATTATAACAAATTAACTGCAGACGAATTCTGCAAAATATCCGCCTTCCACTAGACAATGCGTTGAGGTTTGGCTTAAACGAAGGAGGTTCATTGATACAGACAGGGCTTTAAAATCAGATTCTCCTCAGACGGATCGATATGTGACAACAACAGTAACGACAGTATGAAAGGGAAAAGGCATGACTTGAAAACATAAAATAATTATGGAATGTTGTTTAAAACTGAAATCGGAAAATGCTTTTAAAATAGTTAAAGGCAACATTAGTCAAATTTCTATAAACTATGTATGCGGATTCTTGCTATATGTTTCGAACTTAAAAAAATACAAAATACTACCTGATGACTTTTGGGGATGTTTTATTTTTGCCATATGTTTCTTGTATGGAATACAAACATGTATTCACAAAGATACTTGTACAATTATCTAAATAGAGAGAAGTGCGAATGGTAAATACATAAACCTTTCTGCAGTGTTCATACTGTATATCAAAAGACTTTGCGTTAGCGTGAACTTTGTACAAAAAATGTAACAATTGAACATACAGATTAAATGATTACATATTAAATACCATTTTAACACTACATTAAATAAGTAATTGTAATTGGGTGGATATATTGTTTTATTAAGTCACGATACGTATCATCTATAACTTTTTTAGTTTACAAGTAAATAAGATTTTATCAGAAGTTCTTAATGTATATAATTATGTATTTTTCTATGTTTAACGAGGGTTAATCCGTTCCTATGACTATAAATGTTGCTTTCGCTGTCGAGTACGGATCCCGGACATGTCACCACCAATCATGCCGTAACAGGGTTAGTTTTGAAGCACAATGTGGTGATAAATTACCTCAATGCAATTCCCCTTTTGTTCAGCACAGAATACCTATTTTTTAACAATAATAGTTTCACCTATGTCTCGTTTGAGCTTAAACTAAACCTTCTTAAATATGTAAGATAATTACTAGTGTACAAAGTTACGAAAGACCGGTGGTGACATTTCACGTTCACGAATTCATAATTTCAAGATTTTAATATTCCATTTTTTAGAGATGATATATTGAATTTTTAAATCGTGAATTCATGAATTCGCGATTTCATACTTTCACGATTTCTCTTAAAAACCTGAATAAATGAAATCGTGTAATAATGAAATCGTGAATTCATGAATTCACGAATTCACAATTTCATTTTTTAAGTAAAATCATGAAATCGTGAATTCATGAATTCGCGATTTCATTATTTCACTTTAAAAAATGAAATTGTGAATTCGTGAATTCACGAATTCACGATTTCATTATTTCATTTATTCTGGTTTTAACAGAAATTGCAAAATTATGAAATCGTGAATTCATAAATTCACGAATTTACGATTCCATTATTTAAAGTGAAATCGTGAAATAATGAAATCGTGAATTCATGAATTCACGATTTCATTATTTCATTAATTCAGGTTTTTTTAAAGAGAAATCGTGAAATTATGAAATCGCGAATTCATGAATTCGCGATTGCATTATTTCACGATTTCACTTTAGAAAATGAAATCGTGAATTCGTGAATTCGTGAATTCATGATTTCACGATTTCACTTTTCATTTATTCAGGTTTTTAAAGAGAAATTGTGTAATTATGAATTCACGAATTCACGATTTCAAAATTCAATATTTGACTCTAAAAGTAATGAAATATTAAAATCTTGAAATCATGAATTCGTGAACGTGAAATCTCACCACCGGTCTTTCGTACAAAGTCTCTTTATGCGACTCGTATGAATACTCGTTTTGCTATACTTTTGAACAAATAATTAATTGAAAACATAAATATGGTTGCCAAATTGTAACAGTAAAAAGTAAAATTACACACAATAAACGTTAAGACCTTCACTACAAGTCTCGCACAATGCGTGATACCGCAATTTGAAATCGCTGAAGATTAATACAAGATATGGGCACTTTTACGATAGCCATTTGTACAGTAACGTAAGGACATCACGTAAACAACGTCAGAAACGTATATCAATTGATACAATGTTAATAAAATTGCTTTATAAATGAAATAAATGAGGACATTAGTCTACGAATATATGGAACGCCTCGTACAATGGTATGCAATACGATTTTTTTGTTATTGCCGACGCGTATGTACACGCAGTATCCAAATACATATTTCAGTATATGTTCAATCAAACTAAAGATTAGTAAAAACGGAACATGCTAATCAGCTCTAATTTCGTATTTTAAAATCCAGTTTAAACACTTTTCTAGATATGTTGATTATGATTATATTCCTTCTTGTCCGTATCTCCAATATCGAGTCTGGAATTCCAAAGATATTCTATTGAAATGATTCTGTAACACAAATGTTTTAATATCATGTATTGAATAAGTTTAAGAAAATCACAGTCAGTAATGCCTATGCTATGTTGTTAAGAATGTACATAACATTTAGACATTGACAATCTTACAATTGAACGCAGCCGAAATAATGAAATCAGTGTAATGAATAAAGCTCGTATGAATAATTAAGTTGGTTTGAGAATTTGAAACCTCTGAGAACGAATGGAATGAATTATGCAGTTTCGTTGCTTAAACCGTTTCTTTATTTAAATGCTTTTTTTCTGAGACAGTATCAGCCACGACAAGAAAATCAAACATTATAAGGAAAGGTAATAGTCCATTATATACATATTTATTATATCACATCAAAACAGTTCAATAACATCTTATTACTAGTATTTTTTTTGTGTGAAGAAGTGGCAAAATGAAGCCGTCCAGTATATATACATTGAAGGTTTGGTGTTTGTATAAGGCAGTGATTAATATATACTTCCTCCCACGCTATTAGTGCAGGCTTAAGTAAAAACCTACATTTGAATATGATGTAGTATATAATTATGTATCACAGGCAACCCAAAATGATTTAGCCTGATATAAAATGAAATACACGAGACATGGAAAACATCTGACTTTTCCTATTATAAATATCAAAAATATATAATAATTAGACACATTTACATTCCACAACACAATACTTGTTAAGAACTGCACTGCGCACACATCTATATAGTTTATTTAATAAAATTGGTATTTTGTATCGTATTGACAAGTGTAATGTTGTAATACAAATTTACGTTTAAGATTTTACATTAGATAAAAATTATTAAGATAAAGCACTATTAATAACGAACAAACGAATGGTTTCCATTTTGTTTATATCTGGTTTAATATAGAATTCCATAATTACATAGAATCTGGTTACAAAAGATATTTCTCTTCGAAGCTGATTTAACAAAAACATAAATATGTAGTTGTATATAACAAATTTCCTGCAGAACATCAAAGACGATGCAGTCTCGGTTTGATTGAGCATGTTCATTGTATGTAATGGAAAGTGTTAATTGACGTATGAACTACTACAACCATCCGATTAGAAATAAGCAAAAAAAAAAAATAGATAAAATTGAAATTATCACAGTCTCATATAATTAAAAATTATAAATTGCAGTGCACGATATGTTAATGTTATTTTTTATGATAGTTTAAATCATATGTACGAGGGGTGATCCAAAGATTCGTAGACACCCTGCAAAAAAACAAAAAGTAATAAAGCAAATCACATGGAATTCTAGTATCTTATTAAGTGAGCATATGTCGGCAAATTCTCAAAATATTGTAAAGATTGTACAAGAATAAACGATTCTGTACTAGTTTATATACATAGACATGACAAAACGCGGCGCAGCTCAAGACGTCTCAAACGACGTTATGCTATCATAGGAAGTAATAAAAATACGTAACCATTTTGCCTTATAACTTTTCAAAGTATTCCCCTTTGACCCGCACACATTTTTCATGGCGGCGGACCCAGTTATGGAGATACACACAATGTCCACGAATTTTTGGATCACCCCTCGTATACTGTACATTAAAGACACTATAATTAATAAATATATATTTCATTTCAAGTCAATTTCGAAAACAGTTCATTAGATAATCTTCAAAAATATTTCTTTAATACATGAACTTGGAACAAATAGACGGGTCAATATTAACTGATGCTTAATCTTTTCGAAGTCGCTCCAACTCGCACGTTCATTTAAATATATCATTGAAATGTATAGTCCTTTTTCTTTTGAACTTCATAAACATTATGACTCTCTTAGGTTCATTAGTATATAACGAAAAGTCTAATTTACGTTTCAAATTTACTTCTTTCTTTAAATAAGACGCAGAATCACCCGACACGATGACAAATTAGAGCCAGACAAATGACAGATACATGGCTTCCATTGACCATTCGGCTACAAAGTAGAAGTAATTCACTACTTAATCGTCTATACGTATAGATTGTGTGCTCACACAGGACTATTATCTTGATGTATTCTGTTTATCCGGCGATAATTTGGTACAGTGAAAACTTTTGATACATCAATGCCTAATAAGTCATCCCTTTTCTTGGCAAAACAAACAAATGTATTTGTTATGCAGTAGTTATGTCAAGCATTCCAAAAAGAGAACGTTATTTAAGTTTGATGTCCTTTAACTTATTCCTTAAGACCACCAAATGAATAAGATTTTCTGCCTATCTACTCCGATAAAAGAAACATGTTTAATATCTTACACAACTAGGGTTTAGAAACTTATTCACAAACACTGAACAGAACTAAGATCCTTTGTTGAGAATATATATACATGAAAAAACAACGAAAGATCAATTTGTGCAAAACAGGCATGGTAAAAAGATAGCGTGCCAAACCTTGCATAATATGTGAGTTTTTAAATATAATTTAAATTTGGACAATATCTTCTAAATATAGAAAATGATTACCTTAGAACAGTTAATACTTGTTATACAATATCTAGCCCATGAATGAGCCAGATAATTATTTGATTAGCCTGGAATCTAAGATTGTCAGTATTGAGATTTAAATATAATGGTAGAATCGGAAAATAAGTACGAGGGACGGTCAGAAACATGCTCCTCTCTTTCCACGTGCAGCTATATACAAACATTATATATTGGCAAACTACATTCATTCGCCAATAACGTGGTCAGTTTATTTTCAATGATAGTTGTGTATACACAGTATTTTGCCCTCTGATATATGATAGGTGTTTCGTCTATCATGGACTCTTTGTTAAGGGAACAACGCTCTGTAATAAAGTTTCTGGTTGCAGAAGGTGAAAAGCCCTGCCAAATCTTTCATAGGCTTAAAAAAATATTTTCTGATAAATGTGTATCACGTTCAGCCTTCTATAACTGGGTTTCTCAGTTTCGTGAAGGCAGAACAAGTGTTTGTGACAGGCCTAGGACTGGGCGGCCAGCTGAGGCGGTGACACCAACAATGGTAGCAAATGTTAAGGCTTTTGTCAACAAAAATCGTCGAGTAAATTTGGAGGAGGTAGCCAACATGTTTCGCATCGGTAAGGCATCGGCACACAAGATTTTACACAAACACCTATGCATGAGCAAGGTAATGCCAGGTGAATGCCTAGACAGCTGTCCGCAGATCAAAAGGCAACCAGAGTAACGAATGCAAAAGAACATTTCAGTCGTTTTAATCGTGAAAGAGATAAGTTTTTGAACCGCATTATCACTGGAGATGAGATGTGGGTTTATTATCAACTCTTACAAATGGCAATTGTTGTCTCACCCTCCTTATAGCCCCGGACCTTGCCCCCTGTGACTTTTATTTGTTTCCAGAACTGAACAAATTGCTTGCTGGAAATATAAGACCAGGGCGGCTTTGATATCTGCTGTTACACAGTACCTAAAACATAGGTCTACGTCATGGTTCACAGCGGGAATACAAAAGCTCCCACGAAGATGGCAAAAGTGCGTAGACGTAGGTGGAGAATATCTTGAAAAAGAGTAGAAAGATTTTTTTTTAATGTTTAATGGTTTTCGAGAACGAGTCACGAGAACGAGTCAAAAGTCCGGATATTTTCTGACTTCCCCTCGTACACAATTATTTAAGCAGAGGGACTAGCTCCTCTGCGTATAATTAAGAAATTGCATTTTGCATATAACTGTATTATTGTCGTAACTTTCGAAATAACTCCACCTGTCAGTCTTTTCCTTAATGACACACCATTTTAATATCTGATTTTAATATCTGATTTAAAGAAAATGCACAAATACTAGTAAAAGAAACAACGTTTACAGCTTCAATAATATTTGAAGTAAGTTTTGGATTGAATTTTTGTGTGGATACGTAGTTACACTGGCATGCAAAATTCATAATGGAGATTTTCCAATTTCATTGCTGGACAAATGTATCCCTTTTCCTTACGGGTACTCCTTCTGGCTTAGAACGTTACCTTAATAAAGTATCAGACTTTCTATGGAAATTTTCCTGGCATGATATGACGTAAGTTCCCTCGAAGGATTGATGTGGACCTATTGAATATCTGAAGAAATGGATTATTCACCCCAACAGAAAACAACAAAACTTACAACAACAAAAACAACCAAGGTATAATATCTTCCACTTATGATACGCAAAATTGTATATAGCAGAATCATTGATTCACCAACAAAATATCGACTTAGTATTTGCTGATGAATGTAAAAAAAAATAAGAAGTATACCTATAAAGAGACTCGGGCGTACATAGGTTATTTTAAAGTTTTGTAATAGCATTTAATTTTTAGATGCAGTAAATACTCACTACAAGAAAATGTTTAAATGGAACTATAGTGTTACGTATTCATGTGTACATTTATACGAGCGTTTATACTTTATTAATATGTAAAATATATCGAAAATTTGAAATTTATATCAATAATTATATGATATATCATGAACACTGAACATAATCTACCAATTCGGTTTTTTTATTTGGCGGCTATCGGTTTGCACAGTCATGTGTTTCCCGGTTCGTAAACGCTATTGGTAGTCTAGTCATTTGGAACAATACTTGTATGTCATTTTTAACTCGTTAAACTTTAATGTTGAATTATTTTAATGAAAATTAAAGGATGTTCACAGATCTCAAATATCCGGGAAATTTAACAAAAAGTATGTTTCCGATTCTCCTTTTTTGTAATTTGGACGTGCAAACGTTTCAAAGATCTTTCATATCATTATACTCATTTTATAAAACCCAATGAGATTCCCCGATTTCAGTTTGTTTTTTTTAAAATGACAAATGAAAATCCTACTTATATTCAATTCCTACGCCAATCGTAAGAATTCTGTTTTTAAAGCTTACTCGATGAAATTAAATTTCATTTTGCACACAAACAGATATCCTCTATATCTTATTTAGTATAATCATAATAGTTTTTCTACACAAATGAAGATTCAAATGATTTTGGCATGATATTCTTTTCGTAGAATATTAACACCGAAAAAAAGCATGTATATCATACTGTAATCAATTATTTCAAAAAATGTTCAATCATTGGCTAATTACGATGCATATTGATATTATAAGGACACAATATAATAATATAACTACATTTTATATTTTTACAATTACAATAAATGAAAACAAATAAACTGCAGACTAATTCTGCATAATATCCGCCTTTCATTTAGACAATGCCTTGTGATTTTATATGGTTTCATATACTACATTTCACCAAGGAGCTTCATACGACGGAATACTTGATACATACAGAATTTAAAATCTGATTCTCCTCAGATGGATCGATATGTGACAGAAACAGTAAAGAGAGTATAAAAGGGAAAAGACAAAACTTGCAAACATTACAGATTTAAGAAATGTTGTTTCAGACAGAAATCGGAAAACGTTTTTAGAAAGTTTTAGGATAACATAACAATCAAATTTCTATGAACTATTTGGATTCCTGCTATCTGTTTCTAACTGTTACATCCCAAAACTACCTGAAACGAGGATGTTTTATTTTTTACACACGTTTCTTTTACGGAATACAAGCATGTAGATCCGTTTCGAAATTATATAGATACTTATACAATTGGAGAGAACTGAGAATAATAAATACATAAATTTATAGTATGCAAGCTATAAATAACACAGCCTTGTACTATTGTGTTGTTTTTTATCATAAAGAACATAACAATTAAACATATAGATTAACTGTTTACATAAAACACAAACACCATTGTGACATTGCATGAAATAAGGAAATATACATTAAGTGGAAATATGTGATGCAAGACATGTTCGATTACCAACCTAAGAGTCTATTTTCGTTCTTAAGCTGCTGAGTAAGGTAAGTTTGGTTCACAATTGTTCATTTTGTATTTATATAATAATTATAAGGAATTTGTTATTGAAAAACTGTCGGTCAATATCATATAAAAAATATATGTTGTTTTATTAAGTCAATGATTTATCAAATGCAATCACTTTAAACGCATTGAGGTTATGAACGAATATTGCATACGAGCGTGTTTTACATATAAGCACTTGAAATACTATTGAATAAAACACTAACACCTGTGTAATGAAGAGAGTAAACAAAATAGGACGATATGTAACATTTATAATTATTTTTAGGTTACAAGTAAATAAGATGTTATCAGAAGTTTTAAATAAACAATGTATGTATGTTTTTATTATATGTTTAATGGGGGGTCCATACACCCGGTTGGCTATAAATGCAGCTTTGGATGTCGAACATGAAACCCGGACATGTCACCCACAGTGAAGCCCTTTCAGAGGTTATTTTGAAGTGGTGATAATGTATCTCTTTGCCATTTTCCTTTTGTACCTGCAAGTTTATGTTAACATGGTATTTAAAGACATAATTATAAAACCGTTGGCATATCGGATACTAAGAAATGAACAAACAAAATGTTATATTGCCTTCTGCATAACAATAATGCCAGGAAATTTAGGTGAAATAGTGTAGTATATGCTTTGTTTTTTCTCCGCTCGGCGAAAGCGTCTTAGAATAATGTATGTTATGATGTTATGAACATATTATGCGCCTGGCTATACAGTTGAAGTGGGATCATGCATGAGAGAAATGAAAGCCTTCTGTTCAGAAGACTTTTTCTGGTACTCAGCCGTTTCTCTAACTTATACCATTGACAATGCAAAAACGAAAAAAGACATTCTTCTCTATAAATATATCAAAGCATTATGGGGAATTCTATTTATTATAACTGTTAAAACAGCAAATATGATAATTTTACTAAAATTCAACCATGGATATGTTTCTGTTTCTTGTGCTTCTTCATTGAGCCGTATAGAAGTGTTTGATGCAGTGGAAACATTTATTACAGACATATCAATTTCATTTGTTGTATCAATCAGATTTTGAATTCCAATTTGTATTCAAATCTTTAGAAGGAAAATAGACTTAAGTAACTTTGATATGTAATGTATGCCATGCTAAGATAATAGCGTTAATACCTTAAATACTTACAATATACACTTTATATAAAATATTAAATAATGTACTATACTATTTTCGATTGCTAAATAAGCAAATATTCCATCCTTTGTGTCATAATTATTCTATCAAAATTATTATTTAAGCCTCTTTCCTTTCTATAGAGAGTATTTTTATTTTCTCCCTTATGTTCCTTATAAAAGAGAAGAACAAAGCTCGTTATTAATCTAGATAATGTTGAGAAAATCGTCAACTGTCTTTCTTTCTTGTCTTGACTTACACATTGTAAATTTCTAAGGCGACGAATGTCTGTTATATGGATCAGATCTATAATTGTTTTTATTTCTCTTGGGTGTTATTTTTCATAAAAAATATGTAGGAAGACGTTCTTAATGAAAATAATTTTACACATATTTAAATCGCATCAATGGGCAAGATCCTGGAAAAGTGACGTTTAGAAAATATCTGAATGAAATATCTTTATCGTGATTTATTATTTCCTTAATATTCAATATATCTACACTAAGAACAGCAAAATAAAACAAAACATTATACTTATTTCTTAAAACATACTAGTTTAACGCATGTTGAATTAAAACTAAACCATCTTGATAATGTAAAATAGTTACTAGACTAGTGTACAATGAAAAGTATTTTTATGCGACTAGTATAAATTCTCGTTCGCCATACACTAGTATAAACAATTAAAGCCTTTAAAAGGGTTACCTAATTGTACCACTAAAAGTACAATCACTTGCAACAAATGTTAAATCCTTGATACATGTCTTGTATTCAGCTTTGGTACATTTCGTTACAGTGTCGCACAATGCTTGAAAACGGTTATTTAATTTGCTCTAGAACAGTTCAAGATCGGGGCACTTTAACAATGACCATTTGTACAGCTGCGTCTTTAACCTCTGATCCAATTTAAAAATACCATAATATTCAGTTCCACCCATTGTTTGAACTCCACATGATGTTTCTAAATTCAAAATTTCACCATTACCATGATTTATTGTTGAATTTTGCTTAAGCCGGTGGTACGGGGGGGGGGGGGCGTGCACTGTCATTACCGTCCATGAACAGGCTCAATCAAACCGAGCCTGCAACATTTTCAATTTTGTCTCATAATTTCTCTCTATCTTATACAAGTATTTGATGGTAACGTAATGACAGCACGTAAGCACCGTCTGAAACGCCTAGTTTACAATCGGATATGGTACGAATTTTTGTTCTTGCCGACGCGTATGTGCAAGCAGTATCCAAATACATTTTTTGGTATATATTCATTCAAACTCTAAATTAGTATAGAAACATGTTAGCCAGCTCTAATTTCGTTTTTTAAGATAAAGTCTGAACAATATTCTAGATATTCTACTGGATATGATATATTTTTCTTGTCTTTATCTTCAATATCGATTCTGGAATTCCAGAGACATTCTTTTGAAATTATTCTGTAACACGAAGGCTTAAATATCATGTATTCAATAAATTGTAGAAAATCACAGTCAGTAATGCCTATGCTATCTTGTTAAGAATGTTCATAACATTTAGACATTGACAATCTTTTAAATTGAACGCAGCCGAAATAATGAAATCAGTGTAATGGATAAAGCTCGAGTTGTATGAATAATTAAGTTGTTTTGAAAATGTGAAACCTCTGAGAAGGAATGGAATGATTTATGCAGTTTCGTTGCTTTATCAATTTCTTTATTTAAATGCTACTTTTCTGAGACAGTATCAGCCACGAACGAAAAAATATCAAACTTTATATGGAAAGGTAATGGTCAACTATATACATTTTATTATATCACAACAAAGCCGTAGAATGTCATCTTATAACTAATATTTTGTTTTTGTGAAGAAGTGGAAAAATGAAGCCTTCCAGTATATACACATTGAAGGTTTGATGTTTGCACAAGGCAATAACTAATATAAACTTGAGTACTGGCTTAAGTAAAAAACCTACATTTAAATATGGTGTAGTATATAGAGGTTATTCGAGTTTTTTCTATAAATACATGATTTATTTTCATCGAGTGGTATGAAAATAAATATTTCACAAGTGGCGGTAGCCACGAGTGAAATATGGTAATTTTCATGCCACAAGATGAAAATAAATCATTTATTTATAGAAAAAAACTTGAATTTTCTGTTTATTATATACATTTTTTCTCTTTTTTGACATTAAAATTTGAAAGACTTTCCCTTAAATTTTGTGTACTGGCAGAATTTATAAGAAAGTAGTCCGGCAAGACACCAGTGAAAATACGGAAAATATGTTTCACTGCAGTGAAAAATAAATTTTTACAGTGAAAATATGGAAAATGAAAATACATATTTTATTTCATCAATATTTCTCAATATTTCATTTATAAGTATATAATAAATAATTATGTATCACTGGCAAGTCAAAATGATTTAACCTGATATAAAATGCAATAGATGAGACATGGAAAACATCTGATTTTTCCTATTACAAATATCAAACATATATAATCATTAAACACATCTACATTCTACAACACAATAATTGTTAAGAACTGCACTGCACACACATCTATATAGTTTATTTAATAAAATTGGTATTTTGTATCGTATTGACAAGTGTAATGGTGTAATACAAAATTTATTTTGATCGAATTAACAAATACCATGACAACGGAATAACCGAAAAAGAATACCAAATTTTCATATATCTTGAAATTGTCTAACAAAGGGAAAAAACACAAACAAAATGTTTCTAAAACGACATTTCTTCTTTTCCCAGATGTGTATCTTAATGTCGATGCTTTTTAGACTTCCTTTCAATGTTATGTTTTTATGCTTGAAATCATACTGTTTTTTGTCTTTGTGTTTCATCCGTTTTATTACACAAGCAAACCTAATAAGATAGACAATAACAATATCTACAATATGCTTACCTTATAATTCCTTGAAATATACATTTATATATGCATTCATTGGAGACTTCCCTTTCTTGTTAATCTTGTTTTTCATATTTGAAATGCTATTTATATAAAATAAAAATCATTTTCCTGTTTTAATTAATGGAATAATATATTGGCAAGACATTGTTAAGCAGTACAATTTATTTCACATATGTCATAATAATCACTACTGAATAAGAAGCACAGAACTTAGAATAAAATAATGTAAAACTAGGATTATTTTTATTGAACATCAATAAGATATGTAATGGTAAGCCTTGTATTTTTCTTAAGAAAATGAAATAAATTAACCGTATAATAGGGTGTTTTCATTAATTACAAATATTACAAATTGAAGTTTAAGATTTTACATTAGATAAAAATTATTAAGATAAAGCACTATTAATAACGAACAAACGAATGGTTTCCATTTTGTTTATATATGGTTTAATATAGAATTCCACAATTACATAACATCTGGTTACAAAGGATATTTCTCCGTGAAGCTGATGTATTTTTTCTCCGACAAAAACATAAATCAGATGTTATATATGTAGTTGTAATATCTATAACAAATTTCCTGCAGAACATCAAAGACGTCAAAGACGATACAGGCTCGGTTTTATTGAGTCTGTTCATCTGTTCATTGTATGTAATCGAAAGTGCAAATTACCGTATGAACTACTACAACCACCCAATTAGAAATAAGCAAAAAAAATAAAAATACATGAACTTTGAACAAATAGACGGGTCAATATTAACTGATGTGCAGTTTAATCTTTTCGAAGTCGCTGCATTCCGCACGTTCATTTAATAATATCATTGAAATGTATAGTCCTTTTTCTTTTGAACTTCACAAATATTACGACTCTCTTAGAGTCATTAGTATAAAACGATAAGTCTAATTTACGTTTCAAATTTACTTTCTTCTTTAAATAAGTCACATAATCACCCGACGCGATGACAAATTAGACCCAGACAAATGACAGATACATGGCTTTCATTGACCATTCGGCTACAAAGTATAAGTAATTCACTACTTAATCGTCTATACGTATAGTTTGTGTGCTCACATAGGACTATTTATGTTGATGTATTCTGTTTATCCGGCAATAATTTGGTACTGTTCATACATCAATGCCTAATACGTCATCCCTTTTCTTGGAAAAACAAACACATTTATTTGTTAAGCAGTAGTGATGTCCAGCATTCCAAAAGAGAACGTAATTTAAGTTTGATGTCCTTTAGCTTATTCCTTAAGACCACCAAATGAATAAGATTTTTTGCCTATCTACTCCGAAAAAAAACATGTTTAATATCTTACACAACTAGGGTTTAGAAACTTATTGACAAACACTGAACAGAACTAAGATCAATTTGTGCAAAACAGGCATGGTAGAAAGATAGCGTGCCAAAACTTGCATAATATGTGAGTTTTTAAATATAATTTAAATTTGGACAATATCTTCTAAATATAGATAATGATTACCTTAGAACAGTTAATACTTGTTATACAATATCTAGCCATTGAATCAGCCAGATAATTATTTGATTAGCCTGGAATCTAAGATTGTCAGTATTGAGATTTAAGTATAATGGTAGAATCGGAAAATCAGTACACAATTATTTAATCAAGCAGAGAGACAAGCTCCTCTGCGTATAATTAAGAAATTGCATTTTGCATATAACTGTATTATTGTCGTAACTTTCGAAATAACTTCACTTGTCAGTCTTTTCCTTAATCACACACCATTTTAATATCTAATTTAAAGAAACTGATGCATTAATACTAGTAAAGGGAACAAAGTTTACTGCTTCTATAATATTTGAAGTAAGTTTTGGATTGAATTTTGGTGTGGATACGTAGTTACACTGGCATGCAAAATTCATAATGGAGATTTTCCAATTTCATTGCTGGACAAATGTATCCTTTTTTCCTTACGGGAGTTCTTTCTGGCATAGAAAGTTACCTTAATAAAGTATCAGACCTTCTATGGAAATTTTCCTAGCATGATATGACGTAAGTTCCCTCGAAGGATTGACGTAGACCTATTGAATATTTGAAAAAAATGGATTATACACCAACAACAGAAAACAACAAAAACTACAACAACAAAAACAACTAAGGTATCATATCTTCCACGCATGATATGCAAAATTGTATACAGCAGAATCATTTATTCACCAACAAAATATCAATAAGTATTTTGTGATGAATATAATAAAAACAAGAAGTATACCTATTAAGAGACTCGCCCTTACTTACATAGGTTATATAAAAGTTTTGTGATAGCATTTAATTTTTAGATGCAGTAAACACTCACTACAAGATTTTAAAATGGAACTATAGTGTTACGTATTCATGTGCACATTTATACGAGCGTTTATGCTTTATTAATATGTAAAATATATCGAATATTTGAAATTAATATCAATAATTATATGATATATCATGAACACTGAACATAATCTACCAGTTCGGTTTTTTATTTGGCGTCTATCGGTTTGCACATGTGTTTTAGGGTTCTTAAACGCTATTGGTAGTCTAGTCATTTTGAACAATACATAAATGTCATTTATAACTCGTTAAACTTTAATATTGAATTATTTTTAACAAAAATGTTTAATGTTTATTTGAAGGATGTTCACAGATCTCAAATATCCGGGAAATTTAACAAAAAAGTATGTTTCCGATACTCCTTTTTGTAATTTGGACGTGCAAAAGTTTCAAAACACAAAAATGACCTTTCATATCATTATACACATCTTAGAATAGCAAATGGGATTCCCCGATTTCAGTTTGTAATTTTAAAATGACAAATGAAAATCCTACTTATATTCAGTTCCTACGCCAATCGTAAGAATTCTGTTTTTAAAGCTTACTGGATGAAATGGAATTTCATTTTACACACAAACAAATATCCTCTATATCTTATTTAGTATATTCATGATAGATTTTCTACACAAATGAAGACTCAAATGATTTTGGGATGATATTCTTTTCGTAGAATATTAACACTGATTTCATTTCGAGGTAAAAAGTGTGCAGTGTGGCTAATATCGCTATAACGCGGCTTAAATAAAAGTTAATAAGATATTTTTGATAAATTGTGCATTCATAAGAACTTTTATGCATTTGCTCTAAATAGTCACTTAAAAGTATAACGATGTTTCTTTCATATCATATCAGGAAATTTCATTACATATCCAAAAATGATATTGTCCAGAATGCACTTCTTCCTTCTGCTATTAAATCAAATTTATCTACTATATCATTGTTATTAATACAGTTCAATAAATGTATTTTATTGAACACGCCTCCATTTTACATTGTACCAATCAAAGAAAAGCAAGAAATTTAAACCGACTCTTGGCCATTCACCAGTCAATAAAATCTATAATATTAAAAGAGACAGTTCTGAATAAATCGCTTTTAAGGGAAGCCTGCGTTTTATTAAGCACTTTCATAAATAAAAGTTTTCATAAAAGAATGTATGGTGAAAATGTGATCGTGAGTTCATGAAACTGAATTTGAGAAGTTAAAATTATTGTGAAATGTTGAAGGTGAATTCGTTAGATTCATTTAGACTTTTGTTTTGAATTAGTAAAGTTTAAACGTTGAATTAATGAAGTAGAAATCATGAATTGATCAATTCAATATATAAAAGTCGGGAATCCGTGATATTAAAATCGGGAATTCGTTCCAATTGATGAATTGAATTAATGATTACGAAATCATCCTATAGTTCTTATATATATCATTATGTTAAGAGAATGCAACATTACATTTTATTGTTTTATTACATGCCAACAAAGCATTTAATGTACACTCACCCGAAGCAGTTTTAGTTGCTGTTAGTTTCCAAAACTATCCCCACCTTTCAAATTATCTGACAAAAAGCATGTATATCATACTGTAATCAATTATTTCTAAAAATGTTTCATCATTGGCTTTTTACGATGCATATTGATATTATAAGGACACAATATAATTATATAACTACATTTTATATTTTTACAATTACAATAAATGAAAAACAAATAAACTGCAGACTAATTCTGCATAATATCCGCCTTTCATTTAGACAATGCCTTGAGATTTTATATGGTTTCATATACTACATTTCACCAAGGAGCTTCATATGACGGAATATTTGATACATACAGAATTTAAAATCTGATTCTCCTCAGACGGATCGATATGTGACAGAAACAGTAAAGAGAGTATAAAGGGGAAAGACATAACTTGCAAACATTACAGATTTAAGAAATGTTGTTTCAGACAGAAATCAGAAAACTTTTCAGAAAGTTTTAGGATAACATAACAATCAAATTTCTATGAACTATTTGGATTTCTGCTATCTGTTTCTAACTGTTACATCACAAAATCTACCTGAAACGAGGATATGTTGTATTTTTTGCACACGTTTCTTTTACGGAATACAAACATGTAGATCCGTTTCGAAATTATATAGATACTTATACAATTATACAATTGGAGAGAACTGCAAATAATAAATACATACATTTATAGTGTGCAAGCTATAAATGACACAGCCTTGTACTATTGTGTTGTTTTTATCATAAAAAACGTAGCAATTGGACATATAGATTAACTGTTTACATAAAACACAAGCACCATTGTGACATTGCATGAAATAAGGATATATACATTGAGTAGAAATATGTGATGCAAGACATGTTCGATTACCAACCTAAGAGTCTATCTTCGTTCTATAGCTGCTGAGTAAGGTAAGTTTGGTTCACAATTGTTCACTTTGTATTAACTTAACTGTAGGTCAATACTAAAAAAATATATGTTGTTATATTACGCAAATGATTCACCATATGCGATCACTTTAAACGCATTGAGGTAATGAACGAATATTGCATACGAGCGTGTTTTACAGATAAGCACTTGAAATACTATTGAATAAAACACTAACACCTGTGTAATGAATAGAGTAAACAAAACAAAATATGACGATATGTAACATTTATAATTAATTTTAGTTTACAAGTAAATAAGATAATATCAGAAGTTTTAAATAAACAATGTATGTATGTTTTTATTATATGTTTAATTGGGGTCATTACGCCGGGTTGGCTATAAATGCAGCTTTGGATGTCGAGCACGAAACCCGAACATGTCACCACCAGTGAAGCCCTTTCAGAGGTTATTTTGAAGTGGTGATAATGTATCTCTTTGCCATTTTCCTTTTGTACCTGCAAGTTTATGTTAACATAGTATTTAAAGACGTTGTTATAAAACAGATGGCATATCGGATACTAAGAAATGAACAAACAAATTGTTATATTGCCTTCTGTATAACAATAATTCCAGTAAATTTAGGTGAAATAGTGTAGTATATGCTTTGCTTTTTCTCCGTTCGGCGAAAGCGTCTTAGAATAATGTATGTACATATTATGCGCCTGCTGGCTATACATTTGATGTGGAAACATGCATGAGAGAAATGAAAGCCTTCTGTTCGGAAGACTTTTTCTGGTACTCAGCCGTTTCTCTAACTTATACTATTGACAATGCAAAAACGAAAAAGACATTATACTCTAAAAAAAATTAAATCTTTATGGGGAAATTCTATTACAGTAAATATGATAATTTGACGATAAATTCAACCATGGATATGTTTCTGTTTCTTGTGCTTCTTTATTGAGCCGTATAGAAGTGTTTGATGCAGTGAAAACAAATATTACAGACATATCAATTTCATTTGTTGTATCAATCAGATTTTGAATTCCAATTTGTATTCAAATCTTAAGAAGGAATTATAGACAAGTGCCTTTGATATGAAATGTATGGTAGTCTAAGATAATAGCGTTAATACCTGAAATACTTCCAATATACACTTTATATAAAATATTAAATAATGTACTGTACTATTTTTCGATTGCTAAATAAGCAAATATTCAACCCTTTGTGTCATAATTATTCTATTAAAAATATTATTTAAGCCTCTTTCCTTTTTATAGAGAGTATTTTTATATTCTCCCTTATGTTCCTTATAAAAGAGAAGAAAATAGCTCGTTATGAATCTAGATAATGTTGAGAAAATCGTCAGCTGTCTTTCTTTCTTGTCTTGACTTACACATTGTAATTTTCTAAGGCGACGAATGTCTGTTATATGGAACAGATCTATAATTGTTTTTATTTCTCTTGGGTGTTATTTTTCATACACAATCCTGAGAGTAAAAATAAAATATGTAGGAAGACGTTCTTAATGAAAATAATTTTACACAGATTTAAATCGCATCAATGGGCAAGATACTTGGAAAGTGACGTGTAGAAAATATCTGAATGAAATATGTTTATCGTGATTCATTATTTAATTACAATTCAATATATCTACACTAAGAACAACAAAATAAAACAAAACATAATACTTATTTCTAAAAACATACTAGTTTAACGTATGTTGAATTAAAACTAAACCTTCTTGATAATGTAAAGTAGTTCCTAGACTAGTGTACAATGAAAAGTAGTTGATGCGACTAGTATAAATTCTCGTTCGCCATACACTAGTATAAACAATTAAAGCCTTTAAAAAGGTTACCTAATTGTACCACTAAAAGTACAATCACTTGCAACAAATGTTAAATCCTCGATACATGTTTTGTATTCAGCTTTGGTACATTTCGTTACAGTGTCGCACAATGCTTGAAAACGGTTATTTAATTTGCTCTAGAACAGTTCAAGATCGGGGCACTTTAACAATGACCATTTGTACAGCTGCGTCTATAACCTCTGATCCAATTCAAAAATACCATTGTATTCAGTTCCACCCATTGTTAACTCGTTTAAGACACACGGATACTTTTACCTGGGTACCATACGCTGCTTTTCATGGAATGGCACGAAAGGTTATGTAATAACCTCCGTATGAACACATCTGTGGATGTTTCTAAATTCAAAATTTCATCATTACCATGATGTAATGTTGAATTATGCTTAAGCCGGTGGTAGGGGGTGTGGACTGTTAATTGCACTTCCCATTACCGTCCATGAACAGGCTCAATCAAACCGAGCCTGCAACATTTTCAATTTTGTCGTTTTGTGCGTTCTTAAAGGATTCTTAATTTCTCTCTATCTTATACAAGTATTTGATAGTAACGTAATGACAGCACGTAAGCAACGTCTGAAACGTCTAGTCTACAATCGGATATTGTACGGATTTTTGTTCTTGTCGACGCGTATGTGCAAGCAGTATCCAAACACATAATTTGGTTTATATATTCAACCTCTAGATTAGTATAAACATGTTAGCCAGCTCTAATTTTTGTTTTTAAGATTAAGTCTGAACAAAATTCTAGATATGTTTGATATGATTATATTTCTTCCTTGTCCATATCTATATATCGATTCTGGAATTCCAGAGACATTCTTTTGAAATTATTTTTAACACGAATGATTATATATCATGTATTCAATAAATTGTAAAAATTCACAGTCAGTAACGCCAATACTATGTTGTTAAGAATGTTCATCACTTTTAGACAACGACAATCTTTTAAATTTAACACAGCCGAAATAATGAAATCAGTTTTAATGGATAAAACTCGAGTCGTATGAATAATTAAGTTGTTTTGAGAATGTGAAACCTCTGAGAACGAATGGAATGATTTATGCAATCTCGGTGCTTTAACCGTTTCTTTATTTAAATGCTTCTTTTCTGAGTGAACACAAAAATATCAAACTTTATAAGGAAAGGTAATGATCCATTATATACATTTTTATTATATCACAACAATACCTTTCAATATCATCTTATAACTAGTATTTGTTTTTGTGAAGAAGTGGGAAAATGAAGCCGTCCAGTATATACACTTTGAAGGTTTGATGTTTGCATAAGGCAGTAATTAATATAAACTTGAATACAATCTTAAGAAAAAAACCTACATTTAAATATGGTGTAGTATAAATTATGTATCACAGGCAAGTCAAAATGATTTAACCTGATATAAAATGCAATAGATGAGACATGGAAAACATCTGACTTTTCCTATTACAAATATCAAACATGTATAATATGCACATCTACAGTCTACAACACAAAAAATTGTTAAGAACTTCACAGCGCACACATATCTATATAGTTTATTTAATTAAATTGATATTTTGTATCGTATTGACAAGTTTAAATGGTTATATGGATTAATTAAGTATACCTGGTTTAAAAAACACCATGACAACGGAATATCCGGCAAAGAATAAAAATGTTTTATGTTTCCTAAAATTGTCTACCAGAGGGAGAAAACAAAAACACAATATTTCTAAAAATGTCATTTCTTCTTTTCCTGAAGGCGCATTTTAATGTAGTTCAATTTTCTTTGGATTTTCTTTGTTTTTTATGTTTTTGTTTATGCTTGAAATCACACGGTTTATGTCGTTGTTTTTCATCCGTTTTCACACCAACTTTAACATAATATGAAATAGAGAGAAATAATGAATCCCTAAAGAAAACCAAAACAATAAAAGTGAAAAAAAAAATGTTTTTTGAAATAATTTAGCCACTGTGTCATCTGGCCCCTTACAGTATTAGTTATGTTTTTAGAAAGAACAGTACTGATCATTTAGTGCTTGCAAAGTATACATATCATCTAAAATAAGTGGACAAGGATATATGAAATTCGGACCTTAGATTAATTTTACTTTGTACTATATTTGGTCGCATCGGAATATGATATGAATGTGCTATTCTGATGGTTTGTATATCTCGGGTTTATTGTTGTTTTCTTACGAGTCCGTCATTGGAGTTCTGAGTAGAGCATTGCAGATTTTTCTTCAATCGCTAAAATAACACATTATAGTCTTCTTGTCGCCATGTGAACGCTGCGATTGGTTTTCGCGCTTAAACGTAGTCTTCTGAGATGTCATTACGTGTCTACCGTGCTATATCATCGCTTTTAATGTACTCGAGAGGCGCCTCATGTATTCTTTACAAAAACCTTTACGCTCCAAAGGTGTTGCTACCACATTTACAAAGAACAAATGAACGCTTGTGATACATTTATTATATACAAATTTGATCATCTTAAGTAACTTATGAATGCTAACAGGCAAGGCTTCTGCTTATTGATATAAATGTCTAGTAGATATTCGTTATTTTTGCATAATCTTTATAAACGATGTTCTCACATTTGAGGGTGAAAACAGACAGAAACGCAATAAACTCAATCAAAGCTCTGTAGCAATGCTTTAGTCGATATAAGGACGCAATGACATGAACATGTAGAACGTCAAGACAAATATCAGATTATTCTTGCAAAAGTTTAAAATCAACACAAACAACTCTATGTTTATGTTTCGAAGGTGATAAACATTGGAACAGAGAGAAAACACTTAAAATGTATAAAACATATAGAAAAATGTTTTGTCTTTTACCTGCTGTAAAAAGCGAATAATGTTCATAACAACACGAAATTGCATGTAGAACGATAAAGTGCATGTACGAGTATGTATGATGTTTGAAATGAAGAATCTACAAAATTGTTTTAAAGATCTTTTGTGTTACATGGACGTTATGCATTTGAGAATATATATCTAAGCAGACTGAACCTATTATCTTGCAATCATTTTATGACAACGAAATTAATAAACATTTTTATTCCGATTTTTGTTTTAATCTGAAAGTTTGATTTCACTGGCTCTTGTTGCTGGATCGTGTGGGGGTTGCGTTCATTGAACGCAGCCTTTCCTTGTTGATCTTGTTTATGATACTTCATACTCTCCATGAATGCAGTATGCATATTCATTTCAGGACGAATTGTGAAACATTGAGATATGCTTGTTGCTCCCTTTGCGACTGTACGCAAAATAAATGACAGTAAGAAAAACAGACTGAATGAAAAGTTCTTTTCATCAGTACGGATGCGGACCTATTTTAAATTGTAGTAAAATTGCAAGGTTTTTAAGCTGCATTGTTTAAATCGATGGCCTGTAAAAAATTTCATTTGTTAGTAGCCGATTAGAAGTTGTTTTTCCTGTTATGAATACCCATTGACAATAAACGTGTTTACCATTTTAAACTTATTCAGTTTTTTTAGTTGTTTCATTTTCGTATATACAATTTTGCAAACGTTTGACGATTTTCATTAAAATATACTTAAATATAAAGAAGGAATAAGCCTGGAAAGAATTTAGAAAGAATGGATCGAACTTCGAACCTTTCATACATTAGGTAATCACTTAACCTACTGTGCTGTTGCGGATGTTACGAGAAGCTACATTAAGCTAGTTGGAGTTTTCGGAATGTTAGTTATATGCTCAGTATTAATTCCCGTAAAATAAACGGACAAACCCGAGGTGGGGTCTAATATTTAAATGAGTGCTGTAATGTATTCATAGTTGGCAGGTCAATAAAATCAGACTATACTATGCTATTATTTTTTTTGAATATATAAATACATGGCTCTAGGATTTTGCAGTTATTAAATATTTATCCTTTGTAAAGGAACATAGCGAACGGTATCGAGTTGTGTTGCAAGACATACTTTTAGCATTATTTTCTTTAATAACTAGAAAAAAACATGATTTTTCAAAGTTTTTGTTATACATTATTTTAATAACATAGAACATTGAGGTATTTCTAATAATCCTAAATCGTTTGGGGTCTTAGGCTTACTTTAATCAACATGGCAAAACACATGATAATTTAAATCATACTATAGATATTATAATTCAGATAAATAGATATTTGAAACATAGTCTTATATTGACTGTTTAGATTTCAGTTATTTCTTTATTCTCTTCTTCATATTTGATGATGTAACTGTTTTGATGTCATTTGTTTTAGCTGATTATCATGACTCATTATAATTAAAACAACAATATTTTTAAAAGAATATAGATCTATAGCCTACTTTTATAACAAGTTTCTTCATATATTTTTTTTTCTTTTTTGTTTGTATATTTCAACTAATCAAATCCTAGTAACAGGTATTTTGTTTTATTTTTAATTTATATCTTTCTGTTTAGCTGTTATATACGTTACATTCTATGAAATTCTTCTCCTGAGTGTTACGTTTATATATGAATTACATGTAGAATTACTAGCATCACTATGTATTACCATGTAGGATTATCTGTACGGTTTGATACAGATGCAAACAGCATAAACAGATAGTTAAACACAATCTATAGAAAAAAACCTCACACATTACCCTAATGTCTATTTTAATTTCCACATCAAACTTTTCAAAATTCTACCAGTAATAAATGACTTAATTCTGAACACTTTTAAAAAACAAAATGCCGCATTGTAATCTCATAATTTTCCGCAGTAAAAAGTAAAGTATCTTTATATTGTTGTAAACAATGATCAGTATATTAAGAACAAAATTAACATAAAGCTCAATATATATAACTCATTCTTAATACTATTTAACCAATCAATACTTTACTAAATACTATATATGTATACAAATATGAACGTGTTTTTTTGTGTATGTACGTAAGCGTGTGATGTGCATTTTTGAATGGGCGCGCGCGGGCACTGTGTGCGTGCGTGTGGTGTGCGTTCGTGCATGGGTGCGTGTGTGTGTGCGTGTGTGTGTGTTGGTGTGTTGGTGCGTGCATGTGTGTGTGTGAGTAAGTGTTTGTGTGAAAAACAACACATCATGCATAATTATAATCCAAGATAGATAAATTACAAACATAACAAACATAACTTTAGCCAATTTTATCCACCCATTCTTCAGTAACAGGGACATGTTCTCTCATCCTTGCATTTTTCCGTCCTCTTATTTCCTTCTATACTTTCCTTTTACCTTTCTTATTTCATTAAATGTTTCACTTTTTGTCAAAGAATTCGGTATCGCTTCTAAAAACGACATCTATGTAAACATTACTATGTCCATGATGGTTATATTTCTCTTTCTATCATTGATTTCATCAATAACATAAATATGATAAACTAAACACACTCACCATCATGGGTTCGTACAAATATTTCGGGTTTTTTCCACTTTTCACACATATTATCTTTCTGTTGGGCGTAAGTACTCTGTCACACTCGAACATTTGCTCTTTATACATTGAGATCATGAGATCCTCAAATATTAAGGTCAAAATACACCTGCCCTCTAAAGAAATTTTACTTTCAACCACTCACACGTATATGATAATAAATGCTTTACATACAATGCATTGATATCTATTTCTCTTATGACTCTTTGTACATGGCTCGCCATTTCTTTTGTTACAATCTGGAGATATCCATGAAAACCCTGGCCCTGTTTCCACAAGTTCTACTGAATCAGACGTTCTTTCGAGTTTCAGATATCATCTTTTCTTAGGCCATTTAAATATTCAAAGTGTACGAAATAAATTTGACATGCTCCTTACTGAACTCAATGAGTTTGACACACTCGCTTTCTTGGAAACATGGCTTAACGACTCAGTATCGTCTGAGGACCTCTTGCTTTTGTCATTTCATAAACCCGAAAGGAAAGATCGTACATTTGATTCTCATGGTAGAGTTATGTTATATGTTAAAAGCAACTTGCATTATAAAAGGAGATATGATTTAGAACTAAACCGTGTAGAAAATATTTGGATAGAGCTCTGACTCGAAAATAACAAACGTGTCCTGATCGGTCTTTTCTATCGCGCTCCTAACTCTATTTCTCTTATGACTCTTTGTACATGGCTCGCCATTCTTTTGTTACAATCTGGAGATATCCATGAAAACCCTTATCCAAGAAAAATTCTTTCAATTTGTCAACAATTCAATATGGAACAAATAATTGAAGAATCAACTCACTTCACAGAATCGAGTCAGTCATTGATCGATCTCATTTTTGTTTCAAATAAAAATACTATTATCAAATCTGGAGTAGGCGAACACATCCTTGACCAAGAACAGCGTTACCATGTTCCAGTTTTTTGTCTTTTTAAATTCCGCAAACCAAAACAACAATGCTTTCAACGCACTATATGGGAATACAATCTTGGTGATTACGTCAAGCTTCGAAATGATTTTAACAGTTTCCAATGGGAAGAATGTTTCGATTTCAATATCAGTAAATACGCAGACAACGTTTCAAATCAAATTTTTATAATCTCTAAATATAATATACCAAATAAGGATATATATGTAAGACCTCTAGCTGCCCCATGGATAACAAATACTGTCAGGTCAAATATTCGTAGACGTAAACGATTGTACAGAAAAGCTAAATTAACTCAATCCAATATGCACTGGGTGAAATTTAAACAATTAAGAAATCAAATAGTATCTCAGATTAAAGAGGCGAAAGCTATTTATTACTCTAAATTATCGGACAAACTAAAACAGGAATCGTTATCTTCAAAAGACTGGTGGAAAATATTAAAATATTTTATCTCACCTACACAGACAACGTCAATTCCCCCATTAAACAAGAGGGCCATGATGGCCCTAAGGTCGCTCACCTGTAAGTAGGCCCCCGGAGCGGGGCCAGTTTAAACCCCAGGGCTTTTATTTGAACAAACTTGGAAGACACCTATAAGAAGACGTTTCATGATGTATACACACTTATAATGAAAAACAATGATCTGCCCCTCCCCTACCCCGGCAGGGCCAATTTTAACCAAGGGCTTTTATTTGAACAAACTTGGTAGCACCCATAAGAAGATGTTTCATGCTAAACATCTAAGCTGTAGCTCATTGTGTTTTTTTTTAAAGAAGATTTTTTTAAGTTTTACTATACACATATAGTTAAAAAAACAATGACACCCCTGGGGCGGGGCCAGTTTTGACCCCAGGGCTTTTATTTGAACAAACTTTGTAGACACTTACTAGAAACATGTTTCATGCTTAATATCTAAACTCTAGCTATTTGGGTTTTTTCAAAGATGTTTTTTAAGTTTTTCACTATACACATATAAGGAAAATCAATGACCCCCAGGGCAGGGCCAATTTTGACCCCAGGGCTTTTATTTGAACAAACTTTGTAGACACTCACTAGAAGATGTTTCATGCTTAATATCTTAACTCTAGCTATTTAGGTTTTTTTCAAAGAATACTTTTTAAGTTTTTTGATATACACATATATAAGGAAAATCAATGACCCCCGGGGCGGGGCCAATTTTGACCCAGGGCTCTTATTTGAACAAACTTGGTAGACACCCATTAGAACATGCTTCATGCTAAATATCTTAGCTCTAGCTCTTTGAGTTCTTTAAAAGAAGATTTTTTAAGTTTTTACTATATACATGTACATATAGGGAAAATCCATGACCCCCTTGGGCGGGGCCAATTTTGACCCCAAGGCTTTTATTTGAACAAACTTGGTAGACACCCATTAGAACATGTTTCATGCTAAATATCTTAGCTCTAGCTCTTTGAGTTCTTTAAAAGAAGATTTTTTAAGTTTTTACTATATACATATACGGAAAATCAATGACCCCCTGGGGCGGGGCCAATTTTGACCCCAGGGCTTTTATTTGAACAAACTTGGTAGACACCCATTAGAACATGTTTCATGCTAAATATCTTAGCTCTAGCTCTTTTGGTTCTTTAAAAGAAGATTTTTTAGTTAAGTTTTTACTATATACATATAGGGAAAATCAACAATGACCCCCTGGGGCGGGGCAATTTTGACCCAGGGCTTTTATTTGAACAAACTTGGTAGACAACCATTAGAACATGTTTCATGCTAAATATCTTAGCTCTAGCTCCATGAGTTCTTTAAAAGAAGATTTTTAAATTTTACTATATGCATACAGGGAAAATCAATGACCCCTGGGCGAGGCCAATTTTGCTCCAGGGCTTTTATTTGAACAACTTGGTAGACACTCATTAGAAGATGTTTCATGCTAAATATCTTAGCCCTAGTTCTTTGGGTTCTTTAAAAAAAGATTTTTTAAAGTTTTACTATATGCATACAGGGAAAATCAATTACACCCTGGGCGGGGCCAATTTTGACCCCAGGGCTTTTATTTGAACAATCTTGGTAGACACTCACTAGAAGATGGTTCATGCCCAAATATCTAAGCTCTAGCTCTTTGGTTTCTTTAAAAAGGAGATTTTTTAAGTTTTTACTATATGCATATAGGGAAAATCAATGACCCCCTGGGGCGGGGCCAATTTTGACCCAGGGCTTTTATTTGAACAAACTTGGTAGACACCCATTAGAACATGTTTCATGCTAAATATCTTAGCTCTAGCTCTTTGAGTTCTTTAAAGAAGATTTTTTTAAGTTTTTACTATATACATATAGGAAAATCAATGACCCCTGGGGCGGGCCAATTTTGACCCCAGGGCTTTTATTTGAACAATCTTGGTAGACACTCACTAGAAGATGTTTCATGCCAAATATCTAAGCTCTAGCTCTTTCGTTTTTTTAAAAGAAGATATTTAAAGTTTTTTCTTTTGGTTGCCATGGCAACCAGAGTTCTGCATGGAATTAAAATTCTTTGAACAATTTTTTAAAAGGTGACCACCAAAGGAACATTCCTGTGAAGTTTGGATGAAATTGGCTTAGTGGTTTATGAGGAGATGTCATTTAAAGTAAAAGTTTACGGACGGACGGACGGACGGCCGGACGGACGACGGACGGACGCCGGACGAAAAGCGATCACAAAAGCTCACCCTGTCACTGTGTGACAGGTGAGCTAAAAATCAAAACACCCAGGAAATTGTATTCTCTAAAGACCAAAAGGCAAACCTATTGAACGAGTATTTCTTACATCAAACCTATATTGATAATTCTGACTCAAATGTTCCTGACTAGTCACAACAACGTCCACTGTTATTAACGATCTTTACTAACTGCATCTGAAACTGAAGATATTCTTAAATCTCTTAAAGTCGACAAGCATCTGGATCAGATGGTATTAGTAATAAAAATTTTGCGTGAAGCCGCAAAAGAACTCTCAATTCCTTTAACTAATCTGTTTAATCAGTCTCTATCTTGCTGTAAAGTACCAGCCTCTTGGAAGGAAGCCCATGTTACTGCCTATCTTTAAAAAAGGTGATGCATCACTCCCTTTCAATTAATAGACCAATTTCACTGCTCAACACTATGGAAAAAGTTTTTGAACGACTGATCTTTAAGCATTTAATTTAATCATTTGAAAACGCGAATAGAATTTCTTAACGCCTTGCAATCTGGGTTTATAACCCGGGGATTCAACTGTAAAAAATCAACTTGTTTATATTTTATGACATACTTTGCAAAGCACTTGATGACGGTCTCGAACTCGAGTTATATTCTTCGACATAATGCAAGGCATACGATAAAGTCTGGCATAAAGGCATTCTCTGTAAATTAAAATATTATGGTGTATCTGGAAAAATCTTTTGAATGGTTTCAGGATTATTTAAGCTGCAGACGGCAGTGTGGTTGTTTAAAGAAATGCCAAAATCTTCTTGGGGTGTTTCTTCTCTGCTGGTGTTCCACAAGGTTCGATCCTTGGTCCCTTTAAACTTTTTCTCATCTACATAAATGACATAGTCCAAGATCCTTCGATCCAATGTTAATCTTTTTTGCTAAATGATAACAAGTCTCTATCTTGTTATTGAAAACCCACAAACTGCAGCATCACAACAATTACAATCAGCTATTGAAATAATAGCTGCAATGGGCAGAAAAACATGGCTTGTCACTTTCAATCCGTCTAAATCCAGAATCCCTTATTGTCCTCTAGAAAAAGAAATTCATATCACAACCACTTCAAAAGTGCTTAATCAAATGCTATACCTGAAGTAAAAGATCATCATAAACACTTAGGATTATTTTTTGTCCACAATTGCCTGTGGCATTCAATATAGAATATATTAATGAAAAGCATGGAAACGGTGAACATAAATGAGAAACTGAAATTCATGTTAGACCGTAAATCTCTTGAAATTAATTTAATATATCGTTTTATGCCGACCAATCCTTGAATATGGCGGATGTGGTATGGGGAAAAACGCATTTCAGTATGAACTTGACCTCTTAGATAAAATACAAAATGAATGTGCTAGAATAATGTCTGGTGCAACAAGACTAGTTTCAATTGAAAACTTAAATAATGAAGTAAATTGGGAAACATTAGAACAAAGAACGTTATAAAAACATAGATTAACATTATTCTATAAAATCAAATATGGCATTGCACCAGAATACTTGTCAGAACCCAATACCGTATCAAACAAACACTCGTTACAACCTAAGAAATTCAAACGACACTATTGGTATTTCAGCAAGGACATCTTTTAATATTTTAATTCTTTTTCCCATCTTCAATTCGTGAATGGAACAAATTGCCCCTTAAATAAAGGAATTTACCAACACTTTCAATGTTTAAAAATTATCTATCACGTGATAAGAAAACTACAGCTTCAAATTCTTTCACACACAGGTTACGCCACAAAATGTAGCTCCCTAAATTATCATTTGTTTACTTAAAATCATTATCACCATCGCCATTATTTGAAGTGTGGTCAAATGGAAACTAACTTTCATTACTTCTTTGAATGCAATCGCTTTCGTACATGTAGAAAAAAATTATTGGGAAATCTAAATAATTTCGATAATTACCCTCAACACCCCTACTTTTTGGCAACCCGGACATCTCAGATACTGATAATGCCAATATCTTTAAACATGTTCATACTTTTATCTCAGAATCAAAGCGATTTCTTGAACTTAAAAGTGAAACAGTGAAGCATCTTTCTTTCTCTTTCTTTCTTTTTTTCTTCCTATTGTATATATTGTTTTCCTTTCCTTCTTTTTTCGTTATTATAATTTCTAAATTCTTATCCGATTATTACTTATAAATAAACGTTTACTTCGTCACAAATATTTACATTCCACTTTTTTGATAAGTGTACAAAATATTATAAAATCGACTCATTATAAAGTTACAGTAAAAGGAGAAGAATTTTATAAGACTTAGTCTTTCGTTCTCATCCTTTTCTTTGAATATATTATATATTTGTATTCTGATTGTATTGTATTATGTATATCATGTAAATATTCGGGAAATAAATATGTTTAAACTAACTTATTCAGTAGGTAATAAGAGCCCGTATTGATATGTTGCTAATTTCTACATACATTTAAACAATGCGGTCATAGAAAAGAAGTATTGAACCATTAAGGTTGCATTCTCACAGTTTTTCCCCAGTTTAAAATGATGCATTTGATTTATAACGTCATGATTCGGGAAATAAGAAATTGCTATAAGACTAAACATTTAGCATTTTGGTGCTGATTCTAATGACTGAAATCATTCAACATTTATTTTCCTTTAAAGAAAAAGAAACATCCTACGAAACCTTGAAACTAGACGCAGGCAATACCAGTCTCGATAATTATACGACCACTAATCTAATATTTAGTATATTTCGTATTACTCAATGGAAAACCATTCTATAATTCTGCGCGTGGTAAAAGACGTAAACAGGAAAATTAACGGAAGGAATTGGATTTACAAGTCGGTGCAAACAAAATCTTTGTAAAAAAACTGTGAATTCGCCTAAAGCAAAATAATGAACTATATAGTTTTTATCTAGAATTGTTTGTTTAACTGTATCTCAGCATTTACGTAGGCAAATAACATGTTACTTGTTCATGGACTGTAGTGGTAATTGCGAGCTACCGTCAACGCCCCGTAGCACCCGCTTAAGTAGAATTTAACATAAATGGGTAAAATGTTGAATTTTGAAACATCGGCAGCTGTGTTGTTATGTCAGTTTTCAATATGACACGTTAGTGCAAGTCCACAAAGACGGTAAATGGTCCCAAAGTAATAAAATGCGTGTGTCCTAAACGAGAAAAACAATTCACGAAAATAAATAAAAGGGAATTTTGAAAGGGGATCAGAGTTTATGAAGCCTGCGTGCATATCACAGACAAGACGTCAAAAGACAAACTTAAAAGCAGGCAACATATCCTAAGGGTGACTAATCAGTATTCAAGTGGGGATACTGGACTCCCCGACTTGAAAAACACCAAATTGGAAAGAACTAAAAGAACCAAAACATGCACTCTAAATATCAATGATGTGCTGAACGATCTTCAAGGATGAAAGATATAGCATCTTTGATTAAATGTACGAGGATACGTTTTTACAGCCACCAAACGGCACAAATAAGTCTGATGCGACAATTAAATAGAAAAAAAACAGAATCCCGAAGTTGTGACGAATTCCAATATTATGATATCTTAAACATCTTTGGTAAATAGTGCATGGTTTTCTACATAAGGTTATTTAGGTCTGGTTTTATTATTAAAAATTGTATTTTGATGGCATGTTCTTTCACTATACAACAAATTAAGGGGTCCCCAAAAGCACCATTTGTTATTTAAAATATCCGATAATGTAACCGCTGTCTTATCAAAAGAGACAGAAATCAAAATTAATGTAAATATAGTAATCAAAACAAATGAGATAAGATAGACAATAACAATGTCCACAGTCTCTACTTTTACGTCCATTCATAACTAAAAGTGGGCACACTTAATTGCCGCCTTTGTTGGCAATAATCCTTATGTAAACCTGTATTGAATAAATTTATCATACGAAAATAATGTGTAATTCTCAACCGTCTATATGTCTCTTTTTATTGAAGTGTATTAATGATTTAGCGTTTATTTGACTATTTCGTACTTATTACATTAAGCTCAACAGTTTATGTTACTTACACTAAAATCTTCTGTTTAGGCACAATCTGTCCGACGCAACTAACAGAACAGATAATGCCTAAACTTGCCTATATTCTCCTCGTATAACTGGAAAAAAATTCTGGATCAAATGGATGTAACATTCAATGACATACAAGGATAATAAATAGTATAATTCTTTATCGCAGTATTTCAGATTATTTAAACCCGCACAATGCGATTGCATGTGTGTAAAAAAATGCGGCGGACTTTCAATTCAGCTCTTTTTAGCTTAATGCTCATAAGACGTTCGATCTGAAAGACATTGTTGGTACAAGGGAATTTCATAATTGCATATAATTGTACACATATTTTAATCGGTTTAAATTGGGGAAGATGCCAGATAGGTATTATGCAAGAAATTTTCTGGATGGATAGTTTTCATGTTGATGCGTTTCTATCAAACATAAAATAAACTAAAAATTACTGTTGATGACTTTTAGTTGCAATTATTAACATAAAATAAAAAAAAATTAGGCGTATGCGATACATTCTTTTAAAATGCACGCAGTTTATTTATCCTTACTTCTATATTTTACCCCAGTTTTGTTTTAGTTAAGTATGTGTCAAATTCTAAGACAGTATAATTATATGCTTTGTTTTTATTTCAAAAGTGTAGCATTTGTTATTTTTTTCAACACTATACAATGTGTCTACTAAAAATACGGGCAGGTTTTTCTTAAATTTTAAAGTGCAACATATTCAAGGGACTTATCTTCCATAATTATTTGAGAAAAGCTGAAGTGGAGATAAAAATAATATTGCGTTAGAAAAAAATTCGTCTATATTCTTCAAGATGTGATTTTGCCAACAACTAAGTACTGTAGTGTAAAGTTTTGATTAATCTTTTATATTTACTTACTAAAAATAATAGTAGCTTTTACGCAGACAAGTAACATTTTTTGTTTGTGTTCGGCCCAAATATAACCAATTAACTAGACTGTGACGCATTTAAAATTCTGAATTTTGTCTGAGTAGGAGTGCATGACATTTAGTTAGCATCAATTACATACAAGGCGAGACTGAGGTAAACAATACTGCTTTATGTCACAGACTTATATTCTCGTTTTTTTTAAAATGTTTTAGAAGCATTATTTAAAACAAGAGCACCGCTAGGCGGTGCATTATATGCCCGATAGTGTTTTTATTAGTAAGGATAAAGCATTTGTAAGATATTACATAAATTAAATAAAGTATTACCTCCTTCAAATAGCAATCGTCCTATAAAATTTGAATATTGTAGCCAAGTGGAACTTAAGTTATGCTCTGGAAACTGTTTTCAGTTTAAAAGTAATAGTGACCTTGACCTTTGACCTTGTGACCCCAAAATTAATAGGGGTCTTCTTCCCAATATGGACAATCATCCTATGAAGTTTTAATATTGTGGGCCAAATGGAACTTTTGTTATGCTCCGGAAACTGTTTTTTGTTTAAAAGTAATAGTGACCTTGACCTTTGACCTTATGACCCCAAAATCAATAGGGGTCTTCCACTCAACATGGACAATCATCTTATATAGTTTGAACACTGTGGGCCAAATAGAACTTAAGTTATGCTTCGGAAATTGTTTTCAGTTTAAAGGTCATAGTGACCTTGACCTTTGACCTTGTTACCCAAACATCAATCGGGGTCTTCTACCCAATATGGACAATCATCCTATGAAGTTTGAATATTGTGGGCCAAATGGAACTTAAGTTATGCTCCGGAAACCAAATTGCTAACGGACGGCCGGCCGGCCGGACAGACAGACGGACGGACGGATAGACAGACAGACGGACGGACGGACGCCAGGGGGTATAACATAATATTCCCGAAATTCTTTCGGGCATATAAAAAGAGACTAATGAATTATTTTGATTTTTTGTGTTTTCTCTTATCAGCTGCAAAATCACTATACATGTATATATACGTTTAGAAAAATACCTTAAAAGAAGAGAGAGAAGAGAAGAAAATAAGTAAAAGACAGACAAGTTATTTCAGATCTTTGATAATGTCGAATTTATGTAAAGAGACTGAAAAGTATGATAAACAAGATCAACAAGGAAAAACTCAAAATAATACAGTTAGGAGCTGTATAGATTTGTTATATAATGACAATTGTCTCTGTTCGAAACTAATTAAATTGACACCCATTAATACTCTTTTCCAAAAAAGAATAATCGCCAATAATGAGCATTGTTATTTCATATGTCTTAAAACTAATTTCAAAATAACTATTTTTATCTTGTTAACAGAACAGTTACAAACGATGGAATCTTTGAAGTTTAAAATGATTATAATATACACAATAATTATGATGCCAGTAATATCATTTGATCAAACAATAAAATTTGGTAATTATAGTTGAATTTTGTTAATAAATGACATTTAAAGAAATATTAACAGCATCACAACAATGTTGTACACGTAAAAAAGTGAACACCTTAACTTTAAAAAAGATCAACAAGGCAAAGGTAACGTTTAAAACCATTTTGCAGTGTTTTACAGATCAACAACCTCCAATTGGGCATGTACATTTCGTTATTGACAAACACTTGCTATGCATTTTCTATCAATTCAGTTTCAGTACTTCTAATATCTGCAAATGCTTTTAAGAAATGATACGCAAAGGACTTGTACCAATGTCAATGTTTTATAAGAAATTACTTATCCCCTTGTTGATTTTTTTTCTGTTTATTTATTTTGTAAGCGCTTTTAAACATAGTTACAGTGACAATATTCGTTAATCTTGTTCTTGTTTGTGTTTAAAAAAAACATCGTGCAATTTGAAATAAATTAAACAAAACAAACGACGAGCGGTAAATAGAAATGGACATTGTTACTACCATTCTATTCTCTGTACCGTTTAATCCGCTTATGCCTAAACACCTGTATAAGAGGCAGGCATATTATAAATGTATTAAGCATACAAAATGTGTTGACTTGGTGACAATTATATCATTCATTCATTATAAGTCGTAAAATGATCAATCATGAACAGTGATTTTGCGGATCTTTCAAAAGGTTAAATCAAACCGATCCTGCAATATTTTTAATGTTGCCGTGTAGGGCTTTTTATAGGGATTCTTATTTTCTCTATAACTCGATAAAGTGAAAGTCAAATCAAACTGATTCATCCAAATCTGGAAATGCGGCGATCCCTCGAAATCAACGAAACTTATAAAGTTATAGAAAATTGCAGACTCAGTTTAATTGGGTCTGTGTAACAAAGCAACATATCTTATGCTGATCAACTGATCCCGAAGAACCAGAAGTGAATAAAGTATGGATCACCTGCTGTTTTTAGAAGTAAGTCTGGAAATGGGAAGAAATTTTCGGAAGCAATGAAAATATCAAAATTATTTGAAATTGCTTTTTTCAATATACATGTATATTGATAAAACATAGTAACTGTGTTTTAAGTCTTTCCTTTCTCTGTGAAATTTTGTTCAAAACCTTCCTTGAGTATCTTTATATATAAGTTATTAGAACAACGAGCCAAAATATACTTCATTAAATCTCAATTAAAACACAAACCTTGTAGAGATGCTTGTCCACCCCCTTTTCACAACCCCAAACCGACATTAGATTTTAAGTAACGTCTTCATTATATTTTGATAGGTATATGTAATAGAAAATTCTAGTACAGAATTCTAAAATCGTATTAATTATTCATCATTAGGTCAATGTCCCTAAATTAATGAAACATTACATTGATTACAACGGCGTTCATTTCTTTATCGTAAGTTAAATCGTTGTTTAAGTATACATGCTTGTTTAGTATCACTTAGTAGTATGTCTTCATTTTACAAATGCACTTCCTCACGAATGTTTTGCTTCTGTCAAATACGTTATAATGTCACGTAGAGTCGTCTCATTTACACACTAAATTGACTTCCTACTTTAAGAAGACCCAGACGATCGTGCAGACACGGTGACAAATTACAGCCAGATAATTGACAGACCACTGACCATCCGGCTACAAAGCAAAAGTAATTCATCTCTTAATTGCCTATAAATATATTCTACGTGTTGACATAGGACTATTTATCTTTATCTATTTGATTTATCCTAGGAATGTTCGGTACAATTGAAAATGTTGACGCATCATCGTTAGAGAGCTCATTCTTCTTCTGCCAATGCAGCTACAATGTAAATGAGCAATCCAGGGCCATTATGGACCTCTTGTTCCAGTGTTTTTCCTGGAGTCTTGTTGCTTTATAGAGTTAAATGTAGAAAAACACTTTAGCAGTAGGTTAAACAAAAGAAATAGCATATTTCTGTTATTTAAAAATACATTATTTATATTATTTAACGTGATATTAAGCAACGTGAATTAAGCCACAACATTGAGCCTATTTATCTGTGTTTGTCAGGCCTTTGAATTAAAAAAGAAACGCATTGAGCATGTACCATGTTTAACATGAAACATTTATGTTACAATTTACCACGTTTATACACGTACACATATGATATTTCTTTGTCAGATAAATATTCAGTATTTTACTATGTATAATTGCAAAAGTTTAATTCCTTTAATATAAAACACAAACATCATTATTAGATACAAACATAATATTGCAGTGTTAATAAGCCACACTGGCATTACTTGTGTTGTCTGTAGACTGTGAAAAGTATTCCCCTACAGTCAAACAAAGGTGTTATATTTTGAATCCATAAAGATGATTCAGCACGACATTTATGTTATTTTTGTGGACCTTTAGTTATTTCTTCCTGAACCTTAGGATATACATATGTATATTACAAGTTTTTTAAATTTGCTTAGCCAAGGTTCCCCTTCCAAAGTTTCACTTTATTTAGTTTGGCCCATTGTTCGCCCCTGGGAAAATACACCGAATTGTATTGACGTGTCACATTTGGGGATTCTTTTTAATTGTTTTCCGAGACTTTGCTTAGCATTTCTTTAAGCATTTTATACAAATGTGCAATACGACAGCATAAATTACTGTAATTGTCTGCTTAAAAGTTTGACCTATATCTGTATTAGATTGGTCGTATGTGCCCTGCAGGACTCTGTTTCAATGAGTCAGTTTTGCTGGTCTTTGTTTGGGCTGCCTTCATTGAATACCGCCCTTCTTCGTTGATCTTTGATCTCATAAATGCATTCATCAAAATAATCGATGAATGGACTTTATCAACCAAGGCTGCACAGTTTTGAATTATGTCTAGCTTGACCTTTTAAAGTTCTATCCCATTTTATTTTGTTGACCGCTATTCATACCTAAAAATAGATAAATACAGAATCCCTAAAGAAAGCCCAACACGGCAAAATTGAAAATGTTGCAGGCTCGGTTTGATTGATCGGTTCATGGACGGTACTGGAAAGTGCAAATTACCGTCCACGCCCCCTAGCACCGGCTTAAGCAGAATTCAACATTTAAACATGAAATAGTAAAATTTTGAATTTAGAAACATCCGCAGATGTGCTCATACGGCAGTTATCATGGAACCTTCAATGTGACACTGTAGTGCCATTCCATGAAAAGCGGCGTATGGTCCCCAAGTAATAAAAAGCGTGTGCCCTAAACGAGAAAACAATGGGCGGAACTAAATAAAATGGAATTTTGAAAGGGGATCAGAGGTTATGAAGCCTGCGTATCACAGATAAGACGTCAAAAGACAAATTTAAAAAGCAGGCAACATATCCTAAGGGTGATTCAACATTATTCAAGTAGGAATATTGGAACCACCCAACTAGAAATGCCGAAAAGTTGAAACTAAAAATACCACAAGCACAACAATTATGTCGTGCTGAACGATCTTCAAGGATCGAAAATATAACATCATTGAATGTATTTGTTTTACATGATACAGAATGTCATATTTCTGCATTTTATCTATCTGGATAAAAGCATGCACTTATATTGTTAATATTTATATTTGTTTGGGTGCGGATAGAAATATTTAATTGTATTTTACTATATATTGCCAAAATTGCACTTTAAAACTGATATTGCAATTTTACTTAATAAGGAAATATTACACTTTATACGACCTAATATTTAATTAATGAGAAGAAATAGAATAAGATTTTATTATGTTACCTTAGTATATTTTATGACTCTAATAAGTAGCCAATATACGAGTACAATTATTTATAAAGAACTTTATTACCACTGTAACAATCCATTGTGTGTTATATGATACGTTGTGGTTTAATCGAAGAGGAGAATAGTGTTGTATTCCTAAACAAACAGGTATTGATTAAAATACGTAAGATAAGATTTGTCAATAAAACAGTCTCATTTGCCTACAATTAATATCTTGTTATGTGAGCCACCATTATCATTTATATTTTAGTCTTATTACAAATCTGATGAAAATAACAAAGCGCTTTAGATTTGTTACATTTTCAGTACAAGAACTTTATCTTTTGTATATAACAGTCAAGAAATTCATACTAGATGATTTTAACGCTGATCATGTTGTTCTTAACATGAATAATACTTATTTCGATCAATTGGTTTCTAAAATTATCCCAGTGAACTTAAATTGAATAAAACTAACTCTTCAGACGTTATTACATCTTTTCTAGATTTAAACATTTCTATCATTAACAATACTATAGTAACTAAAATCTACGATAAAAGAGATGGTTTTGATTTTAATATTGTTAACTATCCACATTTAGATGGAGATGTACCTCATGCTACATCATATGGGGTGTATATTTCTCAATTAATTAGATTTGCTAGGGCGTGCAGTCGTGTTGATGATTTTAATGAGCGCAATTTATCTATTACTAACAAACTTCTTAAACAAGGTTATCGCTATCATAAATTGCGTAAATATTTTACAAAGTTTTACCATCGTAATTCAGACTTAGTTTTAAAATTTAATTGTAATTTAAAAACTCTTTTACGACTAGGTATTAGCAAACCTGACTTTTATGGAGATGTGGTTTACAAACTTCGTAGGATCATGGGTCATAGTAATTTTTCTGCCGTCTTCACTAAAATTATCAAACAGTTTATTAAAAGAGGTTATGACCCAATTATTTTAAGGCATACCGCATGCTTGGTGTTCAACCCCTTTTACAGTTGGACGCTACGCTTTCCTCTTTTAATTACATCTGACGGTTTAAGTGGGAGACTCTATGATGGACAGTTCTTAAAGCCCTTTGGGACTGAATTGACTTAATGTTCGTCTTCTGTCTTGCTTCGTCGGGCGATTTTCTTGCTGCTCTGCCTTCCATTAAGGCATCGAGTACTTTGGTAATGGTCATTAGGCTGTACCTTTTTCTACATATTTACATAATTTTGTATGTGTTTTATTTATTTCGCCTAATGTAACCATGACCATTGTTAGAATTTCACTTGGCGGGGATTATTTTTATTTACACTTTAATGTCATTCAGGAACATATTTGGGCTAAGAGTGAGGTTTGGCGCGCCTAAAACCGGTTTAAACTCCCCAGTGGTTTAACTACCACTGACCGTTCCAAGGCGGTACCCCTCTGTGTTCCTTCACGTGTTTTTCATGTCTGTTTTGTTACTTGTTTTGGATGTTAACATGTTTTGTGATGTCTGTCTTGTTGGATTGTCGTTGACGGTAAGTATTTTCTCACCCCCCCCTCACCCATTTAAACCCCCACCTTTTTATCCTTGCAGTCCTTATCCCTTTAATTCCCTTATGGGCCCGTTTTAGTTGATATTATTTCACATTACATGTCCCACTCCTTTCACCCTTATGTCCGCCCTAGGGTTTTTTTTTAGTGTGTCGGGGCCGCGTCCTGTGAACGTTGCCTTTGCCTTGTTGATCTTTATTCTTGTTTTTTAAGAAGTTCCTTACGGAGCCCACTTTCGCTATTTTACTTGGTGTTCAAAAAGGTGTTTAATGTAAACAGAGACGTTCAGTGTTAACCGTTTTAAACGGATCACTAGTTTATTAGATGCTTTTATCTCACAAAGTTCTTCTCTAGAAGATATAAAGAAATAAACGATGTGTACGAAAATACATACATCTAGTTATTTGAGTACCCTCAATCCGTGTGATATAGACATGTAAATATTGAACCGCTGTAGTTATAGTTTGAAAATTGTGGCTATCTGTATCATAATACAAAAATACCTTTTTTAACATATTTCAAAAGTAGAATTTTCCTTTCTTTGCTTTAATTTCTTCTTCCATTTAAGATTTGTTTTATATACATCATAATGATACTAACTGAAAAGCAGACGTCGTACCAGAATCTGCATTGTAATGAGATATGTATATGGCTTGCTTAATAAACGGTATTTCATTTAGATGCTTCATACAACGTAATACTAGACACATAGAAAATCTTTAAATCTGTTCCTCAGACGGATCGATATGTGACAAAAACAGTAGAACCAGTATAAAAACAGGATAAAAAACAAGGATAAAGATCAACAAGGTAAAGGCAACGTTCACATGACGCAGCCTCCGGCACACCAAAGAAGGGCACCCAGAAGACACCCAAAAAAAAACCTGGAGTGGACATATGGGCGGCGAGAGGAGAGTGACATGTAATGTGTGGAAGACATGCTTTTAAACACAACAGATTTATGGAATGTTGCTTCAGACAAATATCGCATAATGCTTTAAGAAATGTGCAAATATGTAATCCTTAAAAGTGTCTGTATCGGTTACAGTACGCAGTAGTAACTTATGCGAGGTAGTAACGGAATATGTTAAGTTAATCAGAGAATGTGCCTAACTATTTAAACTATAAATTACTACCTTATGTGAGGTAGTTACAAATGGTTTTTAATATATCAGATAATATTTTGATACCTTACTTTTTATATATAAAGAAATATGTGAGTGAAACGTTTTATATGTACACATGACAGAAGAAAAGTGGGGAAAAAAGTTCTAAATCTACAGTGTGGAGTGACTGCGATATAATGTTTCCCTATAAAAAAAACATTTCAACTATATGCAAGGATTCACTGCTAAAATTTACATAACAATTAAGCATTCAATGCAAAAGAAAAAAGAGGACATTTAAAGGATATGTCTTAGGTAAACCTTTTTGTCGTTTATATGACATAAAATATTCATTTTATTCAATGACGTTGCTCAAGTTAAATTAATATAAACCTTAAAAAGACAGTTGGTATGCATATAGCGTTAAGAGTGTGTAGAAGAGTTTTAATTGTATAATATCTACTCTACATGTACTCAAAAGATACTTATTTTACATTGAAAAATATATATACTGTAACAGTAATTATCAGTATTTTCAAATTTAAGACTCGGGGCAACTTTAATTTCTTGCTTACTTTTAGCAGACACAATGACGCAAATAGGAGTAACGTATTCTTAACTGCAGCAGGCATTTCATTTAGTAAAAAAGCAAGCATAATATATTTCAATATTAGTTTGGTAAATTACTTCTTCTAGAATATCATATCCGTCGTGCTTACTTGCTTAAAGGGTTAAAATTTATATCTTATAAACTATTTTAATAAACTATATCAACAATAAAATTATATTGGCCCATTATTACATGGTCTATTCTCGAAAAAAAAGGTAATATAGGATGTCTCTGCTATTTAACACACATGAATATTGTACGTAAACAGATTAAAATGTTCCGGAACAAAATATTATTTTGCTATTTTAAATACGGTTTTATCCGTTTAACAATGATTTTGTGCATGGGCAACTCGCTTTTAGGCAATTTATTACCATATTTATTTCATACAAGCATTTTGGAAGTATTCTTTTCTTAAATCCAAACAAAAATTTATGTATCAGAAATATAGCTTTATACAAACAAGGATTATCAAGGTAAAGGAAACACCTCTACACTGCCCCAACAAAATTCAGCTGCACTGGATCACCTAAATAATTTGCACAATGAAATTTTCTAACACTACTAATTTATACCTGTTAATTAATTAGAATGCTTATTTCCTTTTTATCTTTAACTGATTTTGAATCCAGGTTCCGGTAATCAAAACACATTCAAGCTTACCGTTTCACATGCTTATCTTTGCAATCCTGTAAAAAATATCAGTTTCTTTTGTTCCAAGCAATATATTTTACAATTGTAATTTGTGTTTGGTACAACTAATAAGCGCTTATGTGGTAAAAAGTCTGATATACAGACACTCCAGTCAAGTTCAAGTAAGGGAAATTATTATTAATTTTTAAAAAGTTTTAAATTGGTTCATGATTAAATAATCAGATTTATATATATATTTTCTAAACCTGTAGAGTCACAAGACCCGGAATTACACAAGGCTTACGTTTCTTCACCATTCAGCAGTATTTTCACTTTAGATGCTTCACCTACAAGTTGTGGGTCAGTTTTCAAATGTATGCCAATACGCTGACCTGTCATACTGACACTTACTTGTTAAACGGACAATATGGCGTCTTTGACCACAATTTAGACAATTTGTATTTATAGCAATATATGTTGCAAATGTACATATATAAGTCCTTCCCCATGTACAATTCTTGTTTGTACCTCTATCCTGCATTTTATAGCTTCCCTTCCTCTTGATAGTGTACCTCTGTAGTGTTTTTGTCCTCTTTGACCGTATTATCTAAATTGCCCTTTTGACCTTAATCAAAATATCTTACCTTATCCGAGTCAACATTTTCAGCCAATTTAGTACTGCCTGACCTATTCTTATTCTGTTTATTCATCATGTCCAATCTCTCATTCAAATGTTTCAGCATAGACTTAATTTTTCCCAGTTCTCCGGTTCTCCGGTTTTTGACTTGCTGACAAGGATTATGTCCCCCTTACCTGGACTATTCACAGTTTCAGTTTAACTTACAATTGTTTCAAGTTTCCTGATTCCCGGTTTAAATAAATCATTATTTTCTATGGACTCGTACTTCATACAGAATTCACATTTTAATCAATGTCTAGACCTTCATAAAACACACTTATGGGTATCAACTGCTGTTTCCTTTCTAATGATTTCAACTCAACTGCTTGAGAAAATAACGTACCTACACGACGTGCATAACATGGCATGGATTCACATTCTCAAGAAAGTTCTGTAATAAAGATTTAGCAGTTTCAGTTATACAAATACTGTTTGTATTGAGGTAAACATTTCTTTAATAGTAGCCTAATCTCATCGTCATATATGCTGCTTCCTCACGCAGAGATCTCCTTATCCTTAAAATACTCTCTTCTATACATTCTCCTGGCTTAATTAAACAATTAACCTCATACTGCCAGGTTCGATAAGAAAGTTCACATTTCCCTGGTTATCTATGAAATTCAGGGATATTTACTTCGCGAACTAGAGTTTTCCACCTTCTCTAAATCTTCCTTTGTATCAATTTTCAATTTATGCAGGACATTCAACAATCGTTTGTCTTTAGCTGTATCCCCCCCATTTTCCGAACTATCTAAAATGTAAAAATTAACTTTTAACAATAAAAAAAGTATACATAAAATATGCTGAAAAAATGAGTATGGTCAGATTTCTTCAAAATTAAGCCTGAAAAAAAATGTTAATGTATACACATTATTTACTGCTTACACTGCATTGTCTGCTGTATATCTACAGAATTTTTAATATACTATACTTTACCGACATATTATATAACGACCATAAATCCAAGCCAGTAGATGCGAGTAAATGGTCGCTATACCTGAATGTAAAAATAAATAAATATAATAATTTAACAATATCTATGAGTTACTGTTTGTAACATCATTGATATAAAAATGCAATTTGAAAGGATTGTTTTTTTCTCCCCTTCAAATAATGCATTATATTCAAATTGTGTTTGATTACATTTAAACATTAAATTTACCAGATTCATTACAGGTATTGTTCCCATTTTACGATCAGTTGTTTGTTTGTTTTTAAATATATCCGGAACCTTGAGAAAAAATATGCTACGTGCGTCATTAATGGTGTGACTATGGATTAGCCTTTATGTAAATAACAGAAATGACTCTTTCTCCCCAATGTATCATTTAATAACAAATGAAGGATAATATGGAGTATACTCTTTATCTGAGATTGTCGCAGCTGACGTTCTTAATGGTTTTGATTTACCAAATGTAATTATCTAAGGCGAGAGCTTTCAGAACATAAGGACAGGACTTATGATCGCTTTTATTTCTCTTGGGTCTTATTTGCCATACAAAATTCGTATTTTGCATCTTTTCTGATTAAAGGAAAATTCTCAGAAGACCTACGCTATGAATATAACTTTTATACAATTTTACGAGATAAGTGTAGAAAGGAGAATGTCCGTTGTGATTTATCTTTCTAGTTGAATTGAATATACAAGAGAATAATACAATAAAATAATCAAATGTATTGTGTTGTCCAGCTTGAAACAGTGAGGGTCAGTTTTATTTGCACAGGCAGCAAAGTGAAAATTGATAATGATGAAGCATAAGCAGCAGAGAAATTTCAATAACCTTTAAGATAAATAACAGCAATTATAACTTTCTTTGTTTTGATAATGGTAACTTTGTGCTGTTGCAATTAGAAGGATGTAACATTATGTTTATTTATGAACTGTAATTTATATATTTAAACAAAGCAAACTAAACTGGATTAAAAGATATACAAGTTTTGTAGAGGGTTCGTAAAACAAATATATGCATTTGCAAAATTATCATTTAAGATACTGAACATTATCATTGTAATGTTTCGCTGGTGATCGAGTTCTACTTCAGTTTGCATAATTATAATCGATTTATTTATAACCTGACACTGATATACTTTTAACACCACTCAACGCAAACTGAGTTTACAATGTTTAAAGTGACATTATGCCAATCGAAGTGTAAATGGGCAATGAACAGGTAAAATTAAAAAAGTAGACATTTTGCCCTAATTGTGTTCTATTTTATAATTTACTCACTCTTAAATAATGATTCATAATCATCGTGATCAACAGAAATTTCTATAGATTTTGTTCAAAATGTATCGGTGACGCTCATTTCTTAAAAAGAGTCGGCAGTCTTTTTTATAACTAAAGTAGTTTTTTTCATTGTATCAATAACAGTTTTGTCATCATTATTATAGCCAATCCTTTGAAATATATTACTAATTCAACTCAACAGCGAAAATAATGTCGCTCTGATATTTAATTTTAAACTGTCACAAGACATAACTTGAAACTTTTCTAAGACTTAATATAAATATTGTATTTTATTAAAATCAATGTAATTATGTAATCATATCAAATTACTATATGCTTTTTATTTATATGACTAAAATGAATTGAATGAAATCAATCATATGAAATGATTAAATCCATATTACTTACATGAATGGCCTAAAAAGAGGAAAAAAATATTAATTTACACAATTGAATATTCCTGGAATGGGGTTCACGGCGCCTTTAAATGTTTCGCTTAATCAATAATTCTTTGAAGTTGCATGTTGACAGTATAATTTGTCAACAAGGACAGTTGGTGTTTAGATTTCCTTTCAGCTCAGAGATATATCGACGTATTTGCAATGCATTTGTTATGTTCAAGAAATAAACATGCATTAAGCATATCTAAAGTTAAATTTAATTGACCATTTGCTTATGTCTGAAATACAAATGTTAAAACATGTTTTGTCAAAGATTATCTATCACACACAGAGTCACAAAATTGGATAACTATTTATTTAATTGTACTCTAGAATATACTTGTCTTTTACAAAATATTCATCTAGTAGATTTAAGCCAACTTTCATTAAGTTTACTTGCAAATATAATGTTGTTCATCTAAGTATTTAAAGTAAAGTACTTAAGTTTCAGAAGAAAATGTAAGTTATAATGCTAATTATTAACCTGCTTTATTCTTTACACGATATGATAACAGACATAGTTTATCAAAACATGTTTAGCTTTCATAAGCTTCATCAGTTGCTTTAGCTTGAATAGGTGCCGGTAGCATCGTAGTTTTATGATAATATGCACGATAATATATAGAGAAATATCGATTAGACTCGTGTAACGTTAACAAATGTTGGATATTCAGATGTACACTACATCCATTAACAAAATGTAACTGTTTTTCAAGTTAATCATTTAGATTAGATGCTGTGTTTCAAAATCTAATGTTATTCTAACCTCAATCTGAGACATTCTGAAAGACAGAAACGATGAATGTTTGAACAGGATGATAATTACTAACCTAGAAAAGTGTTAAAACTGATACTTTGAGCGAAACATGTTCTAGATAAGATTTTAATCAACCACAACTTTCATTGGTGTGAAACCAAAACAATAGTATGCAAGGGCCTCTCTTTGGTGAATTGGAGTACTCCGTTTTGGTTTTACAAAAATGATATGCTCCTAAAATGTCCTCGACATACTACTGTGAAAATCATGACAAAAGCTCAAATATTGATTTAGCCCCACACAAAATCCAGAGATAAGAGTTTGCCCAAAGCGAAACATTTTATTTGGCACTTAACAAGTCTAAATAACATTATTGTTCTGGAATTGATCTGTTGGATTCTTTGAATGAACATTCACTTGCTTTCAAGTATGCAAATTACGTTTCCTGTTTTTTATAATGAAACAAATTGACAGATTCTGGCGAATTCCAATTTGTTTGAAAATTTGAATTAATATGTACATATACTGTATCGTACGGTACAAGTAGCAAACAGTTTTGTACGAATATTTACAACCACGAGACAAAAAATATGATATATATTTGCAGATAAAAACGTAATCATCCTCATGCTGTTTTTCTAGTGTATACACTTTCAAATAATTTTGTATACATTTTGTATACCATATGTCGATAAATGTGCAATAATTAATTTGAATATTTCACAAATGTAATTACGAGAAATGTTTCAAATTTCCTGTTTATTGAATCGTTATATATTATATATATTTGGGTTCTGTAACATATAGTTATTTATTTTTATTAACAGTGGAAAATTGAAAAAATAGACACTTGAAATAAGTTTTTAAGTATTTATCATTTTATGTGTTTTTAATTTTAATTTCATATATCTTGAATATCACTTTAGCAATTGTTGACATTAATTTTACTACACGATGTCAAGAAACTATTTAAAGGCAGCTGGCGAGCTTTATAACACTGTTTGTAAAAGCGTTAAATAAATTAAATAAAATGGTCATTTACAAACAAAAGAAAATGATTGTTAATGTCAAATTATTTAAACACATAATTCTGAATATAAATGATTATCTTAATAGTGTGTTTTGCGCACGTTTTGTACTCTGTTTTTGAGTTATGAAAAATACATAGATTTAAGACGCCAAAGAACAATAATTGGAAACATATCATCATGAACAGTTATGAAACAGAATTAAACTATAATTCATGAATACGTGCTGTACATTTTCACTGATGTAATACTAAATAATATCGCTCGAAAAGGGGTGTACCCTCAGATGCAACGCTACAACAAAATTAAAGCTTTCAAAATAGTCTGCTATCGTGCATCAAATACGACAAATGTCATTTGTTCCCTTAAAAATAAATGAGTAATATGCTAACTCGTTAACTGTCATTATACGTGTAGTTTTTACTCCCATCTGTAATTGTAATTGGCCATAAGATATTATTTTCAATAATTGTCAACAAAATATGAAAAGACTACACAATATTCCTCAGTTATATTTACAATAAGACATCTGGGAATTCATGTTACAGTAACTTACATATCAACATACAACAACCCTTTTAACATATGTCAAATACTTTTATCGACTAGCTGTTCATTCATGGACATTTTATATTAAAAATTTGTTATTATATATGTATTTACTTACAAAAGCAGACAACATTAATGAACCGGCAGACTATAAATAAACATTGTAATGAGATATTTATTTGGCTTCATAAACTGTATTTTACTTAGGTGCTTCATAAAATGTAGTACTAAATACATACAGAATCTTTAAATCTGTTGTTCCTCAGACGGATCGATATGTGACAGAAACAGTAGAGCAAGTATACAAGGAGAAAGACATGATTTGAAAACGTTACAGATTTATGGAATAATGCTTAAGACTGAAATCGGATAATCCTTTCAGAAATGTGAAGATACAAAAAAATACTGTTTGTCTAAGCGCTATCTGATTCCCACTATTCAACTACATATAACTAAACGATGAAAGATAGTTACGGAAGATAGTCAGATATTTTATTTAAAAGATGTATTTTTTTAGAATTTAATCAAATATGTGAACGAAACATTTTATAAATACACTTTGAGAAGAATTGTAAAAGTGAAGAAATTGAATAATCAAGTTCTAAAACAATAGCATGGAAAACATGACTTCAAACACTGTTCTAGTATATTTCCTATGCAAACATTTCAAATTTAGTGACTTCATTCAAATAACAGTTCAACATTGAATTTCATAGTCGAAAAGATCTTTTAATGTATATGTTTGGCAAAAATGTCTTCGTTTCATAAGATCATAGGATTCATTGCTGCTGATAAAGGTTAGGTCACTTTGTATTTATTTATTCTTAGACAATCTTTTTCAACATAAAAATCGTATTGTATTTAATAATCAGCATATTATCAAGCCTGTTTATTGCAGCTTTTTAAGATCAACATCAATAAAAAGTATATTCGATTTTCTGTTAACTTACATTTGCTTGTCTAAGGTGTTGTCCTTATAATGCACAAAGGGAAATTGTTGAAAATATACAAATTTACAAACAAAAGTAGTAAGAAACTGCCGTATAAAAAAATTCTGGATACACATTTTAACAATACTGCATTTTCGTGATTCCGTGTAATTCTGGATAAATATATATAAAATTTCTACGCTATTGCCTAATTTGAAAATGAAATATTAAATAGTAAAGTTCACTTTCACTAAGCACATTGAAATACTACCTTATCTTCTATTTAAACAGCAATGTACTTGTGGAATTCTTGTTTATATGAGTCATTCAATTTAACTTGTAACAATATCTAAAATAATGCAATATACACATTATACGTATGATTTTTAAATGATAACGTAAACTTATATTACAGAAAAAGTAACTTAGGTATTGGTAGAGTTTTTTTAAAGCATTTAATCTTTTTCGTTTGTAAGCAACTAGAGTGACCTTTCCTACCATATTACATTAAATTAAGTATAAAGCCTAATTAAGAATCACTCTCTGCTCCGTAGGAGATAAAAAAACGTAATTAGGATTTCATAACTCCCACATAGAAGGAAGATAAATATCATCGCCGATATATAATCGTCTTAAGTATACATAAAAATTTAACTTGCTCACACATGATATGTCAAAAGATATACATTCTTCCAGTTGAAAATTGAACTGATTTTCCATCAATAAAGAATACAATTAGATACGCGTTTAGATATAAGTTATTAGGAAATGTTCTTAAAGAGAATAACAAATACAACTTACTTATCAGTATAATATCCTTTAAATTATTATTAATTATCTTTTCTTTTTGTCAGTTGCAATATCAACAAACGAAAAATGAACAATTTTCAATGGGACTCCTCAAGTGTGGGATTTTCTTTCATTGGGTTAAACAAACATAAACGGTCGCAACGTGTTACATATAAGGAAGCACAGCACGTTGTTCACTTTAAAAATATGTGAACAGAAGTGCACCGTAAATTTATAACGGTACTGTGTGTATGCCGGGATTAGGGGGCAGGGGACATATTCGAATGATGGCCCCGGTCAAATTTTTTAATAACTCAGACATGGTGTTTTGAAGGTACTGATAACTTCTGATATTTCTCTGTCATTGTAATTCTTTCTTGTTTGTGTGTAGGAAATGAGATATATTTTTGGGTTTTTACCCGAAACTAAGCATTTTGGTAGCTTTGTATGTATTTCTGACTCTCCGAATGGAGGAGAAAAAGTTAAAAATCAAGCTTTGACAGTTGGCGCCAAACAAGTAAGAAATTTCAGATAAATTTTGTGAAAAATCTAAACGTATGACAGACACTTTATTTGTCATTTCTGAAAATGCCATAGCTTGCACTGCGTGTTACTGATATTTTTAAAGGAATCGGGCGGATTCTGGAGTATGCTGCACCTTCATGAAGATTGCCCATATTGGTATATTTTAGGTGTGTTTTTGGCTGGGTGGGGGTAAATATAAATTGCTGTCAGTCATTTTTTGAAGGAGCAATGCATGCAAACTATTATTTTCTTCAATGTATGTCATATATCATTGAATAATGCTGTACAACTGGTTATCTGCCTGTGAAACAGATTTTGAAATATTTGGAATTGTGTTTCTGGTCACACTGAAATACAAAATTTTTCATTTTTAGGTCCCCTGCCCCCATAAGGAAATTTTCAAATTTATAAAATGTGTTGGAATTGACCCAAATGTGCCCATAAACATTCCTTCTACATTTGTTAGTCAAAATTTGAAGTGACTGGTAGGATTTATCAAGTTATGTAGAGTAAGTAGACTGTCAAGTCAAGGGAGGTAATAAAAATTTGGAATTTTGGCAAACACTGTACTTCACAGAATGTGCACATTTATCCAGATTTAACAGTTTTATATTGTGCAAATTGACATAATAATGCATAATTGAGCACTTTTAATTGTTACAAATGTATATAATGTCATGTAAGTCAACAGTGGTATCTTTACTGCACTTTTAGGTGTATGCCAGAATAAATGGGTCTGGTTTCCTGTAAAATTCATTTTGGGACATTAAATGTGGCTGTAATATTGTTTTTCTTGCTATAATCTCCTTCCAAAAGACTTTAAATACTCTGAAAATACTTTATGGTATTTAAATGAAGGTGGAATACAGAAAAATAACCATCTCACAGGTTCCTGGCACTTGATATTAAGTAAATCATATAACAGGCATGGTCATTGTACTAGTTACTTCCCCTGAAATAGGGTCTTTTTTAAATATTTGATTAAATACAAAGTAACCGCAGTATTCACTTTTCGAAGTTAACGTTTAATGCGAAATACTCCATATTTTAAGAAAATAAAAGGAAACGCTTTAATGCGGATCACATAAAAAATCTTAAGGGGGCAGGGGACATATTCGAATGAAGGCACCGGTCAAATTTTTTAATAACTCAGACATGGTGTTTTGAAGGTACTGATAACTTCTGATATTTCTCTGTCATTGTAATTCTTTCTTGTTTGTGTGTAGGAAATGAGATATATTTTTGGGTTTTTACCCGAAACTAAGCATTTTGGTAGCTTTGTATGTATTTCTGACTCTCCGAATGGACGTGAAAAAGTTAAAAATCAAGCTTTGACAGTTGGCACCAAACAAGTAAGAAATTTCAGATAAATTTTGTGAAAAATCTAAACGTATGACAGACACTTTATTTGTCACTTGCACTGCGTGTTACTGACATTTTTAAAGGAATCGGGCGGATTCTGGAGTATGCTGCACCTTCATGAAGATTGCCCATATTGGTATATTTTAGGTGTGATTTTGGCTAGGTGGGGATAAATATAAATTGCTGTCAGTCATTTTTTGAAGGAGCAATGCATGCAAACTATTATTTTCTTCACTGTTTGTCATATACCATTGAATAATGCTGTGCAACTGGTTATCTGCCTGTGAAACAGATTTTGAAATATTTGGAATTGTGTTTCTGGTCACACTGAAATACAAAATTTTTCATTTTTAGGTCCCATGAAAAAAAAACGTGTCGAATGCAAGATTGTAATTGTTAGTGTTAATTATCTGACTGATTAATTAGTACACAGAAATAGACGTATCAAACATATATGAATATAGAGCCTCTATCAACACCCATATATTATACTTGACAATATAAGAAATAATTCAACATTTAAGTCAACAATTTTTTTGTAACATCATTGAGAAAAAAAAGAAATTTAAAAAATTCTTTTTAAATGACGTCTTTACAATAAAAATAATAATAATAATAATAATAATAATAATTATAAAAATAATAATAATTATTATTATTATTATTATTATTATTATTATTATTTATCATGTTCTTTGAGTATATTTAAATACAGTACAAACATACTGTATGTTACTTTACTTGATTCCTAACAGTGTTTGTTTTACATTTTGCGATCGTTTGCTGCTATATATCTGAATCATGAAGAAAAGATTATTATAAGAATGACATTAATTGTGTGATTGTACTTAAGCCTTTATGAAAATAACAGAAAACTCTTTTTCCCTTATGCACCATTTAATTAGAAACGAAGGATAATATGGAGTATATTCCTAATCTGAGAATTTCGCAGCTGACGTTGTTAATGGTTTCAATTTGCCCAATGCAATTATCTTACTAGGCGAAAACTTCCAGGAACATAAGGAACGGACTTATTATCGCTTTTATTTCTCTTGGGTCTTATTTGCTATACAAAATACGTATTTTGCAGCGCTTTCCTGTTTATAGCAAATTTCTCAGAAGATTTCTTTCATCAATATAACTTTTATAGAATGCTACCAGATAAGTGTAGAAAGGAGAATGACCGTCATGATATATATTTCTCGTTAGAATACACATACACATGTACCAAGTACAAAAAGGTAATTAACGTATTGTGACACTCAGCTAGAAAGAGCTTGGGTCAACTCTTTTTTTTAACAAGGTTTATCTGACAGTTATAGTTATTTACAAGGATCAAAGATACAATTATAAGTTTAGTATCAGCAGAAGAGGTATTACAGCAACTATGAAGATAACTTACAATAATAACCTTTACTGATAGCTTGACAGAATGTGACATTACGATGCATTTTATTTTCAACATCACTTTTTATATAAAGCATACAAATTAAAAAGTCTTTTTTTGTTAGTTTTGATATAGTTGTAAGTTTGCGAATTTATCGTTAAACATACTTTAATTCGTAGTAAGTAAACGTGTTTTATATCTGCATTTGATCAATCTTTATGTAACATAACAATGATAATAACAATAAACTTAAATACCAACACTGGCTGAAAAGACATAAAGCAAGACAAATTGATGTGACAATGTTTTAAATTTAAATCGGCACAAGACAACTTGCAAAAAGTATCAGAAACTTTTATTACACAAACCATTTAAAATTGTGTTCTAATTATCGAAAATGTGAAAACGTATCATATAATGCAGTATGCGGCATATTTAAATGGCTTATAAATGGTTTGGTGCCTTCTGTGTGCCCTTTTTGGGTGTGTCGGAGGTGGGGGGGGGGCTGCGTCCTGTGAACGTTGCCTTTGCCTTGTTGATGTTTATTCTTGTTTTTTTTAATATAAATTTTAATTAAATCAATATATTCACCGTATTTAAATCAATAGTAAAAAATGAATTAACGCTATTTAGTATTTGTGTTTTAAGACTTCTCTGAGTATCCAGAAATTTCGCTTGAACAATTATTCTTTTGAAATATTGCATTTTGTTATTTCATTTCGTCGCTCTTAATTCTCACAATGCATTTTCATTTTATTGCGCAATGTTCTGTTATGATGTTATTCTGTCTAACTAATGATTAGAAATTCTATGTTTTGTTCCATGTACTTCCATTTGTAAAAAGAAGACGTTAAACCTGGTCAATTTTTGTTTCCATAGTTTTTGCTGTAATTGTCTCGTGCTATCATCTGTAGAAAATGCAATCAGAAAGATGATATGTTTACCTGATTACATGTTTACCTGATTTCCAGTAGTAGAAAGTTGCATTTAAACTATCAAAATGCATATACTGTCTAAAGATGACATAGGTACCTGAATGATTTGTTCTTACGCTTTCAAAACGATATCTAGCTTTTTTTGTCAGTGTAACTTAAATGAAACTTTATACCATCGACAGATAAATTTTCACAGTAATAAGACATTCATACAAAAGGAATCGAGCTAACACATGGGCGACATAGGTTCTGCACACCCTTGTTGAGGTGAACATTTGAGCCAAGTTTGGAGAAAACTTCAATTGGTATATGATTTATAGAGCGGGCACGATAATTAAGACGAACGGACGGACCGACGGACAGACGCGACAAATCGAATCCATTATAGCCCCCCCCCCTCTCCCCACATTTTGTGGTGAGGGTATAATTAACAAAAATTTTTCATACTATCCTCATATGCGAGCCATTGCTATTGAAACATTAAACTTGTATACAGATATAGACATTTATACGTGCAGATGTCAGGCATCTCTTTTTGGTCACAAAATTAGACAATATTTTTGCATTAAGGTCCATCGATTACTCCAAATGTTGTCAACATTCACAGTTCAGTTAGAAAAATGTCACAACTAAACGTGAAAGCTGTGATTGCCTCAAAAGAATACTTAATCAGTTGTATCATCCTCTTTTCTGGAAGTCTAAAGAATTAGTACACGTTCTCGCATCAGACATGTTCATATCTGAGACATATTCACAAGTTCTGGTAATAAACAAAACCAAGAAAAAAGGAATACCTAAAAAACGCAACAAAAATACCCGACAAAACTGAAAATGTTGCAGGCTCGGTGTGATTGAGCGGTACTGCAAATTAATAGTAACTCTCCGCGCCCCTAGCACCAGCTTAAGAAGTATTCAACAGTTAAACGCGAAAATGGTGAAAATGGCAGTTATCATTGAACAGCAAAGCAGCTTATTGTCCCCAAGTAAAAGAAAGCGTGACCAAAACGAGAAAACAATGGGCGGACCTGAAGACAATGGAATTTTGAAAGAGGATCAGAGATTATGAAGCCTGTACGCCACAGATAAGACGTCAAAAACAAGTTAAAAAAGCAGACACCATAATTATCCTAAGGGTGGGACATGTAATACAGTTTTCAGTACTTGACCATCCTAGATCCTACATAATATTTAGTAGCTTTAGGCCTAATTTTATAAAGTGAATCGTATGGGACTATTTTCTTAAATTGTAAAATTAATTGTTAATAATAATTCATCCAAGTATTTCATTAAATGAACCAATCGTAACAACTATTTATTTTTACTTGCAAATACCTGATATGTATCCACTGAAATTATACGATTCCGAAAGCTTGACACTGTTTGTACCAAGTTATATACAATGATCTAAAAACAAACGTGCGTTAGACTCTCAGAAAATGGTAGACATTAATTTACAATGGGAAACTTGTACTTAATTTATTATTTAGATTATTTAGACAATGTTTTCAAATCTGCTGTTATTCTAACCTGATTATCAGACATTTGGAATGGTAGAGTTGATGAATGTGTGTACAAGAGGATTTATAGAAATCTGATAAAAAAAACTGTAAGAATGATATTTTAGTGAGCTATTTTCCAGATCAAATATAACTATCATGAGTGTGAAATATTTTTTTCAAGGACAAATTATTTATAATTTTATTAAATGCTGCTCTTTTCTTCTTAATGACTTAATTTTGTCTGAAATTATATTTACAGATAAGAAATGCTGTGTAATACATTCCTCCGTTTAATAAACACAAAGATATGCACTCTTATTTGTTCAATTTCCATGACTGAATTGAACAAAGAATATTACAGTAAGAAAATACCATGAAGCAATGTAGATCTCAGCTTATTGTTTGCACATTATTAATAAACAAAATTAGTCAAGTAAATTGAAAACGGTCGATCACGACTTTACGGCAGTATTGGTCTCATGAAATGAGCAAATATTCATAATTCATTCCTGTTTGCTTGTTAGAACTTAAGGGAGTCTGTTTTTCTCTGTTTAAGTGGTGCATTGACAAATTACTGATTTGATCTTAACGCGACAAATACTACAATTATTAAAATTATTAAGCCTTAAGACGGTAACTACAAGTTTAAAAAAGAAGCATGTTAAATATTTATTTCCTGTTCAGTATCCGACCAAGATTTTTAATAGAACTGAGACAAACAAAAATCTGGAAACAAAGTGATCCCTCGGAAGCATTAATCACAACAAAGTTCTGTAAGTGAATTTATGAGATAAAATCACAAACCTGTGTCAGATAATGTCATCCAAGAACGAAATGTTTGTTACAAGCTTTACAAAATGGAGAATTGTTATCTGTTAAAAAAGGAATGTGTGTACAATTCAACGCTTAAGAACTACTAGACGGTTTAGAAGATAAAGAGAGAGTAATATATCAAGACAAGGGTTGATATTATGCAATACGTTAAATACTACTTAGTCTTAATTCGATTTTCATTCAGAAAGCTAACGATTAGACTACTAGTTGAGTATCTAACGATTCCTTAGGCAACGCATGTACTATATAATAACCTAGTAGATTGGCAATAATTAAAATTTAATCTGATATATTTGGTATATTTTCAAATTTATTCAGAGCGTAGACATACGTTTGTTATAATGCATTTGTTCCCTAATAATCGTTTACATTTATGATAGGATTTTTGAATTTCATGATTCAATTCCATAACTTAGAAGGCAAGCTTCGGACAAAATCTGGACGGTTCTTCACCTATATAATCGTTACCCAGAACTCAGAATTTTCTGTAATGACCGTTCATTTAATGACCTCTTTACAGTATATTGAATACTTCGTTCTAATTATAAAAATATGACAGGCTCCTAAACTGTTCTCGACATATTGCTGTTAAAACATGAAATAAGCTGAGATACTGATTTAGCCTAACATAAATTCATCTAGAACTAAGACTTTTCCTTAAGCTAGACACTTCATTTGACACTTAACATGTCTGAATAACATTTTTCTTTCTGTAATTTGTCTGCTAGATTTTTGAAAAAACATTCAAATGCTTTCAAGTATGCAAATTGCGCTTCCTTAGCTCATAATATAACTAATTGGCTGAATTGTGGCGAATTCCAATTTGTTGCAATTTGTCTAATTTAGTTGAACAGTATAGTGCCGCACGAGTAGGAAACAATATTACTTTGAATAATTGTAAATATTTCGAAAATAAATTGCGGCTTCATTTTTCTTTACAAATAATTGTTTATACAATTATTTCTATCAGCTGATAAGTTGGCAATATTAAACTTGAGGGCTTCTTAAGCTTTTGTTTAATATGATTGAAGATGAAAACTTAGACATCTGAAGTTTCAAAATATGTTTTTCGATGCCTTTTCCATTTTTCACTTTTCTCTTTAAATTTCTTAGAATCTATTGATATTAATTGTATTACATGACTCTAAGATATGATAAACAAGATCAACAAAAAAGGCGGCGTTCAATGAAGGCAACCCCCACACGACCCAGCAACAAGAACCAGCGGCAAGGAGCCCACGGGGACCCCAAAGAGTCAAGTGAAAACGGTATCTGACAAACATTATAATACTATTCTTAATATTGGTAAATAGAGTTCGTGAAGGTATTCCAGATAAACGTGGCACCATTGTTGAAATTAATACTTTTTATTATTTCTTGGTGATCATTGGCATACAGCAATCAGAGTTTTGGCTTCGTGAGTCATAACTAGCTAAGTAGACATGGAAGTAATGATACTTCAATGAATTCACCATTCAATTTCCATTGTTTCCAGTAATTTTGGCATTAACTGCAAATCCGACAAATATTTAACTAAAATATCTTTAAAGCAGTATTAATGATTAAATATATAAATTTAAATTACATCACATTCAGTGACCAATTTACGTGCACTTGCGCATGTATTTTTCAATAAAAAATCCAACAAAGAAATTCAATTGCATTTATTTGAATTTATCCATAGTAACGAAAATTATCCGGAGAATAAATTCACTGCTTCAACGTTTAAATGAATAAATAAGTAGATTTTTACAAATTTGTAGATACACACCTTCCATCGATTTGATTTGACATTTCGTATAATACATACTCATTTTAAAATTATATTTGATTCAGGTTTCTTTTCATTTGAGCACTTAGTGCAATTAAACACCATTTCAATAACAATAGGATTTACCCTGTACTGAACTCAGAAAACCTTTACATTATTACAATTATTTCCAGAAAAAGAACTGACGAAAATATGCTTATTTATTCAATTACATCGTTGAAATAGGCGTTTCTGTTATAGCGGATGTGATAAATTACTGATTCAAAGCATTCTGCAATGTCAACACTTGAGTCAATATGTAAATAAAGTGTAAGATACTACAGCATTTATCGAGCCATAGAGCTAATGAACTGAATCGATGCCACCCATCGTCATTCAAACACCTTTGTCCATTGACGCACGTCAAATTATTTCTGTCTTCCAAGTATCGTAATGCAAAACTATCATGCGATGAACAATAGGACGCAAACTGTAGATTCAATTAGTGCTAGCACAAATGATAGCACGATTCGAGGGTTCGTATCGAGTATTATGTCCAATCAAGTTCTGATTGACATTGAATGTGTTGAAACATCTAATTTCAAACTTACGATTTATTCGATATTGATTGGATGCAACAGAATAGTCATGAAATAAACAAATCGATAGTCATAAGAAACTATGAATGTATTTTGGTTAATTATAGTTTATAAGACTTTATGTGCAGCTCGTTGTTAAATCGCTAATATATATATAAAGTGTAAGTAAGTGCTGCATTGCAAACTGTTGTACTACAAGACAATACCATAGTATAGCTCCTTGTTTGACTTACTTAAATGTTAACAGGCTGCTAGGAAATAGCTTCACAATTATTTTTTTATCCAGACACTTTTGAGAGTAGCAGAAATGTTTAGAAGCAACACTAAAGAAAGATCATAGTTTTAAGAAACGTGACTGTAAAATATTCCGTTACGACCTACATAGAGAAAATAAAAGCTTTAACCTTTTAGAATATCGTAGACTGAATTAGGCCAATCACGCAATATGAGAAAGGTTAACATCTTTTCTTTACTGACTTCCCTAGTAACAGATGGTCAGTTCAAGAACGAAATCGTTGTGTCAATCGTGTATGACTCCTATAAATTTATATAAGTTTCTTATTCTATGAAGAGAAACACTTCTTATATGCTTTTTGTGCCTTTCTTAAACATTTAAACAATAATCGTAACAGATATAAAAATAAATATGCGTTACAAATGAACATATTATAATCGGTTTATTTTACCTAGAAAAATATTTATATTTATCCTTCTACATGTGTTTTATCACATACCCGTGCAGCTTTTGCGACTCTGTAAAAATGATATTGCACGGCCGTCCATATATTTTGACTTGGTATCATTTACGCTATACAAACATAACGTTAAGACGCGCCAAATGTTAGCATTATACAATAGGCGCGCCATTGCAAAAATAGTTCTTTTAAATTTTAAAGGGTCATTTGTGGTATATGATAAATAGTATATTAATTCGTGTAAGTTCATTACTGAATTTATTGAACTCGTTCAATAAAATATTATTATGCTCGCCAATAAATTCAGCAATAAACTAACACTTACTCCATATCCACTATATATTCTGTGTTATGTGATGTTCGTCAACCACACATTATTTTAGTTGGTGTCGTAACTATATATCTTTTCTCTATTTCTCTATTTTATGTTTTACCAATTATTTTGTTGTTTTTAAACAATATCTATTTGTTGTTTTTGTCATCTCTATTTTTTAAGGTTAGGTTTCCTATTATATAATATTGACATTGTTTACCTGACTCTACAATTTAATCATTTGATTGCATATGAAGTAGAACTCAGTCCTTATTTATTGTCATGGAAATCGGAGAGCAGTAAATTGTGTTGATTAAAAGAAGACACATCTTCTTGAATCAACGCCTTTGAATTCAATCAAGGAAAATACATTCAATTTCATTTTCTCTCTCATTAAATCTAAAAGAGTATTTGGAATTTTAGAACACTTTTTTATTACAATGTACGGCTAGTGTATCTATCCACAAGAGCCTCGCTCTCAGTACCGCCTTGTTCACAGTTGTTATTTCTTTCAACAATACATGTTCACAGAAACAAATAATGTTTTTTTGAAATTATTTTCTTTTATCTGAACACGAAACTAATTTGGTTATACTTTTTCATTTGCTGTGTCTTGAAGAGTTCTTTGGGAAGAAGGACCAGCCGTAACATATAAGTGTAATTATTTCGCTTAGGCCAAAATGATTCAAAAGCAGTTAAGGGATCTGTGATTACTAGTAAACTTAAAAAGAAATAAAAACAGCAGCAAAATTGAAAAAGTTGCACTCTCGGTATGACTGGGCCTGTGAACGGTTGTGATTTTGTTAAGCTAGCGTCCGCGCCTCCTCGGCCAGCTTAGAAGAATTAAAAATGGTGTAATTTTAAATTTATACACATCTGCATATGGTTTTATGAATGTTTTTATTTTATTTTGCTTAACGTCAATTAGAACATCATACTTTTGACGACTGAAAATATATATTTGTGTTTAGTGATTTTTCATTGTGTGATCTAAAAATCTTTTTATGAATACATTGTAAAAGGAAAGCTTCTATATGGATGAAAATATAAACATCTTAAACCTTGAAGTTTGTTTTTGTTGGAGTGTTGATCAAAATATTAAATTGCATAAATATTCACGTTTGCACTGTTAAAGTCATATTTTTGCTGATGGACAATGTATCTGTCTACTTCTACGTGCTTTGCTTCCATCAATAAAGGATAACTCAATACAACCAAAGACCTTCTGTCAATACATTAATAGCACGTAAGATATAAACTTCTCGCCTATACTGCAAGGGAATTAGTAATGTTACCATTCAACTTATGAATTTATTGTATAAAATTCAAACCGCCGCAATTTTCATGTTTAAATGTTGAAATCTGTTTAAGCCGGTGCTAGGGGATATGGACGATTACTTACACTTTCCATTAACGTCCATAAACAGGTTTAATAAAACCGACCCTGCAACATTTTTAATTTTGTCGCTTTGGTGTTTTTTTTTTGAAATTCCATTTTCTTTACTTTATCCAGCGCATAGGATAATATGTGCTTTTTTTCATTGTACATTTCGTTGCTTAAACACTGTGTACTCACGATTGCGAAAAGGGATTATTAACAGTTCAATTGATATTAAAAACTAAATTTCATTTACCATCTGCTAACTTATGTTTGTGTAGAGAATCTAACTGAGTTAATTGGATCTTAAGTAAAACTAATTCCTTTATCACTTAAATGTTCCCTCTAGACTATATTATGAACAAAATGATGTGGAAAAAATACAAAGCTCACGTTATTGAGATAGAGCAATCCAAAGGAACCAACAAAAGAAAAAAGCTTGGAATCATTTAACTTCTCTTTTCTATCCTTGATATATGAACGAAGAAATATTTTCTTAATTCTAACAAAGCAGAATGTTGGAAATATATTTTACAAATAGTGCGTTTTATAACGATTGTTTCGTCAAGAAATGAGACACGACAAAAATGAACCATTCCTCCGTGATATTTAAGGCTCTCTGTAGCTTACATACTAAAACCATTTTCAACATTATCTGCAAAGAAAAATAGTCTTTGTCTTGCTTCATTTGGATTCTTGTATTCAAAATTTGTTATTATATATACATAATAGCGTTATCAAATCAGAAAGCTAACGACTACGACATTCCAGAAACTAAAAAAATATACAATAGGCACAGTAATGAGATATTTGTTTGGCTTCATAAACTGTATTTCACTTACTATATAACAGAAGCTTCACACAACGTAATACTAAATACATAGAGAATCTTTAAATCTGCTGTTCCTCAGACGGATCGATATGTGACAGAAACAGTAGAGCCAGTATAAAAGAGAAAGACATGACTTGAAAACATAACAGATTTATAGAATGTTGCTTCAGACTAAATCGGATAATGCTTTTAGAAATGTACAAGAATAACATTTTTAGTCAAAACTTTGTCAACCGTGTGTCTTAGTGTTATCTGATTCAAAATATTAAACTACAAATTTTTTGTTATCTGATGCAATGTAGCTACCGTGGATGTTTTGTTTTTCTGGGATAAGTTTTGATTTTTTTGTAATATAACTAAATAGGTGAATGAAACGTTATATAAAAACCCTTGTTCGAGTCGAGTATCTTAAAGAAGGATAGTGAACAATAAAGCTTGGAAACACTGAAATATTATGGTTTTCGTATAATAACATTTCATTTATTGAAAACTTTCAATAATTATAATAACATTGAAAGTGAAAAGAAAGCGCATTTTAAAGGATATGTCTAAGGCAAGACATTTTCGTTAAAAGAATAATTTGCTTCTGATAAAGGTAAGCTTACTTTGTTTTCATTCACTTCGTACATATCCATTGGTATTTGCAAATCGGCATATAGTCAGATATGTATGTATCAATCTGTATATTGCAAACGTTGAAACGTATAAACACAAAGCAATAAAAGTAAAACGCACACGCACGCGCACACAATTACACACACACATGACTGGCAAAATATATTTAAAAAAAATAAAAATCATTATTGAGACGTTTTTTAAATTCTGTCATTTTCAAAAACACAGATTTATATAGAAAACTGAAAACGAAAATATTCTAATTTTATTATAACGAATCGGCTGCTTGTTTATGCAGTTGTTTAATATTAATTCCTTTAATAAATTTTATTTGATATATGTATAATAATACTATGATCTATTCTTTTAATATTTTTCTGCTAATACTCTTTCTGATGTTTAACTATTGCAAGTATTTGACCATTGTGTATGTCTGTTTTAGAAGAAGTTATTCAAATCATTGCGGTAATTGTACTTTTACAACTAGAAAGTCCGTATTGTTCTTTATTTGTAGACGATTTACTCATATGCTACCAGCCACAAATTATGAGAACATTTGAACGTCAGCTTCAGCAAAATGTAGATAAAAAACAAAAATGGACAACAGAAAATGGTTTTTCACTTTAAATGATTACGGAGACATAATAAGGGCCCAGAAGTTTACATATTCGGTTCCAAAATTTCTGCGCGATACTATAAATGATCAAGGCCTTCGTGTTGGCATTAGGCGCATTTTGAAGATAGCCAGAAGAGGTCTTTATACTGAAGCAAGAGAAACCTCTTTTTATGTACATCAACGAAAGCTTTCTCATCAATAGAATATCATCAAATTTTAAACATATTCTTTGGAATGTCGTAAAATGTCGACGAAGAAAACGTGGACTTACAAATCCCAAAAAGCTCACATTTGGTTTTTTTTTCAATTCACAATAGATAATCGAGGCAATTCACTTAGATAACTTTTTGTCTCAGTTTAATCTTTATCATGGCCGATTACTTGAAGAAAGTATGCTTATATTCTTAGATTTAACTACATGTAGCCCATTTACACCAACTAATTTTAGGCCTACTTTATACAGTGTTCGGTGCGTTATGGCCAGTATTGTGTCAAAGTCGCCGAAACAAACAAGCAAACAAATCTACCAGATTTAACATAAATCATGTACACAAGAGGGTATAATCTTTTCTTAAGCTTAGTTTTGTTGAATAAATTGCCTCTTTTAGAATGCCATTAAAGCAAAAATTAACAAGGAAAATTCACGTTTACAGAGCGCGGATCCTGACAATACCATGTCAGGCTGTTTCAGCTCCAAGACTTGTACATCATTTCCTAGGTGACGAAGATTGTTAAATGAAACTGACTTATTAACGTTCTCTTTCTCTTGTGAGTGATTATCTATACGAAATCAAATATCGATAAAGATAATTGACTGCACTTAATGGGCAAATACAGGATAAGTGACGTGAGAGATATGTCAGAATGATTTACCATTTTAGTGATAAATGCATTCTTTAAAGTGTCATAATGCATGTTTTAAGGTCAAGGTTGCATTACATTTTTCCATAACTGTTTTCAATTTTAAAACATAGTTAAAATAATAAAAAGCACAAACGACTAACTGCAGTCTATATAAATACGAGGGTCTCTGTCACTTGCTACATATTTCTTATAAAAATCTGGAAACAAAGTGATCCTTCGGAAGCTTTAATCACAACAAAATTAAATGACTCGGTTTGATTGAGTCTGTACATGAGGGATAATGTATAAGTGCAACATCCCTCACGCCCCCTAGCAACGGCTTGAGCGGTATTTGACACTTGTAACGGTCTCAAAACTTTTTTGAACTTTTCCATAGTTTTAACTTTTTTGAACATGGACCGTGCAGTTCCATTCAGCAATATTGATTATCATCTGCAGGGCCGCTTAAGCGAAAATCGTCGCCATTTTTATTGTGTATAAATGAGCATTGTCAGTTGGAACATCTCGGCTATTACTCATACTCTATAACCTCAGACTTACTACGGATTGAAATTACTTTTACAGCGTGGTTTTAGATGTAACCATAAAGAAAGAGTGTTTTCTTTGATAATGTATATCGAATGTTTATATTTTCCATTTAAAAGAACATAGAGTCTTTTCTGTAAAATTATAATTGCAAATATGCCTGACTGTAATATTCAATTTAAACGTGCCCACTAATGAACAATTATAGCCAAATCCGAATTATTGTATACGGATAGACATCGAGTATTTGGAGTTTCTACAACCATAATAATAAGATTATAAATAATGTAAAATATGATAAACAAGATCAACAAGGAAAGGCGGCGTTCAATGAACGCAACCCCCATATGACCCAGTAACAAGAACCTTACTTAAGGTAATACCTTAAGGTATTAAGGTTTACTTAATTTAGGCGGACCTTTACTCCATATATTGGAATAAAGCTTAGTAAACAACTAGCAGCATTATATTACTATGTGTTTACCTATATAGTCTCTTAGCGTAGGTTTGATCGAAATACCATATTTCGTTCTGTGTATTTTTACTATGTGTTCCATTACCATGTCCTTATCTAAAGCTTGACTGAAAGGGTCGAGAGGTGATTGTAAGCACTGTATGAAGTAAACAACGCTCATTGTAAACAGATATATGTCTTGCAATTTAATAGTGAATGTTTATTGCTTTTATAGTTTAGCATAAAAGAGAATAACAAATGCCAAATATAAGTAAGTACAATATCATCTAAGAAGGTTTAACTGTTCCATCTTTCATTTACAATATGAGCAAAGAGTAAATAAACATAGATGTATATCAGTAGAGATACTTCGAAACATCATCTAATCCCGGGGTATCAACAATAATTGACAAATCACGTTCGCTCTATTGTTAACAGTAGTGCGTGGTAAATGATTGTTTGTATCCCGGAATTACATTAAAGAACCCATATTTGTCGAAATCCAGATATATGTCCTGACCTACCAATAAGTATAAAAAATACATAACGAATATAAAATATAGACTATGTGTCCTCAGTCATCAACCACATATCATGCAAATATATATCACTTCGTAAAATAACAATCACATATGTCGCCTGATAAAAGCAAATTGAGTAGTTTTACTGAGAAGTGATTAATTAACAAGATTTTTATGTATGTTGCGGCTACATTGTAGCTACTAGCGAAAGACACACAAATCCTTAACATGCAAAAAAGCTTATTTTGTTCTAGGGCAATAACTCAGCCAAACAACATTGAAAAAATTGATAAAAAATAAATTAAATAATAAAATAAAATAATTAATATGCTCAACTAATTGAGCTACCTATAAATCGTGTAAGGTACCATTATTTAATATTACATTACTGTTATAAAAGAAGTTGTCCAAACAAAAATAGTTAAAAGTAAAACTGTGACAAAAATCACTGAACTGGACATGATAACTACTGTATGAACGCATCTGCGGATGTTGTACACTTCAAACTTTCGTGTGAAATGTTGAATGTTGCTTGAGCCGGTGCTAAAGTTGTGGGGAGGGGTGTGGACGGGGCGTGGACGGTTTCTTGCACTTTTCAGTACATCTATGAACAGGTTTGAATAGTAAACAATTTATTTTCGAAATCTGAAGAACTGATTATCTGAGAATGGCATTAATAGTGTGATTTGTATTTCAGCCTTTTTGTAGATAACAGAAAAGTCTCTTTCTCCCTAATGTGTCTTTTAATTACAAACGTAGGATAATATTGAGTATATTCCTAATCTGAGAATTTCGTAGCTTTCGGTCTTAATGGTTTCGATTTGCCCGATGCAATTATCTTAGGCGAGAACTTCCAGGAACATAAGGAACGGACTTATTATCGCTTTTATTTCTCTTGGGACTTATTTGTTATACAAAATCCGTATTTTGCATCTTTCCTGTTTATAGCAAATTTCTCAGAAGATTTCTTCAATGAATATAAGTTTTATACAATTTTACTAGATTAGGGAAGAAGAAAGGAGATTGTCTGCCGTGATTTATCTTTCTAGTTAGAATACATATACAAAGTACATAAAATAATGTAACGTATTCTGTTGCCCAGCTTGAATTAGTCAAAGTAAGTTTTATTTTCACCAGTGAGCGTATTGAGAGGCAGTTGTTAGAGTAAGAGTATGACAGCAACTGTTTAATTACAAGAGTTACATGTCGACTAATCACCTCGGTTGTTTTGATGTATGATAAAGAACGTTTAATAATTGAAACGTACTATTTTAATTGGTAGAATATAAAATTATGATATTTTTTAATATCAGCATTTATTTATAAGTTCATTCAAAACTCACCAAAGTAAATAAATTGATATACAATGTTTTTTTGGCGGTTTTTGAAAACGATGTTAGTACATTTAAGAAATCATCATTTTAATACTTGTTAGTGAACGCATTTATGTCTTCATATGTCCAATCTTTGTATAAATTACAATGAATTTTATCAAAACTTGCTGATTAGACAAAAAATGATCAATTTTATCTGACATATATCATAACTAGAATTCATGCCGAAAATGTCTAAAGTTTTTATTAGACAAACCAAGGCCAATAAATGATGTATTTAGTTAAAATTATCAAAAGAGTGTTAACGTATCATATAATGAAAGTATGCTTAATTTATATGACTTTAATTTTTCAGATTATTATCCTTCACCACAGCAGGTGTAAAGTACCATGCGGTAAAAAAGTTGAACCATACTTCACTTAACTATTAATTGATATATTTGCCTGATCAATGAGTCCTACATTTTTAATTTGTTGAAGATTGAGAAATGCTCAAGCCAGTGCAATTATACCTCATGTACAGACTCAATCAAACCGAGTCTGCAATTTTCATGCATTTGTGTTGTTAATAATGCTTCCAAGATCACCCTTTCAAATGTTTAAGGAATTGAATAAATCGTTTGAAATTATTAAATGCACAATATTTAAATGAATAATCTGAAAAAAAGCAAAAATTTAAACCAACGTTATTCAGAATTTCTGTCTTTTGATTTCACTGAGTATCTGACAGGTTGTCTTCAACAATTATTCTCCTTGAAATATTGCATAATTATATTACATTTTGTCGCCTATGATTCTCCAAATGTATTTTCTTTCAATTTGCGCAATATTCCATTATAAAAATTTGCGGTCTAACGATTGCGCGAACCTTATTTCGAAGTTGAATCTTAGAAAATTTTAAGTACTTAAACTATTATAATATATTATGTTTCCTACGTTTAATTTATTTTGATCCATATCCCTTTATTCAACAAACACATTAAACCTATTACATATAATAAGCTGACCTTGTGGTAGTTTCATATGAAAAGGTGATGATTTTGTTATATATGTTATTATCTGATGATATTAAATTGTCAGATTTCCATCAGCCGTTTGCCATTATCAATTACTAGGAAATCACCATCAAAATAGCTAATCATTTGAAATACAGTTGATTTTTTTAAAATTTAACAGTAAACATATGAGCACGAAATGTCAATTGAATCAGTAAGTGGAATTGTTATTAAAGTTTATGACATTGCCAAATCAAACATCATCGAATTTTAAAATCCTGTTCACCCAAACTGAACTTGCTTCTGATAAAATCAATTGTAAGAGACGTAAAGAATTAACAAAATCTTCGAACATCACTCTGATGTGACGCTTTGCTAAAATATCAACCTTGTACTTAATACTAGACATCCTTACGTGCAAATGTCAGGCGTCTCTTTTGATAATCAAATTAGGCAATATCTACGCATAAAGATTCACGAATTGTTCCTAAGACTGTCAACAGTCTCAATTCAGAACTAAAAATGTCACAACTAAAACAGATTGTCTCAAAAGAAACTCAATCAATTGTACCATCCTCTTTTCTCAAGGTTGTCTTCAAATGTAATAAGAGTGTCTCAGATGTGCCTCTGTTTAAGTAACATTCACGGTGCATTTACTGTCTACATTGTATTCGTTTTCAGCTGTCTAATAAGAGCCTTTTTTCATGTTTGCTTTTATATTAATTGCATACGACTCTTATGATGTATTTGTATTTATATATTCACTTAGGATATCATTTTATATCAGCCACACAAAAATATGTTGTTGGCGTACTTTTGCTTGGATAAGACGATTTAAAGTTATAACAAAACAAAAATGATAACACTTCACTTTCTTCTTTTTGACATTTGTCGCTCTGAAATTCTATATATAAATAAGAAAAAAGTGTAATATATCCCTCTGTTTAACAAAGTACAACTATATTCATTCTTATTTCTTCAAACTATTAAAAACGCTAATGAATAATAACCAGAAGTAGAATTCAGCTTATTGATCCACATCATAAATAAACGGAAAGTTAGGCAAATAAATTAAAATCGGTAAACTTGAAGGGTCAGTATTCTCTTCACACGCACAAAACGATGATGTGTGTTACACTAAAATCTATGATGGTAAACATTTGTGATAAAAACCTTGATTTATCACTCCAATTATTTAGAAGTCATGCTACGGATAAAATCCTGACAAGCTTTAGTTCGTTAACCTTGCATATAGATTGATCTGAATTATACTTGTAACAGTAATTCTCATTTTACGTGATGAACAATATTTGTCAGATATAATTTCTGTAAAAGAAGTATAACCCTGACCTTTGAACTGGAGGCCTGGATCATGTGCGCAACACTCCGTGTCCGTCTAATGGATATGACTATAAAATTGTCAACACCATCCGTTTTTAAAACAACTTGCATATAAGACAAAATGTTTATCGACTGCCGTGGAACCCTAAATTCTAATTTAAACATTTGAGATATGAATAATATGAATATGGCTTGAAACATTTTTCTCTTCAGTAAATTGAACTACTCCGTTCTAATGATATAAAAAATCAAATTAGATATGTTCCTAAAATGTCTTAGACATAAAATAATCTAAGATATTGATTAAGCGCCACGCGATTCATTCAGAACTAAGAGTTTGCCCCAGGCTACATACTTTATTTGGCATATTACAAGTCTTAATTACATTTTTTGTTCTAATATTTGTCTGTTAGATTTCTTTGAATAAACATTCCATTCCTTTCAAGTATGCAAATTACGTTTCTTGTGTTTATAATGGAACAAATTGGCAGAATTGTGCCGAATTCCATTCTGCTCGCAAATTCGTATTATTTGGCTATATTTTATGTTACCGCCTTAGTAGCGAACAGTCTTGCTAAGAATATTTACACTCACGAGAGATATTGTTTTACATTGCAAATACAAACTATTTATATATAATTTATCTTTTATTTAATATAATTTTGAATTTTATTTTTAAATTGTTAATTTGGAAGTATTTGATTTGAATAGTTCAAAGGTAGAATGGTTTTAATCATTATTCACATTGGTGATCAAATTGGAGGACTTGCTCGAGTTCTGCACGATATATTAATTTATTTTTATTTTTTTAGAAAGATAATTATAAATACATCTTAGATAAGCTGCAATGTATTTTATTTAATATCTTTTTCTTTTTGCCTTTAAATCTTGTACATATTTAATATCACTTAAGTCATTTAAAATATTATAAAACAAGTAAAACATGGGTTGAACTTTATTACACTTGATACTGTTTAATAAAATGATTGGTTACAAGTTAATAATTATGAATGTTAAAATGTATTATATAGAATTCTAAAAGTTATACTTACATGTATGTGTTTTGCGCACGTTTTATACTTTATTTCTTCCCTATGAAATATCCAACATATTGTAATAATGTCCTGATTTTAAGGGATAATTTACAAACATTAGATTTAGATTCACCATGAAGCAGATTTACACTTTGATAATACGTGACAGTGTTTAATATTTTCACCTATGTAAAAACGGATTCCTTAAAGATTCACCTTGCTATTGATATTAGAAATTATTGATAATTGCTACACAGTCTTTGTAAATATAAAATAAACATGTTTTTGCTGTGAAAGTATATTTTACTCAATGATGAGCAAATTATATCTTTAAAACACGCCCCAAATGTTTATCTATTCAAATGTTGCAGACTCAGTTATATTGAGCATGTGCGTAGACGGTTTTGATAAGGCCAAGTTTATAAAATCTCCTATCATGCGAGCGTCCGCGTTTACTGGCGTCAAAATACCCAATTACCCTTTGGGACATTGTTCCGCTGAAAATGATAATTGACGATAATTAATTATAAAATTGTATTTTCTATTCATGTTTATTGTCACTTTTAGTTGTATTGATAGTTTTAAATTTAAAGTTCAAAGTAGCAATAAACATTACACTTTGGGTTCATTGCCATACTACGATATATTAATGTAATATAAAAGAAAACAAAAAACAACTAATAACAAATATTTTTAATATCATTTTTTGGCTAACAAATTATATAATATAAAAAAAACACAAAAACATGAACATACACAAACAATAAAATATTTGGTTAAAGTTAAAAGAAATGTTAAATTATTCATATAGATTTAAAAGTACTTTATCTAGATTATCCAAACTATTTAATAATTCTTTTTTGGCAAATAATGAACAGTTTAATATATAGGGATGCAAGTGTTTATTTTTTCATGTAATAATAGAAAATTACCTCATTATTAACAACATTTTTGAAAATCAACATCTGTAAATATAATAAGTTAAAGTTTTCTTGAATATATTCCTGTGGTTATATCTTCCGCCATGTTTATTTTCATGTGCAGAACATCTAAATCGACATTAGTAGACGGTTTTAAATTATAACACACAACATATTTTTCCGAAAACAATTATTCATTTTTAAAATGATAAAGTTTTAATTTATAAATGTTGTTTCCTATCTTTGTTTATTGTAACTATAATTGTACTTTGAATCTGTGAGTTGTTTCTTTTTATCATCATGAAACCAATTTTACGCAAAAAATTTGAAAAATTTATTGACATACAATTCTCTTCCCTATTTCTGTCTTAGCAAAATCAGACATTAACCGTTAGAAGATAAAATTGATTTGTGTCTCCAGAAAGCTGCATACTTTAATAAGTTCCTGAATTGTAATTTTTCCTACTAAAGTAGAGTGATATAGAGCAATTTTTGATTAAACCGAATGCTGACATGCTGTTATCAAGTATTTTTAAAGTTTAATCCAGACGTGCTCACTTAAGTGTTTGAGAGTTACAGTTAAAAGTAACAATTAATAAAAGTAAGCGCAAAACGCGAATGTGTTTTACTCTTTAAATAAAGTTGAGACATACTCAGAAAATATAACAGCTTTAACCATTCAAAATATCGTACACTGAATTAAGCCAATCACGCAACGTGAGGAAGGTTATTGTTTGTTTCGAATACAAACACGTAAACTCGAGTATGACTCTGATAACGTAATAACATTTCCATCTGTCCAATTTCGTATGTGCAACCATTTTCGGTATTATGAAAAGAGCACAATGGCGTTATATATCTGATAAAATAATATAACCACTGTATTTTTTCCGAAAAAGATATTTGCATATATCTGTATAAATTATATCATTCATGTCTTGTTTCAAATCCTTAAACATTTCTTTGTGGATGAATAAACCATGTGCCTTAATGTTTTTTTAATTTTGTCGAGTCTATTTGTGTAGGTTTCCTATCCTATTGATAATTTATCTTTCAGACGCAAGAAAACATTATAACTATCATACAATAAAAACACGCTTTTGATGGATTCTGCAAAACTATATTAATATGTATTGGTACTTATTTTCGCTGATTTAACTTTCAGCGACATATCTGTTAAGAACGTTCATGTCATTACACGCATGTTGCAAGAACATTCTTGCGAACAATTCATATGAATACATGAACTATGTTATTTGTAAATATATACACGTATTAACAGGATTATTAACACACAGATTTCACACAGCTTTGGTCCTTCTGGATCATTGATTCCAAAGCTATTGTGTTGAACTCTTCAGACTTTGTGCTTTGTGCACTTACCATTATCTCTCATGACCAGACTCAATTAGTTCGAAACTACAATTTTCAAGTTTAAACTTTGCTTTCACTGATCATCTCTGAAAATCATAAGCAGATAATGTATCTAAATTAGAATACAACAAGGACAAAATGTAACGCTTATGGTTTAATCATATAAGCCGGGCTTGTTGACTACAGACATGGATGCTACTGTCTTTACATGATACAATAATTTAACGTCGAAACTGGCTTTTACAACTCATTAGCAGTTAATATATTGTAAAAACGGAAAGAAAACAGAATCCCTTAAGAATGCACAAAAAGGCACAATTATAAATTTTACAGAAACGGGACACTTACTTTTCCTTCTCATTATCTTCTACATTTTAGATACCAATTCTAAAATTATTTTACGATACCTAATTACCAGTTAGAAGCAATTTCATCATGTCGTTAAAGAAATGTGGATTTCGTGCCAAAAGAAAAATAATCGAACGACATAATTGAAAATGAAATGAATAAATGGGTCAACATTTGCAACTTTAATAGGATAAAGCTAATGCTAAAGTAGTGCGCTTCTTAAAATGTTTAGCTCGACTATGCGAAGAATGGAGAGAGCTATTGTATGCAAGACACTTTGGTTAAGTTTTGTTGTTGTTTTTTCGTGCAAGTTGGTATATCCCCAAAATTGATGAAGGTAATGGGTTGAAACAACATACATTATGTAACATGATGTTCACTGTAACCATAACTCTAGGTTATTTTTTGACATAATTATGTCTCTTATCTGTCTAGAGAATAGTCGAGCGGATCGTCTTACGTACACCTCTTGTATTACTTGTTCTAACTTACTTAAGACCATGAACAGGCTCAATCTCAAACAATGCAAGCCGCCACATTTTCGGTTTTGTCGTTTTGTGCATTCTTTTATGTATTCTTTATTTCTCTCTATTAAATAATTACTGTGTTGGTCGCGGTAAGGTCCATTATGTAATATGCCAGTGAGACGTCAAGCCAAAATAAACAATTGATTTTGTTTTGAATTGATGATTACTTTAAGCTTGGATACATATTTAGATAACATAATTACTTTTCCATACGGAAACAAAATAAATTGGCTTATTGCTGTGTTTACATTCGTTCATATGAAATGGATTCTGTTATGTATTTATATTCATACTTAAATTAAAAATGTTTAAATAAACATAATTATCTAAAAAATAAAATCAAATCTCAATTTAAAAAAGAATTTCTTTATGAATTAATTGAATATTCAACGGATTTCCTGTTTAGTATGTTAAACTTGTAAATTTAACAAAACTACGCTTTATTGAACAAAGGATATAATCACATTTAAATATGGAATATAAGAAAGTTTCTATTTTATCCGAGTCTGATTCGTTTTAAAATTTATTTTATTTTATGTAAATCGCAACCTAACAAATAGTTTAAATATATCGCATAAAACTTTTTTATTGTCTTGTACCCACGTTTGTGGTACCCAACGTATGTACGCACGCTAAGTATATATTTAACAATTTACATTCTAGTAACATCAAGTAACAAACAATCGTAATAAACACATACAGAAATACAGACACGTATATGCAAACTACACAAAAAATGGAAATGCCTTACATATTGCTACTTTAAGACATTAATTATTCAAATAATATTAATTATAAACAGTCTTTCATTAAGGCGTATTTCTAATAAAGAAGTGTTACGCTTATTGTATTCTATGTCATTAATGTTTTATCAGTTAATCAACAGACTGAATCTGATACTTCTTTTTATGGAAAAGGTCTTAATCTGAATTCATCTGTTTCACGTTCAAGTTGTATTCACTGTACGTGACAAGACAATACACAACCTTATGCTTATTGTTTGACACAAAAGTCGGAAGTAAAACATGACCTCTGTGGCAAGAAGGCTATAAACAATTCCAGTTTTCACACGCTATAAGTAAATTGATCTCGAATGGTACAGATATTTTTGCGTGTTTTGAAACAATATCCAATTTATGTATTCCCTCACTATTAAATGAAGAACGTATTAAGTTATTGAACTTTCATTAATGGATGCAACCATCAAACAAAAACGATTTAAGAAAGTTTATCACATTGTTTAAAATCTTAAATTACATTATAAAAAGACACACACACAAGTTTGTGACCATTGTTTTCTAATATTGATATAAAATGTCCACCCCAGGTTTCTGTTGGGTGTCTTCATGGTGCGTGAGTGTGTCGGGGTGGGGGGCTGCGTCCTGTGAACGTTGCCTTTACCTTGTTTCTTGTTTTTTGTAGACATATTCAATACCCTATTTAATTATTTTCATATGTTTCGAAATACTTTCTGTTTACAAAGTTGATCACAATTTGAAAAGAAAAGAAAAGAAAAAGCAACAACAACAAAAACACAAAACATTCACTTAATCTTAACACTTAATACTGCATTCATAGATATTTGTTTGTTTGTGTGCAAGATGAAATTATTTTATTTCATTGAGTGAGTTTTTTAAAAACAGTATTCTCGCAAATGGCGTAGCCACGAGTAAGAATACTGTTTTTAAAGTTCACGAGAATTTCCGGTGACGAGGGTAAACAAACCCAAACACTCACACACGGAGGAAAATAATTATGTATGGAGGAAAATATGTTTGTTTTAGAGAGGTATCATTTAGATTTGTTAGTCATACATTTTGTTATAAGAAAGAAAACTTTTTTGAGGATTATTACAGACAATAAATAATTTTTGACAGGCGATAAATAATTGTTGATAGATGGGTAAACATTCAAAAGGCGGCTAGGAATTTGGAAAATATGGAATTCTTGTCTTACGTTCATTGAACGCCGCCTTTCCTTGTTGATCTTGTTTATCATATTTTACGAACGCTGGGTTGTTTATTTATTATTCGGTCATTGCTGTTCATATTGTCACATTGCATTAGGCAGTTATTGCTCGTAGGATACTTAAATATGACCAAATGTCACCAGAAACAGTTTTATATGTGGATGGAAGTGCATTTTAGACTGTTTAAATAGAACAAAAAATACAGACGATTTTTGGTGATTGGTGATTTGAATGCATTGAAGTGATTTTTTTTCTATTTATTACTTTTGAAATTTAAGTTATTAATCAATTCCAGCTTTGCATTTCTCTAAACAGCCCTGACAATGTCAGAATTGTCAGCAAAAATAAAATTGAGGTACCACATGGGGAAAAGCTTTAAAAAGTAGTCTTGTCTTTGAAAAGTGTGAAATCATTTTCACTGTGAAATTATCAAATATAATTTCAGTAAATCAACTCAAAAGCATAAAATGAAACATTTTAATGATGATAAATTCAACCTGTGGAGAGATTAATTGCGTTTGTAGTCCTTTAATCATGTAAGGTGTAAAAGAATTTTGTTGGAAATAAATGCTATCACGTAACGTAATAAAACAGTATTGTATGAACAGACTCAAATGCAACATTTTCTATTTTGTCGTTTTGGACTCCGTTTTTCTCTATTTTGATGAAAAAATGAAGGCCTTTTTTGTTAGTTATTGCAACATCTAAACATAAAAATTAAACTGTCCAATACACACCGTGTAATCAACATACTGTATTTATATTATTCCTACAAGTCTCTGAACTTCCGTTATGCTTCCTTTTCTATACAAATGTCAGTACAAGCCATGCGCATTATTCGTGAAGAATTCCATGTTTGACAGTAATCATAGGTCATTTGCTTTTGTGTGAACTTTTTATGCCGTACAACACGCACAAGATTTCTTAGAATTATTTTAAGGTGGTCATAAAAAACAACAAATAGCGAGTACATACCGTGTCAAACTAATATTGTATCTGTAGTCATGTTCCGTTTGACTGTACTTCTATTCAAACCGTTTTTCATTCCTTATACAAATTTGATGCTTATTAAAGAGTTATGTTATGAAAACAAAGTGCACACACTCTTTCTGTACATGCTTAGGTGCCAAAATTAATAATCCAAACGTAAGAAGAAAGAAAGAAGGAATGTGATGTCTTGTTATCTGTAAACTGAGAAAAAAAAACAGCATTTCAAATATAATTGCATTTTCACATTTACTAACATTTCAAAATCTCTGAGTTTAGTGTCATTAAAGTACTAATTGAATTCCCCTATAAGGTAATATAAGTCTGAAAAATATTTCATTTCATGATACAGCAATCCATGTTTGACAACAAATTTATATAATTGATGATCTTGCTAGATATAGAGATGTGGTCCATTAAAAGACTGCTGCTGTGCGTGCTATTTTTACGTAAGGTTATCGTAAAAACATCTTCAGTATTTGAATAAAATTATAAGATATATGGTAGGGGTTGGTCATAATAAAAATATTTGTTTTGTGCGAAAAAAATGTTGAAATATCACAGACGATGCAGACATTTTGTTTTTGAAAGTTATTCAGTAAGCAGAACTAAATGTCTGTTGAGAAGAAATTGTGATCAGCAAATAGCCAAGCTGAGAATAAGAGAGACAAGAGCGATCAGTAATCACATGTGTCGCCTCATGATGGCCAATTTCATGTTGAGACAAATTTTGTGACAGACGGACGGACAGACGGACAGTGCACAACTAGACTTGAAACTGATCATTCCTGTAAAGTTTGGATAAAATTGCACCAGTAGTTTATGAGGAGTAGTCCGGACAAGCTTTTGCGTATCTGGCAACACACAGAAAAAAACACCTTTTTATCAAAGGGCCATAACTCGGCCAAAAATCATTTAACCGGAAAACCCGTGCAATATGCGCAAGGACATGAGCTACAGATCAATCCTGTAAAGTTTCATTGAAATTGCATTAGTGGTATAAGAGAGGTAGTCCGGACAAACTTTAAAAATAAAAATTATTAAAGGGCCATAACTCAAACAAAAATCATTGAACCGAAAAATGCTGACAATATGCACAACTACACTTGGTACTGATCATTCCTGTAAAGTTTGGATGAAATTGCACCAGTAGTTTATGAGGAGTAGTCCGGACAAGCTTTTGTGTATCTGGCAACACACAGAAAAAGAAACCTTTTTATCAAAGGGCCATAACTCGGCCAAAAATCATTCAACCGGAAAACCCGTGCAATATGCGCAAGGACTTGAGCTACAAATCAATCCTGTAAAGTTTCATTGAAATTGCATTAGTGGTATAAGAGATGTAGTCCGGACAAACTTTAAAATTAAAAATTATTAAAGGGCCATAACTCTGACAAAAATCATTGAACCGGAAAATGCTGACAATATGCACAACTAGACTTGGTACTGATCATTCCTGTAAAGTTTGGATGAAATTGCACCAGTAGTTTATGAGAAGTAGTCCGGGCAAGTTTTGTGACGGACGGACAGACAGACGGACAGACAGACAAACAGACGGACAGACAGACGACGGAGAAGTGATCCCTATATGTCGCCACTACTCCGTAGAGGCGACACAAAAAGAGAAACCTTATTGCTACTTAGTTTCAACTGTAACACAGGGTATCCCTAGTAGCCAAAATTAACGTGCAAATGGTATAAGGCTTATACAAGGGCTGCCGGTAAATACATCAAGTGTTTGATTATTTTCTTGCATATTTTATGTTTGTGATATTTTGAAAAGAAATTATGAAATATTCGTATTTTCTTTTAGCACCTTATCTTTTAGTAGCGTTATTTACAAATTCCTTCATAACGGCAAAATGACGTCATTCTTAGAACGCAATTCATTTATAGATGACATCATTTAAAGTAAGCGTCTTGTCTCACATGTGAGGGATGTAAGGCAGGTTTTTCTAGCACAGGTGCAAACAGTACATAATCCTGTCTGATATGCCAATTGAGTAATAAAGTGGTATGCTGCTTAAATCATAAAACTATGCAAAGACATATAATTTATTTTCTGAAACAAAATCAGAGCATGGTGAATTTTAGAAATCCACAATACAGTCAACTATCGTTATCTCGGCATCGCTTTTCTCGATATTTCGTTATCTCGATGAAATTTTGAAAGTCCCGATTTTCTTCCTTCTATTTCTATATTGGAAATATTTGTTTATCTCGATATTTTTATTTCGATATTTTCAGTTTCTCGATGTACAATTCCTGCCCCAACAGTTATTTTTACACTATTATCCTTTGTTTATCTCGACTAATAGTTTTCTTTCGTCTGTTCCCTTCAGACGTGTGAAAAACACACACTAGGCGATATTGCTCAATAGCGAGTGTCATAATGATGATTATGTTTGTAACATGTTTAGCTGTTTTTATAAAAGTTAATCTATTTAGTGTGTTGATTGACTTATGTCCAAAATGAATGAATTTTACGTTCTTTATAAATATTCGAACACTGGATCAATTCATTATGACTTTAAATGTAAATGAAATAGTGAAAGTATAGAAACGCTATGGTTGCAATATTGTTTTACAACATCAACACCAAATCAATCAGCGGTCAAACAACATCGAGAAAGACCCTATAAATAACCGTGGAGGATATACGGATCAACCACCCTGAAAACAATGTTTTCACTATATTGGTGTTTTACTGAGTAAACCTCACTATGTGTTTTTATCACAGAAACCCGTATTTCCGCTGGTAAACAACCGCTAATGTTACTTTGTTAGACATTTCGTTATCTCGATATTTTTTGGACGGTCCCGATGACTTTAATTTTGTTTTCATGATTATGAAATTTAATCTACATGTAAAGATATATAAACAAATGTATAAAGTGTCAAGTTGTACGATGTTGTCTGTGACGAACTAAGATATAAAATGTGGTAAAAATGTAATAAACTAATAAGAAATACCATATTGATCTGTTTTCTGAACATTATAAGAAGGTAACATTTATAAAGCATTTAATCTTATCATTTTAAAGATACCTCATCGTACCGTCTGTCAACAACGTATTGTGTATAATATTTGCTTACCTTTTCATAATAACCACATATTTGAAAATGAAAATTGTTTTTGAAATTGGATTAGAATTTTCGATGTCAGAATAATATCGTATATTGATAGACATATTACACATTATATTCAAATAAAGGCAAGAATGTCATTAAGTTTATACAGACAAGAAATTGAAACGTTAAATGTTAAACACACCTGCGTCTCTTCGTGATAAAATGATTCTATTGTACATGATAACCTCATACATACTATAATTGGAAACCTTCCTCCTCTAAGATGTATACGCAGTTTTTTATTTTAAACAATTAAAAGAATATGCGTTGATTTCGTACAGATAAATTTATTTTATACTTCGTTTTACTGCTAAAACATGTAAAACGTGATAAATGAAACCACGTCAGTAACACAAACGCATTATGAAACATATGCCAATTAATTACAGACAATTGATCATGTACTATATTTTTATCATATTTACTTTTTATAAAATAAGACGATCTATTGCTGAAGTTTTCGTTATATTTGTAAAATTTTGTTATTTTTATTTATCTAACATATTGTACAGCCCCGTAGCAAGGGCTTAAGTGATAAAGAACAGAACAATGCTGATTAATTTGCCCTGCTTTCAATCTGAAACAGTCAGTGCAATGAATCAATGACTTTCATTCTTCTGCGCTTTTTTAATCCGGTTTCAGTATTAATGTTATTTATTGCATTTTATTACAAAAGTTATCTTCCGAAGGATCACTTTGTTTCCAGATTTTTATTACATATTTAGAAAAAATAAAGATTTTGGGTATCACATTGTACCACTTAAAAGTATACTTATGTCTTATCCGATCAAAATATTGTTTACGATTTTGCTAGAAAATGTAATTCAGAGCTGCTCGAGACAATGGTAAATCAATACCTACGTTTTGACTGAGGCGAATTTCGAACATCGCCATAAGAATAACTCATTGCAGAGAAAGGAGAAGCTAGAGTATCGTCAAATAGTATAAATTCCGCCACAAAAGTAAACTATTAAAACGTATCTACTTTATGGCTTTATTTGGATAGTTATCGGTACCGTTCGACCAATATTTACTTGATGTTTAACATAATCTAACAACATATAAACAAAGAAACTAATTCACTACCAAAATTCAAAATATTCAGCTACCAACAGCATCAAGGCATGTCATTGAGTATTTAAGTGTATGCTGGCATGTCTCTTTACTGATAAGACAGGAAAATTACTTTCCTCTGCAGCAGTCTAGGTTTTAATGATTACATACACCTTTTTACGCATCTTAGGTCAACCACCTACGTCCCTTGTACGTCGTCAAACACGCAATATATTTCAAATATTTCATGACAATGCTATTGGGTGATGGTAGGAAAAAACACGAGAAATGAAAAGTACCAGAACAAAGGTAAACACAGTAGCAATACGTATAATCTTTTATCATATATCATTTCTATGGTCCTTCGAGCGTTTATAAGGTTTGTGACGAACTGATACGGAATAGAATGATAAAGAAAAACAAAGCGTTTGTTTGTCAGGTTGTTTTCACGCCAATTTCGATCAATTTAGCCATATCGAGGCGGTCAATCCACCTAACCGACCGACCTTTCTATAGAACTTCCCTGTAATTACCAATTCTAGTACTGACCGACTACTATTCCCACATTATTTCTGAAGGAGCGATGAAAGGATCAGGGAAGAACCGCTTGCTTATGTTTCAAGAACTCGTGATTAAACCCTTTTGCTACTTTGTGTTAATATTATTATAATAAATGTGTACGAAAGTAGCAGAAAAATATGTTTAAGTCAAATGAAGGAGCGATGATATACTTACTACCATTTGACGTAATGTCATGGATAATTTTTAGCGAATGAACTGAACAAAAGAAAACAAAGTACTTACTAACACATATAATTTATTGAAACGTTTTCGAATGGAATGCCGACACTCGAGACACAGTGCAATTAATCCTGGTATTGTAAAGCGTAATGCAATATCGAAATTTAGAACCTTTCTTCTGATCGACTCGGATGTCAACAAGTCGAAAGTCTTATTGTAATGTAGATCCATTTTTGATTATCTCGGATGCCAACATGTGGACTGTAATGTTTAAATGCATATTTGAAACCAAACTTACTTTGAATAACACCACAGTTTGATCTATTATTACAAATGCGGAAAAACGATTTTGGCCCTCTTCATAAAGTGGTTATAATGTTATCGAACGATGCAGTGCATTGTGTTGCAAATTTCGTTTTTACTGGTAAGCATTAAAATGTTTATTAAACAAGTGACAGCCTTTTTTAAATTACGTCTTCCTTATTTTAACATGCTGCAGGTCATTTATTTAGAATACTAAATTGCCAGTTGAAAACAACTTAACATTGTTGTAACATAATGCAGAACTATGGTGGCATATTTCTGCCACCATATAACCTGATAATTAACTAGTTAATTAAGAGGTTAACTAGTTACGTAACTAGTTAACCTCTTAATTAACTAGTTAATTATCAGGTTAACTAGTTACGTAACTAGTTAATTTTTTCAATAAAGAAAAGATCATAACGGGAAAAAAATGCATGTTAGTGCCTGCAAACTGCCATCCCTTATTGTCAGCTTAATATTAAGAGGTTAACTAGTTACGTAACTAGTTAACCTGATAATTAACTAGTTAATTAATAGGCTAACTAGTTAAATAAATACTTAACTAGTTAACCTCTTAATTAACTAGTTAATTATCAGGTTAACTAGTTACGAAAATACCTAACTAGTTAACCTAATACTTAACTAGTTAATTATCAGGTTAACTAGTTACGTAACTAGTTAACCTGATAAATAAGTAGTTAGTTAAGAGGTTAACTAGTTACGTAAAAACGTAACTAGTTAACCTCTTAATTAACTAGTTATTTATCAGGTTAACTAGTTAGGTATTTGCGTAACTAGTTAACCTCTTAATTAACTAGTTATTTATCAGGTTAACTAGTTAGGTATTTGCGTAACTAGTTAACCTCTTAACTAACTAGTTATTTATCAGGTTAACTAGTTACGTTTTTATGTAACTAGTTAACCTCTTAATTAACTAGTTATTTATCAGGTTAACTAGTTAGGTATTTGCGTAACTAGTTAACCTGATAATTAACTAGTTAATTAAGAGGTTAACTAGTTACGTAACTAGTTAACCTCTTAATTTTAAGATGATGATATAATAAAAGGATGGCAGTTGCAGGCACTAACATGCATTTATTTCCCGTTATGATCTTTTCTTTATTGAAAAAATTAACTAGTTACGTAACTAGTTAACCTCTTAATTAACTAGTTAATTATCAGGTTAACTAGTTACGTAACTAGTTAACCTCTTAATTAACTAGTTTGTTATCAGGTTATCTGGTGGCAGAAATATGCCACCATACAGAACAAATAATAATGCCAAAAGAAAAATAACTTTTTATGGCAGAAATAGGACGAATAAATGAGCCATGAATTTGCAACGTGGATCCAATATTTTCGTGCCTCAATTTCAATACATGTAATTCATTTACGGTTGGAAAAAAATGTTAATATAATCATTTATTCAACCTGAACTATCAAGTTGAATAAAAATGAATTTGTAATAAGTTAGTAAATATAAATATATTTTTACATAATACTCGTAAATTAATTTTATAGTATAAATGAAAATCACAGGATAACAATTTTTAATCTGACACCTAAAAATGTCTTTCTCCAGGCAGAACAAAAAATCAAAGAAAAACATAAGGAACAAACATTATAAAAATGTGAGCATTGGAGATAAGTGATCGTGGTTTGTATATAAACATTATCAAAGAAGTCATTTAAGAAAATGGTTTGTTTATATATCGTTGCAATTAAATGTTGAAGCGCTATTGTAATACTTTTCGAATATAATCATATATCTTAGAAGCGTATCATCAATTCTATTAAAGCATACAATATTGTATACAAAACTGAAAATTGAATCGTTAACTGGAACTATACACCTCTCTTTGTGATGAAAAGTTTTCATTGTAAAATATTTATATAGCAAGATATTTTTGGGAAAACAGATTTTTGTAGACGTGTTTCAACTCTATAACATTTTTAAAAGGAAAATCATATGCATTAATTTTATATAAAATTATTAAACCACTATTTCGTTAAGTGAAATTTCTTTTACAACTATGTGATAAAGTAAAACATGACTTTTGCAACGGTTTCTTTGTTCTTTAAATCTCATGTACAACAAATGAGCTCCAACTTAATAATTATATTGTGTTCGTCATATCTTTACTGTTTACAAATTCGATTAATTCTAAGAGCACTTATTTTTAAAGTCTGATTTAATAAACAAGTTAGATGATTTTAAAAAGAGTACGTTCACACAGATTTACCTTAGACAAGTTCAAGAGTTGTTTTATAACAAACACATCTTCCTTGTTAAGTATAATTATATTTAAACACAATTCGTAATTTTACGTATCTCTTCAGTTCTGTTGTGCTATCATTTGCGAAAGACCTCTTGCAATCGCCAATGGGTTAAAACAGGGTTAGGTTAGCACCTAAGTAAAACAGTGACCTTCTAGATAGAGGCTTCTACAAAATGTCAATGTTTTGTTTATTTTTAAGCTATCTTCATCGTTGAGTAAACTGGTCTTTAATAACGCAAAGGAATTTTCATTGGTTGCTATGGCTAAATATATCCTTACTCAATCTGTATAATTCGTGGAAAATCGGAAAAAGTTAACAAAATGATCCCAAACTTTCAATATAAGTAACAATATTTATCAAATTCATTTTTTGTTTTTGTTTTTACAGTGAACATTTGGTTGTTTCTCATCATAAAATCAAGCCGCGCCTGCAAAAGTTTCAATTTTGCCGTGATGGGCTTTCTCTTGAGATTCTGTTTTTCTCAATTCTGAGAATTGTATGAAAGATCATTGTACCTTAATGCAACTATCAACCATTATATCTTTAATCATTGTTTAAATACCGTTAGGGTATAATTACATTTCTGAAGGCAGTAAAATATTTTATGTCTCAATTAAAAACAGTTTGCTTTTCCATGCTTTATCATTATAGAATCAATGCAATTTATCCTTCCGTTTCATTTTTTTTTGTTAAAAATCTTCTATATGTCTCTAAGCATCTCAATCTTGAACAAAACACCCACGTTGTTACGTCGTCCGGTAAAAAATAGTCGGCAACAAATGTTTCATATTTTTTATATTAATATCTGAAATAATTAAGAACATATAAATAGTGTTTTAAGAAAATACAAAACTTCTTTTTTTATTTGTGTTTTTATATATACTAATTTCATATAAATAATTAAACTTCGTAACGAAGTGTTCAAAGAACACCAATTAATTCTGATAATAAAATTGATTTACATGTATTTTAATAAGACTCTGTCTTTCATAATCAAAAAAACATATTAATGTAATGTAAACGATATAAGACAGGGATTAGTTTGATTTATCATTGATGCAAGACTGCAATATGGATCAATATGATATTAATATCAGGCAAGTTACACATTTTCTTTTAACGTTAATTATGCATTTCATGAAATGTAGGATTTACCTTTTTACAAAAAGTTTGTATATGTTTCTGTGAAGCAGCTGTCAGAATAATTTACGCCTGTAACTGTATGAAATGTCCCACGAGAGCATCGAAACACAAGCAATTAGTTGAGAATGTCAACATGTAATGGAAAGTCATTTATGAGATGTTAAATGTGAAAAGAAATAATGATATGACCATTTGAATATAGTATATCTTTTGTTGTCTTTAAAAAAAATCAAAGTTTAAAATGATAATTTAAATGACATATATTTAAACGCTAAGAAAAAGCAAAAATGCTAAGAGATAAAATGCGACTTTCTATACCTAAACAATTCTATTTTAAACTTCACATTCTCTCACGTTGCATGTACATATATAAATGTATTTTATTATGCATTTTATTGGTCTATTGGCATATAATTGCCTGCTTAAGTTTTTTACCGCGGAATCATACCCGGGTTCAAAGTTGAATATTTACATTAATTTGTCATCACTTCTTTTTCCCGTACAATAATAATTACTAAAATAAAGACTGTGTAGAGGAGAAATGAAAATATGATATTTCTGATACCAAGTAATTACATCCATTTATTGTCACGTAATGATGAAGATAAGGACGACAGAATCATGACAATGTGCAGTATTGCTGTAAGCATGGTTTCTCTTTATTATGTGATCTACTCATCACAACTGAACTTATTTGGGAAAAGTAAGTTATTTCCACGAGATCCATCTTAATGCAGACAGAACGTTTTGTTCCAATACGTGGTAGGCAAAATGCTATGAGGTAAAGACTTTTGGAGTATTGCAATACAAGAAAGATATAAGTGTTAGTTCTGATGTATTTTTAAACATTTTCAAAAACTATATAATTATATTATTCGTACTGTAGTAAGTAATACATAAATGGAAAATGTATCGCTCATATTAAGTGACAAAATAAGTCAACACAATCAAATAACGTCCTTTGTATATTATGGTCGTAAAATAGCCACGTTTTATAGATCATTACATGCTATTTCATTTTCGTGTTAATCTAATTATATATATTAAGCAGAAATATGCACAAAATAGTAGAATAAGTTCATGTTATTTTAAGTTAAACAGAAAAAACTATCTGATGCATTTATTGTAATTAAAGAGTTTAAAGATCGCAATGGAAAGAGAATGTGTTACTCCGTATAAACCGGCAGTGAACTTATGAACTTGACACGTGTAACGTTTCACAGAAAGGTATATCATTTAGGAAATAAATATATCATCATATAATGGCAAAGCCATATCTGATTTATATTTTGTATTTTGTTTCTTTTTAGAAAGGAAAAGATAAATCTTTGTGATGATAAATTGTCCCTTGATATTTTATTGTTCTAATGAATTGATACATCAGTCGAATTTTGTGAAGCAATATAAAAGAAGAAATACCTATTGCCTCAGGTTTCTAAATGAATTGTTTTAACTTTTCCTTGAAATATATTATGAACTTTTTGATTTTTTACTTAACATAATATAATACACATATTATTTCGAAACATTTACAATACGTTAATTCATTTGTCGTATTATTTGTTGCGGAACTTTCGTATTCGTGATTTACTTTTCATTGATATGTTTTGTATTTGTTAACTTGGCTCTAGAGAGGTTTTTTTAATCTCGACTATTACAGTTATAAAATGAAGGGAAATACTGATAATTTTGTCCTCTGTTCATCATAATATGCAGCATAATAATATAATAATCTGGTCTAGAGATGATTTCCTTGAATCGTGAGCTAGAGTTTTGTATCGTGTGAATGTAATGTCAGACAGCTTGGAATATTTTTTATGTGGTTTAGGGTCCAAAAATACGTCCGAAACAAACAAACAACAATAAAATATTGTTGTGCCAATGGTAAAACATATTAATAAGAATACAAATACATCGTAGAAAAGCAATTATATAACAGACATTCACTATATCTTAATTTGTCTTACTGCCAGTTTCATTGCGCGTTGGCCTTGATTCATTATATTGGAAAATTCCCAGAAAGCATACACAAATGCATATAAGCGAAAGACACAGACTATTGAAAATATAATTTACACTTCTGTTAATGTTAACCTGTTTAAATAAGCTCACCGAATTTCCAATATGTAACTTATTACATCGTAAGACTGATGCTAAATATCCACAATGTTGTAAAGCATGAACAAGTCAAAAATCGAAATCTGGACGGAACAATATTTTAGCCATATCCGGGAAAAAACTCAGTATGTACCTGTAACCAAATATTGCATATATATATCTGCATAATTTAAAACACGTCATCTGTTATGAAGTATCCTAATTATTTATATTCCATCACTCTTCGCAAATTGTTACTTCCTATCATTTTATCGTTGAGCTTTATAAATTGAGTATATCTTTATTTATGCCATTCGTTGACGGAAATCAGTAAAGTTGATTGACATTCAATGAAGTTGAACATTAAGCTCCAAAATGGCGTGAATTGTCAATTAAATCTGTCCTATCAGCATTCAACTAACTTTGTGTCTGTACCATTAAAACATCATTAATGGAATTCCGATATATCTAATCATCATTCAAGTTAAAGACTATTGAATTTTGATAGTTAGTTTCATTGTGCTGCTTTTTTCAATAATGCTTTTGTTCAACAAAACATGACCTTTAGACATATTAATATTATTCGCTATACTATAGGTTTTTTCTACGAAATTTGGCAATAAGTCTTTATATTACTATCACTGAAGCGTGGTATCCGACATATATTCTCATCTATCTATCAAAAAAAACAAAACATTATCATGTAACACATAACACAGGTGTAAAATTTATAAAATGTTATATTTGTCTAGATATGTAAATAGCAGACACGAGTACATAGATATTGAAGACAAAGCATTATATCCTAGATCATTATATTAGTTTTCTAGTAGATAAATATTAGGAGCGTAATACTAAAGATAATCGTGTCAGGTTATTTGTTGAAACACACTATGTAGTGAAAAGATATGTTTACTGTTAAATCATATAAGTAGGGCTTCTCCGACAAAATTGATTAAACTACTGTCTTTACATGTTACAATTGTTTCACGTCGAAACTGGCTATTACAACTCATTAGCAGTAATACATGTATATTGTCAAGAACTGAAAGAAAACATATTCCCTTAAGAATGCACAAAATGACACACTTGAAAATTGTGCAGAAACGGGACACTTGCTTTTCCTTCTCAATTATTTTCTCCATTTTTAACACCAATGCTCAAATAATTTAACGATACCTAATATCCAGTTAGAAGCAATTTATCATGTCGTTAAAGAAATGTGGATTTCGTGCCAAGAGAAAAATAATCTAAATCTAATTGAAAGTCTGAAGGCAGAAATGGAATTAATAAATTGGTCATACATTTGCAACTTAAATTGGATAAGCTAATGCTAAAGTAGTGCGCTTCATTATATGTTTTAGCGCGACTATGGTTCAATTTTGTGTGTAAGTTGGTATCTCTAATTAAAAACTAATGAAGGGAATGGGTTAAAAACTTTACATATTTGTTCCCTTTAGTAAAATAACTTAACGGATACAGTAACCATAACTCTGGGTTACCTTTTGACAGAGTCATGTCTCTGATATAACTGATGTAACTGTCAAGTGAATAGTCGAGAACGTCATCTTACGGATAGGTATTGTTTTAGTTGTTCTGATTTACTTAAGACTTAATATTTACAGTGTAACAGTCCGTTATATAATGCGCCAGTGCGACGTTAAATAATAAACTAACGATTTTGTTTTGAATTGATGATTTATTTATGCTAGTTAACTTATTTAGATAACATAATTACCTTCGCGTACTGAAACTCAATTACATTCAGTCACATAAAATAGATTGTGGCATGTATTTATATCTGTACTAAAATAGAGAAAAAAGAATACCTTACGAACGTCCAAAACGACTAAATTGAAAATGTTGCAGGCTCGGTTTAATTGAGCCTGCTCATGGACGGTACTATCAAGCGCAAACTACCGTCAGCGTCCCATAGCACTGGCCTTAGCAGTATTCAACATTTAAACATGAAAAGTTAGAAATTATAAATTGAGAAACACCATTAAATGTGTTCAAACGGCGGTTATCAATATGACACTAAGTGCCGTTCCATGAAAAGCGTTCCATGAAAAGCGGTGTATAAGTCGCCAAGTTATAGAAAGCACGTGCCCTAAACGAGAAACTATGGGCGGAACTTAACAAAATGGAATTTTGAAAAGGGATCAGAGGTTCTGAAGCCTGTACATCACAATAAAGACGCCAAAAGACAAATTTAAAAAACATGCAACATATCCTAAGAGTGATTCAAAATTATTCAAGTAGGAATATTGAAACCACCCAACTAGAAAAGGCTAAATAGTAATTAGCTAAATACCATAAACACAACAATAACGCCATGTTGAACGATCTTAATATAGCCTCTCTGATCGAATGTACGACTTTTTACGGCTTCGATACGGTACAAACAACGCTGATGTAGCTATAAAATGGGGAAAATAAGAATCCTTAAAAAGTCCAAAACGGCAAGGTTAAAATTCGAAATGTTTTAATATAAACTGTAGTATTTAAAAAAATGAAATCTCAATTAAAGAAGATAAAATAATCTTTATGATTTGTGTATTCTTAAACTGATTTCCTGTTTAATACCTTGTAAAATACTTTATTTAATAATGGATATAATGACAGATAATAATTAATAATTAAAAAAAATACTTTATCCGGGTTTGATTCGTTTAAAAATTGCCATCTAACAAATTGTTCACGCTCTCTATAATGGATTATATAAAACATTTTTATTGCCTGGTACCAAAGTTTGTGCACGCTTACTATATATTTAACACTTTTCATTCTAGTTAAATTAAGTCACAAACAATTATGATAAACATATGCATGCAAACCACTCAATAGATAAAATTACGTACATGCTACTACTTTAAGACATTAATTATTCAAATAATAATAATAATAATTATATACAAGGAACTTTCATTAGGGTCTATTTTTAATAAAGGAGTGTTATGTTTATTGTATTCTATGTCATGAATGATTTATCGGTTTTTGTGTGTAAAAATGGCTTACTCTGAATACATCTGTTTTACGTCCACGTTCACTGTATAGATAAATAATGCATTGTTACGTGAGAAGACAATACCAGCCTTATGTATGTCAGATTATGATTATTGTTAGACACAATACCCTGAAGTAAATCATAACCTCTATGATATGGCAAGAAGGCAATAAACAAGTTTAGTTTTCACACGCTATAAGTGAATTGATCTCGAATGGTACAAATAATGTTGCGTGTTTTGAAACAATATCCAATTTATGTATTCCTCACAATTAAATCAAGGACGTTAGTTATTGAACTTTCATTGATGAATGCAAACATCATATAAAAATGATTTAAGATAGTTTATCACATTGTGTATTATCTTAAGCTACATAATAAAAAGACATTTTGTTAGCATTGTTTACTATCATTTATATAAAATTGTTTAGATGCATTCAAATTCTTTTTATAAATTTGAAACACTTTGTTTACAAAGTTGATAATAATTTGAAGAAAAATCATATTCACTGATCATCATCTTTGATCCCATTGGTCGAAATATGAAATAAAACTGCATTGATAAACACTGTATAATTCTCAGAACTTGTCGTTATTTCAAATGACACAGTTGCAAAATCGTTAAAAAATTATTTTGACATATTTTTATCAGTGAATTATCTATTTGAAACCAAAAAATGTAATTTACACTTTATAAATAATTATTAAAGTACCTTGTGGAGAGAGAATGTTTGCATTTGTAGATATCCAATGTATAATGTTCACGTATCTGTCCGTTAGCATGTAAGGTGTTTTCGTTGAATCTACCTTAATGTTATCATTTATTGTAACATAATAAAACAGTATAATATGAACAAGCTCAACTGCAACATTTTCTGTTTTGTCGTTTTTGACGTTATTTAGGGATTCCGTTTTTCTCTATTAAGGCATAATTTGTGAACTATTGCAACATTAAAATAAATTCATTAAACTGTCCCATACCCGCCGTGCAATCAACATACTGTATTATTGTTATTCCTACAAGTCTCTGAACTTCCGTTATGTTTCCTTTTCTATTCAAATGTCAGTACAAGCCATGCGCCCTATTGATGAAGAATTCCATGTTTGACAGTAATCATAGGTTTTTTGCTTTTGTGTGACTTTTTATGCCGTTAAACACGCAAAAGATTTCTTAGAATTGCTATAGGGTGGTAATAAAAAACAACGAATAGTGAGTACATACGTGTCAAATTAATATTGTATCTATAGTCATCCTTCGTTTACTGTACTTCTGTTTGTTATATGTTCAAACCGTTTTCTTTTTCATTCATTATTCAATTTTGATGTTTATTAAAGAGTTATGATATGAAAACAAAGTGCACACTCTCTCACTGTGCATGCTTAGTTGCTAAAATTGACTAATCAAAAGAAAAGAGAAAGAAAGAAGGAATATGCTGACTTGTTATCTGTAAACTGGAAACAAAACATTATTTCAAATATAATTGCTTTATCACATTGAGTAACGTTTGAAAATCTCTGAGAATAATGTCATAAAAGTACTAATTGAACTTGCCTATAAAGTAATAAAAGTCTGCAAAATATTTCATTGCATTATACAGCAATCCGTGTTCAAAAATTTGGCAACAAACGTATACAATTGATGATATTGCTAGATATAAAGATATGTTCCATTAAACGACTGCAGTTGTTCGTGATATTTTTGCGTAAGATTTTCGTAAAAACATCTTCATTTTTGAAGAAACTTAAGATATATGGTAGGGATTGGTCATAATAAAAATCTGGAAACAAAGAGATCCCTCGGAAGCATTAATCACAACAAAATTACATAAGAAATGCAGACTCGGTTTGATTGAGTCTGTACATGAGGGATAATGAATTACAATTGAAAACAATGTGTAATAAACCCTGGTAATGTAATAAGTTTCTCTGATTGAGTCGGATGCCAACAAGTGTAATGAAATGTTGTAATGTAAAATCTTCACTTACTGACGCGGATGCCGACATGTAGAACTTTTTCTGATTGTCCCGGATTTCAACAAGTCGAACGGCGTATTGTAATGTGAATCTATTTCTTATCATCTCGGATGCCAACAATTGAAATGAAATTTTATATTGTTATGTAGCACCTTTTCTTAGGAAATTATTGAAACCAAACTTTCTTTAAATACCATCAGCGTTTGATTAATTATTACCATGGCTTGATTAATAGCATGTAGCATTAAATGACGAAAAACGATACTGGCCTTTCTTATAGTTTTCTTTTTTTTGTAATAATGTTATCGCGCGATGCGCTACATCATGTTGAAAATTTCTTTTTAACTGGTAAACATTAAAATGTTTATTAAACAAAGTGACAACTGATGTATCCCTTATTTTAACACACCTTTAACACACATTTTAACAATGTTATCTTGGTTTAACAGAATGCAGAACCGATAATTATGCCAATTTTTATTGCAGAAATAGGACGATTAAATGAAACGTGGATCAAAAAAGCTCATGCGTAAATTGCGATCCTCGATTTCAATACATGTGATTCATTTACGGTTGGAAAAATAGTAAGGTGATAGAACCTATTAGGTTTTTTAGGTATTTTTCTAAATTCAAAACTTCAATATTTATATGTTTACATGTTGAATACTGAACAACATGTCATAAATTATAGTCAACAAAAAATATTTTTCGTCGTAACCTTTTCATAAAATACAGAATAAATACAAATAGACTCCAAGTAAATAAACGATAATCTTTACCCGAAAGAGAACTATTACTTCGGATACATTTACCGAAATTTGAGTCCATGTGAGAATTTATGATTTCTGCAAACTCCTCATAGTCTTTTGAACAGCTCCGCTTAAATATCAAAGCAATCGCGTGACCACTGCGTAGAAGTTTTTGATTTTCGATTGGTGAATTCAATTTAAATATCTAATAAATCAAAAAACGGCTGCATTTCGAAAGTAAAATCATTGTTTTGATACTGTCAAAATTGTTGCAGAAATTTAAGAATAATGCTTTAAATCAATTACTTTAAAATCAATAAGAATTTCTTGTGTCATTTGAGTGAGACATTTAATTCAAAATAAATCTTCATCACACAGTACAAAATTCAAAGAAAAACATCTTAAACAAAGATAATAAACAAGTCAGCATTGTAGATAAGTGATCGTGTTTTGCATATAAAGTATAAACATTATCATAGAAGAATTCATTTACAGTTAAATGTTGAAGCGCTATTATAATACTTTTCGAATATCATATATCTTGGAACCGTAACATAAATTCTGTTAAAGCAGACAATATTGTATTGAATATACAATACTGAAAATTGAATCGTTAACTGGAACTATACACCTAGGTCTCTTCGTGATGAAATGATTATATTGAACGAGGTTTATATAACGAGACATTTATTAGGAATACAGATTTTTGTGGATGTGTTTCTACTCTGAAACATTTCAAAAAGGAATATCATATGAGTGTATATATCTAAAGGTTATTAAACGGTTCTTTCGATAGCTGAAATGTCCTTTACAACAATCTGATAAAGTAAAACATGACTTTTGCAACGGTTTCTCTGTTCTTTAAAATCTCACATACAACGAATGAGCTTCTACTTAATAATTATGTTGTGTTTGTCTTAGCTTTGCTGTTTACATATTCGTTTAAGTCTAAAAACACCAGATATAATAAACAAGCTAAGATGCATTTACAAAAAATACACGCACTACGATTTACCTGTGACAAATTCAATAGTTGTTTTAAAACAATACACAAGTGCATTCTTCTTGTTTAGTATATTTTAAACATATTTTGTTACCTTTATGTATCTCTTTTTTTCTGCTTTGTTATTATTTGCGAAAGACCTCTTGCTATCGCCCATTATAACATGGATTATAACATGGTTAGATTAGCATCTGAGTAAAACAGTAACCTTCTACATCAAGGAATCTAAAATGTTAAAGTTTTGTTTATATGTTAAATTATAAAACTGATATTTTGATAACGCAAATGATTGTTCATTGTCTGCTACGGCTCAATATATCCTTACTGAATCTGATTAATTTGTTGTAAAACGAAAAAGAATTCCTTTCAATATCCATAAAAATATTTATCAAATTCAATTAAATTTCTTTTTTACGGATAACATTGTGTTATATCTCATCGTAAGATCAAACCGCGCTTGCAACATTTTTATTTTTTCCGAGATTGGCTTTCTCTAGGGATTCTGGTTTTCTCTAGTCTGAGAATTAATTCCGTGTAAGATCATTGTACCTTAATGCTAACTATCAACCATTATATCTTTAATCATTGTTTAAATACCGTTGGGGTATAATTACATTTCTGAAGGCAGTAAAATATTTTATGTCTCAATTAAAACTGTTTGCTTTTCCTTGCTTTATCATTATAGAATCAATGGAATTTATTCTTCCGTTTCATTTTACTGTTCAAAATATTCTATATGTCTCTAAGCATCTCAATCTTGGACAAAACACCCACGTTTTTACATCGTCCGAAAATACATTGTCGGTAGCAAACGTTTCATATCTTTTTAATTAATATCTGAAATAATAAAGACCATAAAAAGTGTTTTTTTGTTTAATACTTTAGTAGAAAACTTTTTTTTGTACCTGAAAATATGTGTTTAAATACATATTAAATTAATATAAAAACATAAAGTTTTAAAGGTAGTGTTGAAAGGACATGAATTAATTCGGATGATAAAATAGACGTACATGTATTTTGATATGACGCTGTCTTTCATAACCAAAGACATGTCTATGTCATTCAAACGATATAAGACAGGGATTAACTTGTTTTATCATTTATGAAAGAGAGGCAATATTGATCAATATGATATTATTATCAGGCAAGTTGCATATTTTACTTGACGGTAATGTAGACATATTTCATGGTATGTAGGGTTTACTTAAAGAATAAGTTTGTATTCATTTCAGAAGAACAGCTGTCAGAATAATGAACGCCTGTAGCTGTATAAAATGTCCCACGAGAGCATTGAAACCAAAAACAATTAGTTGAGAATGTCACCATGTGATGGAAAGTCATTTATGAGGTGTAAAATTGAAAAAGAAATAATGCCATGAACATTTGGGCATGGTATATCTTGTGAAGCCATACAAGTCTTTTAAAAAATTCAACAAGTTAAAAGATGATGATTTAAATGACACATAATTTATGTAAGCGCTAAGAAAAATGCTAAAATGCTAAAAGACAAAAATGCGACTTTCTATATCTGCACAAATCTGTTTTGATTGCATTTAAAGTTTCACTCCTTACATAGACATATATAAATATATTCTATCATGCACGTTATTGAACTGTTGACATATGATTGTCTGCTTAACTTTATACAGCTGAATCATGCCCGGTGTGAAAGTTGAATATTTACATTAATTTGCTATCAGTTCTCTTTCTAGTACAATAATAACTTCTAAAATAAACAAAATGTAGATTTAAAGAGACAAGAGAAAAAATAATATTTCTAATACCAAGTAATTAGATCCATTTATTATCACATCACAATAAAGATAAGGACACAAGTATCGTGGTGATGTGCAATATTGGTCTTAAGCATGATTTCTCTTCATTTTGTGATCTACTCATCATAACTGAACTAATTGGGAACAGCGTACGTTATTTCCATGTGATCTATCTAAATTTTGTTCCAGTAAGTGATGCAGTAAAGATTTGGAATATTGCCTTACAGACTCAATCAAACCGAGTCTGCAATTCTCTTGTAATTTTGTTGTGATTAATGCTTCCGAGGGATCACGTTGTTTCAAGATTGTTACAGTTTGATTACATCTTAAAAATTATATAACATTATTATACTACAACGAGTTCTAGCAAGTAATAAATAAATGTAACATGTATAGATTGTATCAATTCAATGACGAAATAAGTCAATACAATCAAATACTATGTTATAAAATAACCACATTTTCTAGATCAGTGCATGTAATTTATTTATGTCTTGTTAATCTTATTCTTATATTAGCCGAAAGTGTTTTTATAACCAGTTAGGGTAGTCACAAGTATGAGACTAAAATGAGAATGTTCATGTTTTTTTAAAAGTTTTTTGGGAAAATAACGGATACATTTAAAATAGTAGAGCAGTTAAAAGACCGCTTTTGAAAAAAATAATATGTTCCTTTGTAAAAACCGGCAGTAGACTTAATGAACTTGAAATGTGGTACGCTTCACATCAATGTATATCTTTAATGACATAAATATATTATCATAAAATGCAAAAGCCATCGTATTTTTAATATTTTGTATTTTGTTTTCATTTTGGAAAAAAAAGATTAATTTATGTGATGACAAATTTTCACTTGATACTTTATTGTTCTACTGATTTGATATTTCAGTCAAGTTATTGAAGCTATATAAAAGAAACAATATCTATATCTTCAAGTTTCTAAATTGTTTTCCCTTTTTCTGAAGTATGTGAATTAAATGTTCTTTGTGTAACGATGTATCTTAACCTAACATAGTTTCAAACACATAACATTCCAAAACATTAACAATACGTTATTGCATTTTGTCGTATTTGATTGTGGTTGAAACTTTGTATTTGTGACTTAATTTTCATTTACTTATTCACTTATCTTGTTTCGAAACTTTTTGGTTTGGTAATTTTATAAGACACTTAAAGTGAGGAACCTCAAAGTGTATGAGCTTCTTTCCCATTTACAAAAGAATTATTCCCAGTGAAAACACATGCCATCTCGACTTCTTGTCACGTATTGCTATGTTTCTGCTTTTTGTATATGTATATATTCATGCTTTGTCAATGGACCTTTTTTAGGGCTTTAGTACAAAATAAAAGTTCTTCTTCTTCTTCTTCTTCTTATTTCGTATTTGATAATTTGGCTCTAGATGGGTTTCTCCGTTTGCAAAAACAGTTTTCTTCTATTAAGACAATTACAGGTATAAAATAAAGACAAAAACTGATTATGTTGTCCTTTGATCATCGATATCTGCAGTATAATAATTTTTGGTCTCGAGATGATTTCCTTGAATCTTGAGTAATACCTTTGAATTACGTGCATGTGCATGCCAAAAGGTCATGTCAGTCCGTTTTGAAAATTTATTATGTGGATTACAGTTCACATATACGTCTGAAAGGGAGATATAGTGTTGTGTTAAAAGTAAACATATTAATAAGAATAGAAAGACATCACAGAAAAACAATTCCATAACAGACATTCACTGTATCTCAGTGTGTCTGTCTGCCATTTTCATTTTGCATAGACTTTGATGTATTACATGCGGAATTCCCAGAAATCACATAAAAATGCATATAAACGAGAGCCACAGAATATTGAAATTGTATTTTGTGACAGATATTTGTCTACTGTAAATGTTAACTTTTTTTTAAAGAAGCTTACAACATTTTCAATATGTTACTTATTGTAACGTAAAAGGACAGATGCTCAAAATTAGCATAGAAATGTTGAAAATCAAAATTTGGACAGAATTGAATTTTTAACCATACTGTTACAGTATATAGAAAAAAGAAAAAGAAAAGTACAAGTATGCACCTATTATCAAATGTTCATATACTGTATGTCAGCACAATCTGTTACCAAATATGTGTCTACAATAAAACATATTTTAGTAATTTAAGCATCTTAAAATCAATTGGAATCGGTATGCCATTTCCGGATCATGTGACATAATTTATGTACTTGATATATTTTGTTGACCTAAGTAATCACGGTCAGGTCTGGTGTTTGTTTGTTTGTTTTTTTGGGGGGTTTTACGTCACATCAGGTCTGCTGTATATTCATAGCTGTTATATCGATATTTACTTTATACATCTCTTTTTGTGCTTTCCCTTAAGTTTTTGTTAATTACTTTACTTATTTGAAGGAACACTGTTTCAAAAACGTTCAAAAACTTGCATACGCATGCATGTAAATTATTTTCCTTGTTATCTTCACATTATGTTACTTTTAAAAGCATTGTTATAATTTTCATAAAAATAAGCATTATTCTGGAAGCGGGCTGCTTTAAGTCACGGATAAATCCAGGTTTTGTCGATGAATGACATAAAATAAAGGTACACATCAATCACGTTAGCGTCATTTAACAATCATTTAACTTTATATGTGCTGACTGTTTACGGAAATAACATAACGTGCTAAATTAAAAAAAATATATCATATTGGAAAATATATAGTGAGAGCTTGCCGAGGGCCGGATATTGCCGTTCCGTGATACTGAATAATTCAATTTGATATAACCAAAACATTGTAATGCTATAATTTTTTTCTCCATTTTCTTTCCAATATTATGACTACAAGATTAATGTAAAATGAAAATTGTTCATGATTTATTCACTGCATACCATTTTTTACAGGAAATACCTAACGGGAGATATTAAAAGTCGAGGAAGTCTTAACCGAACAAGTACACACTCTGGACAGAAAGAAAGTAAAAGTGAGTATCTTACTTTTGGGAAAATAATAGAACAGATAATAGTTTACTGAGTATAAAACGATTTAAAATATTCAGTCAAAGAAAAAAAGCGTAAACTCATTTTGGCTACACTTAATTATATTTAGAACACGGAACACTTGTCTACATATTTTATGTATATTCAAATTTAAAACATCTTTCTTTGGGTTTAATGTTTATTTGAAAACTTTATGCGTTAGAAAACTATAAATTATCTTTATGACGTACATGTTTTCTTATCACAGTTATGTAATTTTATTGCATTATAGTTTGAATTATGTATATATTATTCAGTGTTCGTATGAATTTAACATTACGTGATCTTCATACAAATAAGGTTGTAATAACGTTCGCTGTAGAAATATTTGATTTAAATATTGGCAGTCCAACTTTTCATTGTACAAGTTTTCTTTTATTTTTTTATTATGCTTTTATTCAAGTATTTTGTTTTTTGTATGAACAAATTCGATATTCCATGTATTCTTTGCAAAAAACAATAGTACAATATCTAGACATTAAAGATCGCAGTAGACAATTATAAAATTATTTTGATGCCGTATGCTAATAAGCGCCTGTATTAATACTTTTATATTGTCAACACAAAAAGTATTCCATTCGATTACTGTAATATACCATTAGGAACCAAGGGGACTCTCATAGCAACTACATACTGCAAGAATTACTCTCTCAAATAATACCTCTTGAATACTATCAATTATTTTTTGCCAGACTCTGAATTGAAAATTTATGACTTAATGGATAGGTTAAATATTTGTAAATATATGTATCAAAATGACGAACTTAATTCCTTGCGAAAATTTCTGTTTTAACGACATGTTTTTTTAAGTAATTGAAATTTTATTACTACATAGTACAGACCCTTTATATTCAATGTGGGTTTATCTTTTTTTTTACAATCGAATTGAATACTGAGTCAATGTTCTTCGTCTTGAACATTAATCATTGCTCACGAGCGTAATCTTCATTTATTACTCCGCTACACTATCGACAAATTGCGCTTGACTTGTTCTACATTTTTAGCTCATTTATCTCGAGGAATGTAACCAGTAACCCAATTATTTTTTAACACTGAATGAGTGTCATGTCACTTCAAAATAATTAAAAAAAATAAATACCTTGTGGAAATAAAAAAACACTAAATACCATTTCGAAATTTAATTGCAGATTTAAATCTAATCAAACGAGATACGTGGGCTGAAATAAATGGTGAACTTATGAACTTCCAACCTTTTCAAATTTGATTAACTGCTCTTCTTTGATAAGACCATAGCGGTTAATCATATAATGTAAAGTATAACTTCAAGGGTTTAATGAAACATTAAAATTTACAAAACCAATAAACGTTTTACACTGACATGATTATTATTTTGTAACGCATCGACTAAAGCGTTGTTTAATTCTAAGTAACACACCAAATATGTGTATCATTGAAACTAGAGATGTATAGTCATTGGATCGGTATTATTTTTCAATAGTTTGTCATTGGTATTATTTTGTTGTTTTTTTATGAATAAAATACAGTTAAATACATTTGAAAAGGTATTTGGAAGACTATGATTTGAAAAGTTGATATGATCTTTCGGACATTAAAGACAAAATCTGACGAATATCAGAAAATATATTTCCCATCTATATTAAAAAAACAACAATTAATCGTTTTTTAAAGCTTATATTCTACTTGTCCTGAAAGTGTTTCTATTTACCTCTTTCGCTTGGTGCTTCTACATTACTGGGTTTTTCATTGGAACAAAATGCTGCATGAACGTTTCAAAAAATGGTACCTGCAAGATTGCAATAGATTATAAAGTTAATTCGAACTTACAAGCGCAAGTCTAAAAATAAAATGTAAATGATCGAGGGTTGCGAACAAACAGAACATGAAATTTCAACAATAAACTTAATGCTTTCTCCAGAAAACAATTATTAAACACCAATATATTCAGAACATGTCACAGTTTCAAGAATTTAAATACGCTCTCAGTGCATTAGATAAATGTATAGATTTGTTATAGGAGCTTACTTGTAAATGAGCATAAGCGTGATATATAAATCTGAACAATTGGCTTCAAACTGCATCTTGGAAATAACATAAAAGCATGTTAAATAATAATTGAAAAAAGGGGTTTCGTTGAGACTAAAAGTATCTTAATGTCACTTAACAAACATTTTCATATTTCTTTTACAACCTTCAAATACTTTATAGTATTATATTTTTTTGGTTCATTGGAAAGGAATATAGATCTGAATCTGTAAAATTTGACATCAATTATTGTTACAGTTACATTAATTATACAGCCAGATGTATTTTTAAACCGTCATGCAGTCTCCTATATATATATTTTATTAACTCAAATGTCAATGATATAAGATAGAGGTTTTCTAAAACATATTTAAAATGTGGTTCCTGAGAGTACTGACTTATATTATATCAGGGCTCTCGACTGACACGAGTATCCGGGTTTTGGCGCGTGAAAATCAGGAAATGCACGTATTTGATATGTGATAAAATCTGACCAAGAGTCAATTTGTCACAATTGCCGATCAAATCCTAATCACACTCAATAAAAATGCCAACAGATAGTTTTGCATGATTATAGCCTATGCACTAGTGCGTAACATTACCAATGCAATTTTACAGAGCTAAAAATTACGGAATACCGTTAGGGCCATCGTGATTATATTTTATCGCAGTATCGTACTGTCGCCATCGCGTTATCGCACAGTCGTCATCGCGTTATCGCTCTGTCGCATTGTCGTCATCGCTCTTTTTGTGCACTGTCGTCATCGCGTTATCGTATTGACGCCATAGCTTTATCACATTGTCGACTATCGCGTTTCGATACGCATGCTCATATCCTGATTGGGCAGCACTAAACCGCTGACGAATAAGCTATCGATATAAATGGGAAACTAATTTAACGTTTGTCAATAGATTTTTTCCTCTTCTCTTTTATTTGTTTCTTTTTTCTTTTTTATAAATTCAAAACGTCTTACTAAAATTAAAAATTAATAAAAAGTAACATTTTATATAAAAACGATAGGAGACAAATAAATGAGTTACTTTCATACAAAAAAACAATTAGTGAATTTTTTTTTTGCGGAAACATGTAGGGAAATCTTAGACCATCCCATGTTATCTGTCGCGGGTTTTTTGATTCAGGATTATTTTTCATGTATGTTGCTTCAAAACCCTATTTTTAAAAAGTAAAAGAAATGATTAGCAAACAAATCTGGATCCTTATTCAGACTTCGCATGGGGCGGGGCTGGTCGGGATCCATACGGTCGAAAACGCACTATTTTGGGTTTTTGTCATAGGGGGCCAATATAACATAACGTACACGGAAAATGTCATAAATTGTGTGAATGTTTTTTTTAAAAAAGTCAAAAGATGAAAACGATGTTATGTTGACATTTAAAAGATGCAAAAAATATTTTAATTTGTCAGTAGTACATAGAGCATACTCCAGTTTTTGTCTATAAATGCAGGATTTATTTTTATCGAGTGGTATGAAAATAAATAATTCATGAATATTATATTTACTAAAATTGTAAAGAAATAAGAAATTTACGTCTAAACATAATTATCTCTATATATCTTTTATAAGTTGTCAGCAATTTTCACAAGTCATCAGATTCTACTATATGTCTAACTGGTCAGCAGATTCTACTTTACGTTTAATTGGGCATGACGTAAGTTAAACCTGCTGAAGAATAGCAAGAAAGTACGGCATAAACCACTTAAGCAATTTCTATTATATTGAAGTTGCTCAGCAGCGGTTTCTTTTTTTGGTTTGCGAGATGTTGAATTTGTTATATTTACAAAACATTAAAATAAAAATAATAAATTCAAGGCAAAATTACACATTTCTCTATATATTTAATTGGTCAGCAGTTTCCACTGCAAGTGTAACTGGTCTGCAGATTCTACTACATGTTTAACTGGTCAGCAGATTCTATTGCATGTTTAACTGGTCAGCAGATTCTACTACATGTTTAAGTTTTAACTTGTCAGCAGATTCTACTACATGTTTAACTTGTCAGCAGATTCTACTACATGTTTAACTGGTCAGCAGATTCTACTACATGTTTAACTGTCAGCAGATTCTACTACATGTTTAACTTGTCAGCAGATTCTACTACATGTTTAACTGGTCAGCAGATTCTACTACATGTTTAACTTGTCAGCAGATTCTACTACATGTTTAATTGGTCAGCAGATTCTACTACATGTTTAACTTGTCAGCAGATTCTACTACATGTGTAACTGGTCAGCAGATTCTACTACATGTTTAACTGTCAGCAGATTCTACTACATGTTTAATTGTCAGCAGATTCTGCTACATGTTTAACTGGTCAGCCGATTCTACTACATGTTTAACTTGTCAGCAGATTCTACAACATGTTTATCTGGTCAGCAGATTCTACTACATGTTTTACTGGTCAGCAGATTCTACTACATGTTTAACTGTCAGCAGATTCTACTACATGTTTAACTGTCAGCAGATTCTACTACATGTTTAATTGTCAGCAGATTCTACTGCATGTTTAACTGGTCAGCAGATTCTACTACATGTGTAACTGGTCAGCAGTGTCCACTGCAAGTGTAACTGGTCTGCAGATTCTACTACATGTTTAACTGGTCAGCAGATTCTGGAATAATGCACAGTACGCTAAATCTGCTGACCATATAGTATAAGAAGAAAATATGGCATAAACCACAATACAATTTCAAGATGTAATATTTACTAACATTGCAAAATAAATTAGTATTTCAAGCCAAATATCAAATAGCAGTTTCTCAGTGTTGAGCTTAAACTCACTTGGCTATATATAAAACAGGTGAACACAGAATCTAGTATTTTTAGCTGGCCATCAATCTTATTTATTTAATCATATTTATTTACTATCTTTAAAAAAATATACAAGCGATAGGCTTACCAAGCACCAAAAATAGCCCCATCTTAGATATTGACAAAAACCTAAAGGTGTATAGTACATGGAGCGTCAATTTGGTAGGTAGTTGATAGTTGGATATTCGAATAACCAACTACCTACTAGCTGGGTATTCGTAATCCCCAACTACCTATAGCAGGTAGTTAGTAATTCGAACTTTGCATGGTTTCTTCAACATTGAACACCATGCCTCCAGTGGCATCAGTTAGTGCTATTCATTAGCATTAATATCTAATGTTTATTTAAGAGATTGCTGATGTATAGGAAAACTTATGCATCAAGGTTAAAATCAAAATTTGATTACTAATGTAAATACGAAAGACAATTAACAGTTGTAGATGGATTTACACAAATATGGTTTTGAGGAACATTTAACTCATAAATATTAAATATTTTTTAGGCTATTTACAAGAAGAGCCAGAATGTAACATATCCATTAAATAATGACAAGGAAAGACGTGTTGAAGCATTTATGAAAAATATATACCATTTTCTACATGAAATTAATGTACTAAAATTGTTATTTTTGTCCATGATATTAACCAAAACAGCGCATTTAACATATTGTCTCTATATTAGGAGACAGAAAAGCTAAACGTTTTAAATAAAATGGTTAATAAAAGGAAGTAGAAAGACAAATGTACATTATAGCTGAAAGCATAATCTCCCAATATTTCTTGGTGAATAGCTTAACATGCAGACAATGCCCGTTATAATATTTACAAAATATAATTATTTAAATGTCAGAACAAGTTATTGCTCTAAAATGTTTGGCCGTAAATGATATTTATATTTTATGTATAAGTGAAGATTGTGTCTCAAAGAGAGAATCAGATGCTACAATGTTGCGTTATTTGTAATTTTTTTTTTGATTTTGTTATATTTTCATGCATCACTTGATGCAAAAAATAACGAAAGTTTATCTAGCCAAAAGAGATTTATTCAGACAATGAACCCGTCTTTAACCTTATATTTATATGGACGAAACGGTAAACACAAACTTAAAACGCATTATTAGGTAATCAACAAAAAGAACGCTTCATAACTAAAATAATTAATCATCTTTCGACAGTTTTGATCATGTATCTATAAATAGTCTGGTTTTTGAAGGCTATTATCCTTTCTTCAATAATTGTTATCATTGAGAGCAGTTTAGAATTAATGTACGATTATACTGTTTGATACGAAAAAGCCATAAAATGAACTGTTTTCTATGGCATTGTGTTAAAATTAATCGTGAATAACCCGTTTAATCATTATTTTTTATTAACTTTGGCAAATGCGTCAGAAATACTGTTGAACTATGCAATAAAATGAATGTAATGAAGCAGTCTATGTTTCTCATAAATTTTGTTTACAATGTAATGCCCTTGAGGCTTTCGTGTAAAAGCTGCTTCAAACATTCTCCTATTATTTTGATGATAAATCCTCCTTTGCAAGATGTCATATACAATGTATGTTTATTCGCATATGAAGTAACATAAATATTGTTTCAACGAGGTCAGTTACCAAAGTGAAACTTATATAAAAAATGAGGATTAACCATTACTTAATAAATTAACTGTCAAAATAGATTGTTCACTTTTAAATATAACTTACATCACATACACTATTTCCTAAATCAAACCTGGACTTAACAACATGTAATGCAACATCCTTTACAAACTAAAGAATAATCTTCCACAGTTTAAAAGATATAATTTGATGTCAGTTTTTGAGGAAATTTGTTCAATTAATTACGAATGATTTCGATTATGAAAACTAGTTAGCTAGATTTATGAATTAAAAAAAATTTACCGGTATTAGATGTATTGTTTTGTGTTTATTTATAAATAGATGTATGACAACATAAATGTAACAATGACTTGTTAGATATATTGTAGAAAATCACATTCCATTAAACAGATTAAGGGCTTAAAGTTTTCAGCGAAATAGTTTTTGAAAGAAAGCAACGTTTTAACATTAACCACTTTTCCCAGTAATGAACACATATAAAGTGAGAAACAATATTTTACTCTCTCTTATGTCGAGAGTAAATCAATTATTCGCTTATTTACCATAGCAAGAAAGAAGCAACAACAAATACATAGGAATAACCTTTAATATTTGGTAGTACATATTACAAATCAATAGAATCAATCGGTATTTTTATTTATCTGTATCAGTTATGTTCTCATTTCAGGGATTCGTCAGATCATCGATAGCATTTGTTGCTGTATCCAAGTCAAGAAACGAAACTATAACAGATCTGAACACGTGATAACAAAAATATAACAAACGGAATAATATTATGTAATCTGTAAAATATTTGATAACAAGTTATGCTCAGTAAAACAAAGAAAATTCATTAAATTATGCAACTTTACGAGTTATATTTCAAGAAACAATTATTGTGTTTCATAATGTCAGAGTAATGTAAAACGCCTACATATTCTGCAAGTATGTGTGTAAAAAATATTTTTGTACAAAGAAATGTGTTGAAAGAAGGGATGGTGTCGTTTGGGGCGTATTTAAACAAGATCTTGATGCACAACCAAATGCTAGCGTCGAGTGAAGAAATCCCGCAAAAACACTAAACGTATAACCCACTAACCCACGAAAACACACGTGCACAGTTAAAAATAAATACTTAAGGTATCATTCCATATTTAACTTAAGATACAGAAACCAGAAACGCACATTCAAACTATATCCGATACGAGAATAATTTAATTTAATATTACAGTACAACTTTATAATACTATGTCGGACATTATCAGCAGGTTATGGAATTGTTTTCTGGAACATTTAACATTTAAATAAATAAGTTTTCTGAAATAATCAAACAATATATGTCGAAGTTATGAAATCAGTAGAATTCTGTTTTGTTGTTTATGATATTTGTAAAATTTCGAATAATTTCAGTTCCAAAATCAATCTTATTTCTTGATTTCCAGCTGATTACGAACATGTCTTATAAATCCATGGGGTCTTCCAGTCATAAAAATAATACAAAAACTATAAGTATTTGTTTTTCTAATGATACTTTGCACTAAACGCTACATTCTTACCACTATGAGAATTTCAAATAGTTTATTTAATAATATCTTTTTTTCTTTTGTCATCGATAGTACATTTGTTTCATGGTGTTAGATTACGAGTTGATTACTGTTTTTGCCATGCTAAACAAAACACTGGTCTCGTTATATTGCCAAGAGGCAAAACACAATTGAAGATTAATTTAAAATTCTGATTGCAGAATTGTGTTACAGATTATGTTGCAATTTTTCTATCGAAATTGGTATTGACTCAAGAAATATCGAGGAAGTCTGGCAGACAAAGCATGTGTTATGATATCGGCGTCAAAATTATATATCAAACAATATATAGATCAAAAATGGTTTACAACAAACAAATCTTTCTAAATTTACACACAAGACTGATGATGAAACGTTTTCATAAACATTACGTAAACATTTTCGTAAAGAAACATTTGAATAAATGCAGATTAAGCGATTTTCTATTACAATATATGATAAGCAGCAAAATATATCGTTAACTTATATGTTGTGCTGTCCTCTTTTATATCGATCCGGAGTAAGACATGAATCCTCTGCAAATGGCAATTTCAAATATTTTTTAGGCTGAGGCTTAGTAAAATGTCATCAAATTTAGGTTTTTTCCCTCAGACTTAAAGACATTCTTAAGTTAATAGTAACCCACCTACATAAATAAACTATTATTTGGTTTAAAGCAAATACGATCTCTATCTAATCATGCACTTGTAAATATTGCAAGTACATGTACATAAATGATGCTGGTCAACTTATGCATATCTACATTTAAAGAAATACGAGGATTCGATCAATTTATTAAATCTAATATTGATTTTCCTATAAGAATAATAATGATCTAACACCAACAAGCTATTGAAAGCCTTTTTATGATGAGGGGATTAATTTACACAACAAATGACACGGCAGAACAAAGGAAGTATATTGTAATTCCATTGTGAATTGTAATGAAAAAAAGTTGTTTTAATGATGTATCAAATCGTCAGAAAAGAGGAGAAAAAAGAAAATAAAGAAAAAAGCATTATAGTTAAGTGAGGTTTTAGCAAGACAAAAGAAAAGCAAACTGGCTGAAATGAATGTTTAAAAAAAAAGAAAAAATAAAAAAAAAAAAAAAACCAAAAAAAAAAGGGGGAAAATTTTTGGGAAAACCCAATTTTCCCCCCCATTTTTTTTTTTTTGGGGGTTTTTTAAAAAAATAATTAAAAATGGTGGTTTTGGGGCAAAGTTTAAAGGGAAAATATTTTTAAAAAATTCGAAACGCAAATAAAATGTTTAAAATTTACCCGAAAGGTTTTTTATTTTTATTTAATCAGTTAATAAATAAAAAAGTTAATAAATAAAAATGATGAACCTGTTTGCAAAGCATTTAAAATATCATTATTTGGATTAATTTCTTATTAATAATGGACTTTGTTTTCCAATACAAAATCTAAATTTTTGTCTTGTTTAAATTCAATATATACATTTGATGTTGCGGCCCTCAAATGTTTTACTTGAAGAATACAAGAGTCTCAAGAGTTTCAACATAATTAATTTGAGTGTCTACACTCGCAATAAAGGACTTTAACAGTAATTTTAAAGAAGACATTTTTGTGACTGCAAACTTAATATTCTTACTTAAAGTTATTGCATATGATATAAAGAATAGTAACTTTTATTTTGTCCTTTGAAAAACAATTAATATAACAATATAACAAGTTTTAATCTGTAGAAAACATCCGACACAAAAGTGAATGAGTAGGTCAACAGCTTTGTCCAAGTTTCACGTTCATCGTACTTTAACAGAACACCACTTTTCACATTAATGATACAAGGTAATAATAATTGCTGTTTGCACTTTTCATCAAGCATTAACGTTTACATTCACTTTATCTTTAGCAATTTTTATGAATTTAGAGGAATGAACTTTTATTTCACATATCTAATGTGCTTTAGTGTTCGATATAAATACAATATATTTTTAAAATGAAATTGAATAGGATATCTTTCAATTCACAACAATGCTTTAGAAACTATTTCAGAATTCTTTTTGTTAAGCTGTCCTTAACTCCGATATTTCACTTATTTAAGGGATTGGTAACTGTTGATTGTGCATAAAATTGTTTAGATCTTAAATTGCTTAGATAAGACTGAATTTAGAGTTTAATGTATACTTTAGATGACAAAATTGTTATAAAAATAAAATTGGAAATAAACTTTGTCATGAAATTCTGAGTTCATACTAATTGAAATTTATAAAAAAAATCAACTGTAAGTTAACACGCAAGCTCTTAATAACAACAATAACCAGACGTACATATTTGACACCAATACATATAAGTAAAATTAAAATACTTATGATTAGTTGTCACTTTGATCAAGACAATGATATCAAGCTTTCTAGTATTGTAGTAAAGGTTTATCCAAATAAAATAACCACTACTCTTTTCCATGAATATAATTTTCAATGCATATATTGTACAATCAGAGAGACTGTTTAAAGTATACTTTGAAAACATGCAACTGTAATTATAATTTGCTATAACTACTTGTATGTGTGCATCAAACACTCATAAGGGTAAAAGATAATTTTCTAATCTCCTACTATGGTCTGGCCAGAAAGCGGCACAGAAGCTGCATTGATCGATAGAAATCCTGAGATTGTAGACAGAGCTCTCAATATATTTTTATTTTACCTCGGAACTTGGATTCTTGTGAAATTCTGTCAAACAAAAACTTGTTTTTTTTTTCAACAAAGCAAAGCAAAATTACAAACATAACTTTTATATTAGGTCATGTGCCTGAGGTTACAGACAACTGGGTATTGATTTTAATAATTATGTTTTATTATTTACAATTATGAAAAGTCTCCTATACAGCTTACACTTTAAATTGAGTACCCTGTATTCAGGTGATTTCTATATAATTTGTTTTATTGTTCTTGTTAAGAAGCTTGCCACAGCGGCCATTTCGGAACATGTTACTAGAGGCTACAACAAGGCTCTACCGAGTTACTGGTAAAAAGGTCGAATATTTATCTTCTACATATTCATAAATAAATTAAAACGAAAATTCTAAGTTATTAAAATATTTCATTAATGTTTTAAGAATTAGTTATATTTCCGAAACAAAAACAAAAAAATAACAAGAACAAATCTGAATATCGGGACTAACCAGCGGATGAAACATGTTTGTTTTTATGATGTGTGAGCAATAATCATTGTAATAAATATAGTAGTGTAAACTGAGATTAGTAGACATGTATATTAAATAACAAAGCAGTTAAGATGTAGAAAACTAAACGTCTAAATAATGATACAATTATTTGTCTTTTTCGATAAACGTATCTCCTTTTTTTCACCATTCTGACTAAATACAATGCTTTAGAAATTGTTTGGCCTGGAATGACTGCCTGTATCATAAGTGTTGTGGGATCCTATATCATTCACACAATGTGATTTAATCTATTCGTATTATTGTGACTGAAACAACTTGGCTGACTGAAAATATTTTTTCTGGTTCATAAGCATTAGCTATTTAGAAGGTTTACGTATAAAATTAAATACTGTTGACAGTTAATAACAAATGTTGCATCTTTGAAAATAATGACACCCAGCTAGAAATTATCACATTTTACCGTTTATCATGCTCGATACTGTGTTAGACAGTCAGTAAAATATTTGAACATGAAATTACAAGAGTTTATCGTTATTCACTGATATCACAACATTTAACAACTATTAAGTCCTACTATGTCATTACAGGATTAATGATACAAGGAAGTAGACAGCAGGAAGTTGTCTATTGTCCCTGAAAATATTTCCAGACATGAAGTGGCGTTTTTGGTCGAGAAATATTTGACTTGTAATTACAAGATATTTTAACAATAGGATAACTGTCCGTTTATTATTATTGTAATTTGAGAACGCAGATAAACATACAAATACAGCATTCAGACATATTATTAACAAGCAATAAATTTTAAATGAAATAAATGAAGTAAAACGATAAATTCTATAGAGAATCTCAAAATGACAAAACATGATGTGATAATTAATCAAATCTACAAATATGAAAAAATATTAACAAGAAAAGTGTAATTAGTTGCATGTTCATACAACAAGTAAAAACAGTGAAAACATGTATTAATACGTTGTAACAGCGTTATCGTTTTCACATGCAGAAATGCATAATTGTGTTTAATAATTAAGTAAATTACATCTTTGACAAACGTTAACTAGAAATCGAATTATTCGAATCAAATAGAGTCAGTGACACAAACCTTTTAGTTTAAAATATGTTGTATAAAGTTCCTGATGTTCATCAGTAAATTAGCTGATAAGTAGACAAATGGCACAAATAAAAATAGATTTTAACAAGAACAGACACGACTTTACATACATTGTAGATGACAATGAAAGTGGGAGTGATAGACAATAAACTATTGAATAATGTATAGGCTAAACTGATACATCTGCACATATAAGTTATAAGTGATATATGTACGTGTTTCAGATAGTAAATAAAACGCGTATTCCATTTTAGGGTATTCAATAAAGCTGTTCAGTTGGTTGGCGTCTGCATATTCCATTTACATTTGAAATGTAAATTATAAAAAAAATATTAATAGAATTAAGCAAGAAGATTCTACCCGTACTCGAACTCACAGACAGTGTCAATTTTATAATTAGCTTCATAATATCAGTAGAAATATTTGCTTTCACATATAAAAATGATATGATGATGATTATACAAAAATAGTAAAAACAAACATTTATATAAAACAAAAAACCATTTTGTATTGTTTAGAGTAATACAAACTGTTACGCTAACTTGAACAATGCACCTGGGTCTCTCTTTGTGATGAAATGATTGAATTGTACGAGGTTAATACAATAAGACATGTACTGAGAAAAACACTGATTTTTGTGTAAGTGTTTCTACTCTGTTAGATTTTGAAACAGAATATAATATGACTTTTATCTAAAATAATCCAACACAAAGGTAAATTCTAGACAGTCACTCCATGTTTTATAAGAATCAGTCTATGGTCCTGGCTCATGTAATATTTGCAGCTAAAGTTAGTATGATTCGTATGAGCCTCGGGTGTCTCTTATTTTGATTCGACAGCATCAAAGAACATTTAGGCCTATAATTAACGCTGCGTCGTAGTCGTTTTCGACGTGCAAGAATTTTAATATAGCGCATTATTCAAACGGTTTAAAATATCATCACGAAACTTGACATACTTGCTTATCATGAGAAAGTGCAGTTGTAAAACAAGGGGCTCAATTCATTCTGAACGCTTTGTTATCTGAGTATTTCCTCTTTTTAACGTTGGTTTATGTCAAAATTGACTATTAAGAAGAATTATTTTAGAATAATGAAATTATATCAATGTGAAGATGTGCAGATATTAGACAAGAATTTGTTCTGAACATTTTACAGTTATGTCCATTAATGTTTCAAATTGGCTTATTAAGTAGACTGATGTAAACAAACTTTGAAATATATCAATACGAAGCTTAAAATACTTGATAATCATAGCAATATACATATACAAGAGAAAGGATTTATACTAAAACATTGTTTTCAGAAATAAATCCCCATTTATTACTTAGAATTTTTTGTCAAACTTTGACTTTTAAGTACAATAGTAAGACACGAATATGACACTTGTAAATTATCGTTTATCATGACAAGGGACAGTTGTTACCATAAGCATGACTATGAAATTTAAGTTTTGGAGTCATACACCTTTTTACCTTAGAATATTGTTTGATAGTCGTTGCCCTTTAAGGATATCTACTGAGGTACTAAAGCATTAAAAAAAGAAAAAAAACATACAATATAAATTGCTTACATAGATCAGCTGGAACACTTAAAACAGGAAGATATGCATTTAGATAATTAAGATATATACTTGGAAATAGATTGAAAATCAACCTTTTATGCTGTTAGAAATCGGTTCACCGATATTCAGTATTTGAATAATCATTGTGGAAAAACAGATTGAGCGAATGATCTGAACTGACATTTTACACACAGGGTATTGGTACAGATCGTCATCAAATGAAAAATTAATTAAAAAAAATATCCAAGTCCCGTCATGTAAAAAAAAACCAAAACAAAACAACCCAGTGGAGTCCCTTTAACTAGCTTGATTTTTGGCTTTAATGAACTTTATATTGGTCATTGATGCAACAAAATCTTACTCTGGATTAATACCATATTTTGTTTCGCCTCGTAGTTCAACCACCTTTGCCATTTAAATGACGTCAAACACACAATATGTTCCTAGTTGTCAATGAAAATGCTATTCTGTGATGGTAGTTAAACCGGAAATGAATTGTAAGTTGATAAAGTACCAGCACATATGTATACACAATTGTAATGCTAACAATTTTTTATCATGATCCGTTGTTTTGGTCATTCGAGCGCGTTTATGATGATGTGTATTAGCTTTAATACGAAATGTAATGATGAAATATACTGTTTTTAACGCCATCTGTGAAACATTTATAGCCATAACTCGAAGGTCAATAAACCTAACATGCATCATTGAGAACTAACCGGGAATTGAACGGCAACTTTTCTTACATTATTCAGAATCATTGATGAGAGAAAATGACCACCTAGACGTATTTTTACGGATGAAGTTTGCCTCTCTCGCTAATGAAACTGGCGACCTCTTGATTTAAGAAGTATTATCATAAACGGGCGGATACACACATTGATAAAATATGAGATAAAAAAAGTATCGTTTACACTGATACGGTATAATTTTTAACTTGGATAAATGATTTACTGAATAAACATAATTTTATGTGTATGTATAAATTTGTTTATTGCCTTTAATTTATGTATTGAAAGTCATAATTGTGCATCTTGTACAACAGTAAGGACATGTAGAAACATGTGTGATTGATTGATTGCCGCCAATATTATAATGTATTACATTTTCCGATTTACCCGGATGTCAACATGTAATGGAACATTAAAATGTAGAACATAATTTATCCTGAATGACACGGATGCTTACACGTGTCATGAAAAGTTGTAACGCAGACCATTTCCTTATTATCTCAGATGACATCACGTGTAATGCAATATTTCAATATTGGACCTTTCCTGTTTCAGATATGTAATGTAACAGTGTCTAAATTGATAATTCACTCACAGTGTCTTTCTTCCTTTGAGTTCGAAAATAGGTACAATTGTATAGCGAGAAACGTGAGTGGTTATCATTCATTGACATATTGAGGACGAACATACAGAAAACGTTGAAACGTTGAGAGATATTTAGCAAATCATAGTTAACCAGACCAAATGTTGCAATAATTATTAATTGAACAATCACCTGAGCCAAATATATAGCTGCAAAAAAAATGTACGGAAATCAGTTTTGACGATGATAGAAACAGACTAATGTGACAAAATCTTCATCTTGTTGTTGTCTAAGGCATTATTTCAGATGTTGGACATTGATAATTTTGTAGTAAACATCAGTTTTGATCATATTTCGTTCGAAACATTTGAAACCAAACTTACGAGCATTAGAGTTTTGTATCATCCCTACTATGCATTGATTGAAAAAAGGAAATAGAATAATTTAGCATAAAATGAGGAATAAAGGTTCTGACTTTTTGATGGGTTTCATTGTTTCGTGGTAACAATGTTTTTGCGTGGTGGTGCATCATGTTGAACAATTCTTTTGACGGATAAAAATGTAATTAAACAAGTGACAACTGCATTTCCTTTTGAATTTACGTCTTTTTTGTTTAAACATGCGCAGTTCAATTATTCTAAGATCATACTAAATTGCCAGCTAACAAAAAATCATTTTGCTACAGATTCCAGAACTCTTAGTAATGCCAAGAGAAAAATAACTTCAAATTTATTTTATGTGAGAAAAGGGATGAATAAATGGGTCGTGAATTTTCAATTTTAATTAAATATTCTCATGCGTACATCTCTATTTTTAAACTGATAATTCATTTACGTTAAGAAACATGATTAAATAATATAATTATTTTTCCAACTTGAATTATCACGCGGAGAGAAATTAAATTGTTTGAGTGTGCATTCACATTTATTAATGTAAATAAATTGTGACATAATGAACGTGAATATAAAAAAACACAGCTGATATCCATTCATTTTCATACTGTTTAATTATTTAAGAAGCTTGAAGTACATGCTAAGTTTTTTTTTTGCCAATTTTAGATAATTGAATTAAGCGTTTTAAAGTACTGCAGATTTAAAACGTTTTACACACTTATATGAAATCTTACTGCTTTTGAATATGCCCTTTTATTGATGTATCCAATATTTAAAAGAAATATGATGTGCTATGATATGATTTTGATTCTCATTCAAAACAGTCTTTATCATTTATTAATAAGATAAAAAATAGTATCTATAGTAACAAAAATCAACAAAAAATAGAGAATCTTAGACCAATTAGAAGGTTTGTGTCAGTAACATATTTGTGTGTGCATATAAACAGAAACCTAAAATGTATCGTTTGTTTAAACTTCGTCAAAATCTAATGTTGTAGAACTACTGTACTCTCCTTATATTATATATCTAAGAAAGGTTTCGTAAATTGTATTATAAAGTATGATGAAAATTGAAACGTTACCTGAAACTATACACCTGGGTATTCGTGAGATGAAATTATTATATTGTACGAATTTTATATAACAAGACATTTATTGGAAAAAACACTGATTTTTATAGACGTGTTTCTACTCTATGAGAGTTTGAAAAGGAATATCATATTAATTTTATTCGTACAAAAAAAAACGTGATTACGTTAAGTGGATAACATTTTCAACGCATTGATAAGGTAAAAGGATTTTAACTCACTGTGTCTGTATTCCTTTAAATAACACTGACAACAAATGAGTCTCTAGTCAATAATTTCATGTAGCAGTTTCTTATTAATTATAATGGCATAAGTAAAACTATAAAAGATATGACTACTTTAAAGAAACAATGATGAATATGTTATATTGATTAAAACGATATATATCTAGAACGTGGAATATTATCCGTAGATATGGCGGTGTTCTTTAGATTAATCATGTTTCAATTTGCAATATTCTCAAAGCATTTCAAATATTCTTACAAATAGAATTAGAATGGAAGTAGACAAATTATCTTTTGAAATTCGTCTCCATAGTTAGGAGTTGACATACAACATATGTGTATTTAAAGTTTCAAGAAACATAGTATATGTCACATTATTTGCAATATTGCCGTGTTGGGATTTCTTAAGGAATCGTGTTTTCCTCTATTTTATTTTTATCATGAATAGTATTTCAATAATACAAATAATGAAAAGGTAGAGTAGATCCGGGGAGTATCGGATACCGTACTGAATCGGACACATTTTGTTTTCACATAATAACGACTAAACTGTATACCGCGTATCGCTGTCGTCTTGTTCAACGAAGCGGGTGATTTTTTTTCAAATTCATAAGTGACTTGATATTTTACGTCACACTGTCTTTTCGGCGATTTTGATTGGCTAAAAAACTGAAATATCATGATGTCACAATCTTTTCCCGCCTTTGTTTACATCGGAGCATCACCAATATTTTATAGAGGTACCAAAAAATTTACAAACCTCCAGTCTTTGAAATTGAAAATAATTGACAAATAGTTGCTTTGAAGCAATATAGTTTATTGTTATTTTTAGAATCATGTTTAACTTAAAAAAGAAGGTATTTCCTTCTTTATTTGTAAATTTAAAACCGTCCGATATTACCCTACACGCATTTAGAGTGAAAATGTCTCAGTGGGGAACATCGGACACATGAATAGAAGTTAGCAATAATCAGATGGAATACCTCGATCTAGATAGATTCTATATCTCTTTAAAATATTTACTCTTTTTTGTTGTTGATATAAATGTATGCATTTTTTAATATTGACTAGATGTAAATTAAGCATCTTAATTACGCTTTAATTTTTTATATCTAGGAATGTTGTTATGTAACGTAACCGTCAGTGCCGCCGTTGTCTATATAACATAGGTGTTCAAGTCATCATTAACGTTTTTATGCTCCCCGAAAAAATTTCGGGGGAGCATATAGTCGCCGCCTTGTCCGTCCGTCCGTCCGTCCGTCCGTCCGTCTTTCCGTCCGTCCGTCCGTCCGTCCGTCCGTCCCCTTTTCTTGTCCGGGACATAACTTTGAAACAACAAGAGGTATCAACATGAAACTTTGTAGGTAGATAGATCTCATTGAGTAGGTGTGCAGTGCACAAGAACCGTAACTCTGCCTTGCCTAATTTTTGAATTACCCCCCTTTGTTTATTTTACACTTTGAAATTTGTCCGGGACATAACTCTAAAAGTATAAGAGGTATCAACATGAAACTTTGTAGGTAGATAGATCTCATTGAGTAGGTGTGCAGTGCACAAGAACCGTAACTCTGCCTTGCCTAATTTGTGAATTATCCCCCTTTGTTTATTTTACACTTTGAACTTTGTCCGGGACATTACTCTAAAAGTATAAGAGGTATCAACATGAAACTTTGTAGGTAGATAGATCTCATTGAGTAGGTGTGCAGTGCACAAGAACCGTAACTCTGCCTTGCCTAATTTTTGAATTATCTCCCTTTGTTTATTTTACACTTTGAACTTTGTCCTGGACATAACTCTAAAAGCATAAGAGGTATCAACATGAAACTTTGTAGGTAGATAAATCGCATTGAGTAGGTGTGCAGTGCACAAGAACCGTAACTCTGCCTTGCCTGATTTTTGAATTATCCCCCTTTGTTTATTTTACACTTTGAACTTTGTCCGGGACATTACTCTAAAAGTATAAGAGGTATCAACATGAAACTTTGTAGGTAGATAGATCTCATTGAGTAGGTGTGCAGTGCACAAGAACCGTAACTCTGCCTTGTCTGATTTTTGAATTATCCCCCTTTGTTTATTTTACACTTTGAACTTTGTCCGGGACATAACTCTAAAAGTATAAGAGGTATCAACATGAAACTTTGTAGGTAGAAAGATCTCATTGAGTAGGTGTGCAGTGCACAAGAACTGTAACTCTGCCTTGTCTTATTTTTGAATTATCCCCCTTTGTTTATTTTACACTTTGAACTTTGTCTGGGACATAACTCTAAAAGTAAAAGAGGTATCAACATGAAACTTTGTAGGTAGATAGATCTCATTGAGTAGGTGTGCAGTGAACAAGAACCTTAACTCTGCCTTGCCTAATTTTTGAATTATCCCCCTTTGTTTATTTTTACACTTTGAACTTGTTCCAGGACATAACTCTTAATGTATAAGAGATATCAACATGAAACTTTGTAGGTAGATAGATCTCATTGAGTAAGTTTGCAGTGCACAAGAACTGTAACACTGTCTTGCCTACTTTTGGAGTTATTGCCCTTTGTTCATTTTGAAACTTTGAACTTTGTCTGGGACATTACTCTAAAATTATAAGAGATATCAACATGAATCTTTGTAGATAGATAGGTCTCATTGGGTGAAAGTGCAGTGCTTAAGAATCATTACTCTGCCTTGCCTTATTTTGAAGTAATTGCCCTTTGTTTATTTTTACTTTTTGACTTTTGACCTGGACATTACTTTAAAACTATTAGAGATATCAACATGAAACTTTGTAGGTAGCTAGATATATTTTGATAGAACTGCAATGCTTAAAGAACCTAAACAAAGCCTGGTCTAATTTTGGAGTTATTGCCCTTTGTTCATTTTTACACTTTGACTTTTACCCTGGACATAACTCTGATATCATCAGGAAACTTTTTAGATAGATAGATCTCATTGAATAGAAGTGCAGTGCAAAAAAACATAACTCTGCTTTGCCTAAATTTTGAGTTTTTGCCCTTTGTTCATTTTTTTTATACTTTCCTGTGTCCAGAACCTTCTCGGGGAGCATCACCCGGTTCAACCGGTTCTTGTTTTTAAATGCCTTGATAATATATTTGCAGCAAAGACGATGGACTTTCCTCGTATGCTAGCAAAACGGGAGATCGGTTGGAGAGGCAATACTTTATTCTATAGGATTGTTGAAAAAGAACTGATTAACATGTTCGATCGGGAATGGTATTTTGATCATCCTTTTCTGACAGATTTACTTTGCATTTTACTTGAAACGGCAGAGAATAGCCACTGTGCAAGACTTATGATGACAGAAATCCATTCATTTATGAATGACAAAAACGCTGAGATCAAAAGTATTGTAATCTTGTCACGAAGATTAATTCATATTTTACCTTTTAAAAATGTTGAAAAAGTTTGTGAAATCATCGACGACATTAAAATGAATACACTTTAAAAAGAAATTTGTTTTCACTATAAATGATTGATAATGAAGGAAATCAAAAATGACTATTGAAAAAGAGATTTTTATTTCAAAATCTATCACAAATTTGAAATGATTGCTAGTGGTTTTGTTTTTTTAAGTAGAACTTTGATGATGAATTTTAAGATTGCCATCAAATATTGATAATATTTTACTGTCTTTGCATATAAACAATATAAAGGAAAACATGAAAAGAAACAATTTATGTTTATAAATGAATTTGTACACGAGTTATAAACAACCTGTTTTGTAAAACTTATGTCGTACACGTGTACGTGTATACTAAGGGTAAAGTCTTTTTTTGCGTTAAACGCGAAAAATATAATAATAATTATAACAATAATATAATAATAAAAATGGTGATGTTAAAATCAGGCAAACTAATAAAGTAAAGCAATATAATTTATAATGAAATAGAATTATCCACATAAGTTAAAAGTGATTTGCAATATTCTTTATTCTCCATAAAAACAATTTAACAATGAAGTCACGCGATCACGCTCCGTTATTATTTTTCAGTGTGCGATTCCTTGCGCCGACACAATCCCTCTATCTAAAAGAAACATTGTAATTCAACAATTCTATCACTTGGCTTGACAGAATATCTTAAGTATAATTTGCCTTTTAAACTTGCTTTACATAATTTTGTTTACATCTGCATAACATCAAAATAAAAAATCGGAAGTCGATATTAATGAAATCGAGCATAATTATTATATCGTTCAGCATATGTGCATTGTTGACACCTTAAAATGCACGGCAATCGGCGGCACTCCTTGAATTTAAATTTATTCTTAATTCTAAATCTTATTCTAAACAGAACGATGGCACGAAAGTCTAAAGGTGTTAGATGTCAGTATAATCGTACAAACTTGGAACTCGCAGTTGCCGCCGTTAAGTGTGGGCGTCTGTCTATTAGAGGTGCAGCCAAAGAATTTTCAGTTCCCAAATCCACACTATCTGACCGGGTAACAGGACGGGTTTCACAAGATGCGAGTCCGGGTAAAGAAACTGTTCTCCCATTAGAGGTTGAAATAGAAATAGCCGAAAAAATTAAAGAAGCTGGTAGAATGGGCTTTGGTATAACAAGGGCACAACTATGCATGAAAGTGTCTCGCATTGCCCTTGCAATGAAGATTAAGACACCGTTTCGAAACGGCATACCAGGTAAAGATTGGGTTGATGGTTTTAAAAAGAGACACCCAGATGTTTCATTGAGAACACCTACCCCGCTAAACTCCGTGAGAGCACGTATGCTCAATATCGAGGTCACAAATAAATACTTTGCGGATCTCGGGAAGTGTATCAGCACCCTTAACCTCCATAGTTCCCCTCACCTCATTTGGAATATTGACGAGACCAACGTGTCTTTGACTCATAGACCGTCAAAGGTTTTGGCAGAAACAGGACAACGGAATGTACCAGGAAGGGTAGGCAACTGTAGAGACGGCGTTACTGTCCTTGCATGTGTTAATGCCGCTGGTAATGATATTCCCCCATTGGTTATTGTGAAGGGTCAAACAGAGAAGTCCCTCCGTGCATATAACGTGGCACAAGGTCCTCACGGAGCAAAATATACTTACCAAAAGAAGGCCTGGATGGAAGATATATTGGGTGTTACGTGGTTTAAAGATCACTTTTTGAGGTATTGTGGTTCAGAGAGGCCACAGATGATTATCCTTGACAGCCACAGTTCACATGAAACCATTGGTTTGATCAGCTTGGCCCGTGAAAATGACATTCATCTATTTGCTCTGCCCCCACATACAACCCAGTACTTAAACCCTTTAGATAAAACTGTATTCGGGCCATTCCAAAGAGAGTACAACCGCCAGTGTACTGATTTTATGAGCAAATCGCCAAATAATATTGTAACAAAATGGGAGTGGCCAAGACTTTTTAAGTCTGCCTACATGAAAACTGTTAATAAAGAAAATATCGCGAAGGGTTTTGAATTTTGCGGGATCTTTCCTTTCAATCCTTCAAGCATCCCAATGTCAGCATTTTCGCCATCTTTGCCCTTTGATAATCCTTCATATTCAATAACTTCTATCCACGGCGAACACGACACCAGTGCTGTTGTCCCGTTGAATACATCAGGTTCTATACCTCAGGAATGTGAGGCGCCCGAGTCGTCGGCTGTACCAGAGGGTGCAACTCTTATTGGAACGGCTGATGCAAATGGTGTAGCTGAGATAGATGACCCATCAGCACTTCTTGACCTGATTGTAAGAGGGCAACTAGAAATTATCACATCTGAAAATGAACAAGTCAATGTAGTAAGTGTTGAAACAAATTCTTGGAACGATGAAATAAACAAAGAATTCAAATTACCTACACCAGAAATACCAAAATCAAAGAAAGTTAATAAAAAGTTGACAAGCCATAGACTTTTAACATCCGATGAAATTTATCAACAAAAAATAAAAGAAAAGGAACAAAAGAAAAAACTTGAGCAAGAGAAAGAAGACAGAAAAAGAATTAGAGAAATGAAGGCTTTAGAAAAGAAAAATAAAGAAATAATGAAGAAAGCAGGAAGTGCAAAGCGCCAAAGGCTGCAGTAACATAATATTATACTGTTGTGCAAACATATCATACATGAACAAAACTGTAAACAGTAATATTATACTGAACAAAACTGTAAACATATGTTAATGTAAGGCAGATTGTGCACTAATATTGCTTTCTCTTGATAAAGAAACATAAAAAATGGTGTACGTTTACTCTGGGAAGAAGTAATGTTTACTCAAAAAAAGCTTTTTACTTGATCTTTTTATAAATTCACTGGCAAAATTAACGTTTATGATTAATAGCTATATTAAAAAAGAGTGTTCATTTTGGTATTTAAAACATTGATATTATTATACAGCCTAAGAATAAAAATGCTTGATATGAAATAGTTGGGTTAAAACAATTTATTTTTAAAAAAAACATACGTGTCCGATATTCCCCACTTTGAGTTAGCATGTCCGATATTCCCCGAAATGCATGTCCGATTCAGTACACTTTTGTCCGTTTCAACCCGGTATTTAATATAGATAGTATATCCCATAATACAACTAAAATTAGCGGTATAAACACAACCTACGTCTTTGTAAACGTCATATATCGAAGATAGCAGCTGTGACTGTCGAGACGACAACGATATTTCGAAACCATATTCTGATATGGTCGATCTTGTCCGTAACTGTCCGATATCACCCGGATCTACTCTAGTGAAGAAGGAACAGATTAACAATGAAGTGTCCCAAATATAGAAATATAATGGTATATATAAGTGTAAATGAATCTTTTTGTCTTTTGGAATTGAGTTTGTACGTGTAAAAAAAGAATATGCTATCACTTTGGTCAGAAAGGTCTGGGTTGCCTTAAAGTAGCACATAAGTCATTGTCAACAATAGTGTACTCAGATTGCGAAGTAGCTTTCACCGAGCTGTGCTAAATTGTGTACACTCGAAGAAGAAATGAAAGTTATTTTCTTTTTGACCACAAAGACATGGTATGTTTTCCAAAAACAAGTTGAAGGTTTAAAAAGGAACTTACAAAACCTTTTTTTTTCCAAAAATTCCCTTTTGGGAAAAATTTCCTTTGAAAATGGAAAAAGGGACAAAAATTTTTTTTTCCTTTTTAAACCATTTATTTTTTTTTGGAGGGCCGGGGGGTTAAGGGGGGTTGGAAAAGGGGGTTTGGGGGGGACATGTGGAGGAAACCGGGTTTTAGTTTTAAAATTGCCCCTTACTGGGCAAAATCGGACAAAAAGAAGGGAAAATTAAAAGGGTGTTTTTTCCTTTTGCCCAAAAAGGGGAAATAAAAAAACTTTTTGGGAAAAAAATGGTTCGTATAAAAAATTTTCTTTTGGGTTTGGTTAAAAAAATTCTTTCGGGGGAAAAATTTATTAAATTTCAAATTTTGGAATTTTTTAGAAAATTGCAAACAAAAAAATTAAAAAAACTGGGGCTAGACCGTTTTTTAATTAATAAAATAAGATCATTCTGTGAATATATCGTCTTTCTTCGAGTGATTCCCATTTTATTTCGTTTGAAAGTTTTTCGAGTAAAACAAGTTTTTGGGAAATGATCGTTTCTTTTTGGGTTTTGGGTTTTGTTCATCTTTTTTCACAATTTCTTTGCATTTTTCCCCAAATTTACATCAGATATTCAGTTATGGAAATAAAGAAAGGAAATGTTAAAATGACTTAATTGATTTGGCTATCTTGGGGCCCGGGTTTTTTAAGTTTTTTGATTTAATTTTTTTCCCTCTTCCCCTGCCCTTTTTTTTTATAAAATTTAAAAAATTTTAAAGTGAGTGCCACCCTTTCAGTTGTTTTTTCAAAAAAAAATTAAGATGTTTTTGACAAGAAACTTCAGTGAAAGTAATTATTCATGTGTAGGTGACATTTGGAATATAGAAAAAACAAGGTGTGTTTATACGACAATTTTTTTATTTAACCTTCAACGTTCGTATCATCCCACAAAAAGCGGTATATAGTCCCAAAGAAACATATACGTGTGTCCTAAGTATGAAAACAGTAGTAAAAACTAAACAAAATGAACTTAGTTTATTTTTAATGATCCTCAACATTTTCTTCTATCTATTTAGCATATATCGTAAACGTACAACCAGAAAGGTTGAATTAGTTCGGATTAAAATCTTGCTACTTTAATTCATGTTTAAGTGTTATTGTATAGTGAAATTCCAATGGGATAATTCTCATTTTACTGACCGCAAGTTTACGGTTATAGTCAAACATAAGCAATGCATAAAAATAATAGCAACTAAACATTAACTGCATGGGTACAAATACAAGTTGGCGAATTTTGTCTTTGATTATAATGCACTATAGCAACTCTTTTGTCTGGTTATTTTTAGTGTTATATATTAGCAAAAAGATGAGGAATACAAAATCAATTATGTTTTAAGAATGGACTCCCGTATTACGACACAAATTATAAGTCATATCTGATTATGTTAAAGTTCCTTCTCTTGCACTATATTTAAAAAAAATAAATTTAAAATGAACACAAAAGATACAAATATCTTATATTTCGTTATTAATTCCTATCAAGTGACAAAAATTAACATTAATGCACGAACAAGTTTAAAAAGTTCGAGTTTAAATATCTATTTAAAAAAACATTAATTCCAGTTTATACTCAGAACGTTAATCCAACAACCGACATTTACTTTATAGAACAATCCTTCATGAAATTGTAATAACCTAAATAAGACTTTATTTCCCATCAATATGTGTTTAAACACAATGTGTTTATTCCCATTGTTGGCAAAATAAAGCAAAACAAAAATAACAACCCTTGTTGGAACAATGTTAACAATACTATACGAATAAGTCACGTCACGATTGTATTGTCAATCGAAGCAAAGCATGTCTTTTTGGAATACAACGAAACATCCGTGATTATTTAGATTCATTCTAAACGTATAACAATAAAAGATAATGTTAGAACAGGTATACAACATTGCAGTGTCTAGAATAATAGTGTAAAATAATTTATAATCTATGGTTCATGTATCATTTCAATATCGTCATTATTGGAATTTATTCCTCCATCGCTGGTTGAGGTTTTTTGAAGTCAACTTTACAGGTATGACATATTCCATTATCTTGATATAATTTTAATAAATAAGCAGAGTGTAAATGTTCTTTTATGATAAAATAATATTGAAACGTGTGAAGATTCACATTAAGGTGTATCATTATGAAATCAATATATCGTATAATGTCAAAGCACTTGTTTGTTAATACGGTTTACTTTGGGTTTTTTTCTGAAGAGTAGAAAATATGATGACAATTTTTCCTTGATACTTCTATACTTTGATATTTAATAAAAAACGTCTGTCTGATTATGTTGTGTTTTGATTACTAAAATATGTTTCAAACATCACTTGGTCTAAGATTATTTCTTTAAACCATGAAGAAAATTGTGTATAATACACAAATAGTGCCGAAATGCCATGTCAGTTAGTTTGGAAGATTTATAATGTGATTCAAAGATAAAGAAATAAGTCTCATGGGAAGATATATTGTAATGTCAAAGACAGAGAAGTAGTGTATAGAATGGAAATACATTATAAAAAAGCAATTTAATAACGGACATTCACTCTATATAAATACGTCTTTTCCTATGGCGTTCATACCTTATATGGATGATAACCTAAATGCACTCAAAATGCATTTAAGTATGAGACGCAGAAAATTACAAATTATTTCTGCGGCGGATATTTGTCTGCAAAATATTTAATGCTAACCTCGCTGGAGAAGCTAACAGCATTTCCAAATTTTGTTTCAAGTACTTTTACCTAAAAACACAAAAGATTAATACATGTATCTCCATAATGGTAAAGAAAAAGAAAAGTTAAAATCAAAGCCGGGATAGGTCAAAATGTACCAAAATACTTTTATAAGCAACATTTCATAGACACATGCACTCACGAAATGCTTATACAAACATGTATATATATAATTATATATATTATTTGTCTATGTAATCGACGGAAAGCCTGCTGCATACCATAATTGTTCTTCCGGCATGCTTGTCTCTGTGCTGGGTACATGTTATATTTGTGTGTTCTTTTTAAACATAGCAGTTGTTTGTCTTGACTTACAGCCGCATTTAATGAATTTCATAAAAAAGAAATAGTGACATTTCATTAATAAATGAGGTTTCATATCGACTCCAAATCTAATTTCGGTGTCCAGACAACCAAAATGTGTTTGATAGGCATAAAAATCTTCAACTACATTGTGGTGAAATCGGAAGTACAATTTACGTTTGCATGAGAAAGTCCGCCTTCGGATCGTTCGTACATCAATATCAAAACAATAAACATGGCTAAAAGTAACAGTCCTAATTTAACGGTATATTTTGGCATTGTAACGGGTGTTTTCATACAAATTTGATCTTTTTTATGAAATGATTACTTTTTACTGAACGCCAGGACGTTAAATCGCTGAAAGTATGTTTGCACAAGGAACTATCAAATTTCCTGTACTTTAACACTGTGACGTAACGCATATAGATCTACGAATTGATACGCATAGTCTTCATGTGCATGTTATCATTCGAATACAAACTTTAGTGTTACCGTAGGGTTGTCCGTTTAAAATCGTAATTTATGAACAATTTTTGATGAGATTAACAACAATACTGCAAAAAACTTAATGCAATTGTAGAATGCTTGGTTTTTAGGCCGACGGCAAAATATTTTTACATTTTTATTTAATGCAGCTTTAAATTATACTTAGGGTCAGTCTTTAAAACAATTGATTTGGGGTGGGGTGAGATTTTATTATCTCATAACGTTTTAACATATCTAAACATTTGATGAGGATAGTCAAAGAAGGCTCTGTTCTAAAGGTTATGTAAGAAATATATATTGACGATAAAACAAACATATTTTTTAGTTAATGAATGATTCCTAACAAAACAGCAATGGTTGATCAATGACATTTGAATCATGAATTATGACATAAGAATTTTTTACGCAACGTTATTTATATTATAATAATAATTATTTGTAAATATATATATGTATGAAATCAACACACCAATACGAAAGCCTTCACATTATGACTCAAAACCATATCAGAACGCATTTTTGTCACTGATGAATTCTTCTTTTGCACTGGTTGACATGAAATTTGGTAAACATCAATCACGTTAGTGTCATTTAACAATCATTTAACTTAATATGTTTTGACTACTGACGGAAATAACAAAACGTGCTAAAATACAATAAACAAATTATATTGGAAATAATAAATGAGTGCTTGCCAACAGGCGGATATTGCCGTTCCGTGATGTTGATTAATTTATTTAATATCACTATAAACACATTCATCGTATGATTATATTAAATCACCTTTTCATTTTCTCTTCAAAGCACGGAATAAAACGAAGAAATCGATAAGTATTCGAAAAAGCTTACTCAAGTTATTATCTATTGTAGTATATTTTGAACATCTACTCTTTCGGAGTTATAAAGAATATAGTTTAGTAATTTATGATATCAAACCACTGTTTTACTTTAATTATGATTAGATTATAATTATGATGACAGAATTGTGATAAAAAAAATCTCACATAATTAATTAATTGTCATGTTACTTTGTTGTAGTTAATGCTTCCCAGGTATCACTATTTTCAAGATTTTTTATTGACGGCATGTTTTATTTTTACAGGAAACACCTAGCAGCAAATATTGAATGACGAGGACAGTTTCTATGTGAACATAAAAATAATAGTGAGTAATCATATCCTTTTCTTTTAAAATCAAACAATTTGTAAGCTATTGAAGACTTGCTTACACATGTTACGTCTATTCCAATTTACACCATGGTTATCTTGCGTTTGTTAAAAAAAGTTATTTGAAACATTAGATAACTGTAAATAATCTATATGATTGCAATTTTCTTAACCCAATTATGATTTTTATTGTCTGATATTTGAATTATGTATATATATCCGTACTTAAATAAATTAAAATTATGTGATGATTATAAAAAATAGGTTATTTCGCGTAAACGTTTTCCGCTGTAACGCTTTTTAAATAAAATATTGGCATCATACTTTCTCGTCGTAATGTTTTATTTTCTGGTTTATATTCTTAAACCATTTTCTATTTGTATCATTATTTGTTATTTTCGGTATAAACGAATTCAGACATTTTGACAAAACTAAAAGTGTAAAATCTACCATGATCTCTGGAAAAAGTAGACACATGACATTTATATACTACTTTTGATTTGGTATGTCTTTAAACTACTGTCGAAACACTATTCAATGTTCAACACACAAAGAATTGCTTTAGATTATTCCGCACGACGGTTTAGGTCCAGCATGTGAGACATGTTAATAATTACCATACAATGCCATACAAAAATGATAACTTTTAAACTATCGCTCTTGAATACTTTTAAATATAAGATATATTTGCAAGGCAAAAATTTCGCGAAATCAAAATTTTGACTTATTGACGAGGTTGAGAAAATTGTGAATTTAACTTATGTTACATTTAAATGATACTTAGTTACTTATCCCACATTTTATTTTGTTATCCCTTCAAAAATATTTTAATATTACAACAGGGTTCCCCACGAGTTGTTTTAAGTTAAGTCAATTTTTCTTCGTTTTAAGCAAATATTATTGCTAGAGAGAACGACTGTCTGCTACATCATGTACATGATCGATCATGTTTTCTTATTGTTTTCTAACTCATCCTTTTATCTCGTATGTATCCGGTTCCAGAGTTATTTTTGGACACTGAAATTTGTGTCATGTCACTTCAAAGATATTAAAACTTAATTACAATTCCTTGTGGAAATGTTCTTGCAGATTTAAGTCTAATTTAGACAAGATACGTGGGATGATAAAATGGCGATTTAACGAACTTTAAATCTATTCATATTTGAGTGAAACAATGTTCTTAAACAATACCATAGAGATGTATAATATAAATATGAGGTGTTACGGTCAAATTGTTATATAACGTTTTCATTTACAATATATATGAGATAGAAATACTAGAAAAGGTAATTTGCTCGCATCATTACTATTTCAAAATGCATTGAGTGATGTTCTAGTTAAAAACAAACCATTTTTTTCCTTTCGTTAAAACCAGCATTTTATAGTCTTTGGAAGGATACTTTTGTTTTCAGAAGTTTGTCGTTGATTTATCTTTTTTAGGAATAATTTGAAAAATTCAGATAATATTCGGGAAATTTAAGAAAACTCTGGGAAAAATAATGTTATTTGCTGTTAAGTAAATGGTATTTTGTTTAAGCTGCAAAGTTCCTTGTTTTTATTTACATTTTTAATTTTACCTTTGGAACTTGTATGTTTTGTTTCCTGAACAAAATGATGCAGGAAAATTTCATAATTAAAGATTGAGAACGATTGCAATAAGTGTAATTAAAGGTGACGTTGTTGAATATATTGTTGATCTACAGAAATAAAGATATAAGAAACAAAGAAAGACTGAACATTCAAAACAAAATTAATTATATATGGAAGTAGAAAGGTAAATGTGAATTAGCATGAAAGCATACTTTTGCCATATTCCTTGATGTATAGCCAAACACGCAGACAATGCCAGTTATAATATTTATAAATATAATTTTTTTAAATGTCAGCAGAACTTATTGCTCTCAAATGTTTGGCCAAAGGATGTTTATATTTTATATATGGCGATTATAACGGAGAACGATAATGTTAAAGAGAGAATCAGATGATAGGGTGTTGCGTTATTACTAAATCTTTTGACGTTGCAAGATTATTTATGTATCATGTTACAAAAAGGAATGAAGGCTTGTCTAGCCAAAACGATTTACTTAAACAACGAACTTGTCATGAGGATATATCAATAGGGAAGAAACGGTAAACACTAGACAGTCAAAATGTTCATAAATTTGATAATTTGATTATCTTTTGACAACTTTGATCATGTTTTATATATAACCCTAGCTTTTGAATCGTTTCTTCGTAATTATTATTTTCATCATTTAGAGCTGTATTAACGGTTATATAATTTAAGCTGTTTCAATGTTCGCTCGAAATGTTTGATAGCAATAAGCCATAAAATGACATGTTTTCTATGACATTGCGTGAAAATTAGATTTATCATTTATTGATTTTGCAAAAGCATCTGAAACACTGATACCCATAATAAATTTAAGCTGTCTATTTTGTTCTAAAACTTTAACTACAAAATAAACCTCTTGAGGTGTTCTTGTATCAAACGTTTTTGTACTATTTGTATAATATAATTGTGTCTCATTCGCAAGATTTTATGTATGTATATGTGTATATGAAACAACTACATGTATATTTTTGTTCAATGAAACTAATTACGACATTGATGAAAGATATATAAAAAATGTAGGATTTAAAACTTACTTAAAAATGATAACTGTAAATGTTGAAATAGCGTGTTCAATTAAAAAAAAACGTGCATGCTGCATAAAGTTAAGCAGAACCAGACCTAACAACATATATTGCAACATTCAATAACTTAATAAGAGTTTTTCATACTTTTATCCTAAGCCCATTCTTAATCATATATGTATGTTAACATAAATATAATGTGTGAGATATCGTGCAGTAGATCAAATATCAGTAAAACAGATAAAACATCACAAAGCTAAATGCGTAATATTTTACGAAAGAAACAGTATGTAAATATCAACCACTTTCTGATAATGAAAATATATGAATTGTATTGTGAAAAAATGTATTTATATCACTGTATGACGTTCCATTGCGATATCTGCACGTGATTTAAAGATTAATTACAGAAGCAACTTTTATCGGCAGGTTAGGAAATTGTTTTCAGGAACTTTAAGCGGTTATATATCTTTTATCTTTTGTTGTTTCTGAACTATTTACTAGCGATATGTGTAACAATATTGAAACTGGTATGAACTGAATGTTTGTCATTAAGTTTCTTATATAAATTTGCCAAACACTTCAATGGAAAAAATCAACTGTTATATCTTCTTGATATTAAGTATTTCCTGATATACTAGTAGTATTTTCCAAAGACTTAAATTCCGTTTCATATATTACGTCAGCGTACTAGTTATTAAAGGAACTCCATATAGATAAAAATGCATAAAACATAAGATTAGAAATTCTTAGTACATAGGTCAAATCTGCATGGACAATCTGCAAAGCTTAATAAAGAAATATACTCAGAATTAAATCGATTTTTTGTGCAATTCAAAGCTCAATTGGAGTTAAAGAGTTACAATGCTTTCCTTTTAATGTCATTTATCATAACTCAACAACAATGATTACAAATAACTACACTCTGTTTACAACTTTACAATTTCCTTATCATATATAGTCATTAATCCTATATTTATTTTCGACAAATCAATTATTTAAGGGAGCTTAATTATGAGCTGATAACTGTTCTCGTATCTTAACAAAACACAGACATCATAATCATGCCCAGAGGAAAATGAACTTGAAGAATAAATCCCAATTTTTATGCAAAATGGTGTTGAAGATTGTTTTAAAAATGATTATTAACATTGCTGCCTTTTTCATAAAATAAGACAGGAATTACAAAATGAAAAATGCCCCATTTGCTAATCAAAGAGTTGATGATTCAATTTTCGCTTTTTTGTTCGTGGAAATTGATCGTATCATGATAATTTGTCTATCGAAATTAGTAGTCACAGTACTTATAAATTATCAAGAAAATCTGATGGATCAAGCATATGTTAATTAGTTCGCGTAAAAAGCAAAGTTTTCTTCCTTTTATAATTTCTAAATGCATGTTTCCAGTTATAAAAATAAGACAACCAGAATGTTTATGAATAATGATTTATTATTGTATATTTATTTCTCTAGCTAAAAACGCTTAAGAGCAATCAAATATTTCTTAAAACTTAATAAATAACATTAGAGGAATAATCAGTACTTCAGTACGGTTCAATGTATTTTGTCAGAGTTAACCTGACCCTCTAATAATTTTAATGTCCCGACTCTTCTCTTATTCCACGAATACAATTTTAATGACAATTATCAGGATTGATCGGTTGCTCAAGTACCTGGACATATTGCACGGATTGTCTTCTAAAATTGAACAGGATATGTGTAAATTCACAAAACGCTATAAAAATTTCAAAGTATTTTCATTTCAGTTGTCTTTTCATTCGACACTGGGAGTAAGAGTACTGCTTGATGTAAATTTTTAGTGTTAATCAAATTACAGATATTAATTACTTTTCAATGAAACAAACAAACTGTTCATGAAACTATATTCAATGCTTATTTGCTTTATTCATAAAAAATATATAAACTTTCAACTTAGTTGCAATTTGCTAAATTCTTGCTATATATATGCATAAAACAGATATAAATAATTCGGTCAGAGGTTTTAGAAAATTTTACTTATCTCTTACTCTGCTCTAGTTCAGAATCTGGTATCTGGTGAAATTTAGAGGCATTAGGTAACCCTGATACACATGTCATCAGGGAAATAGGAAACACCTAATCTTAATATTGTATTTCTAATGACTTTCTAATTTCTTGCACCGGCTGCCGGTACATACCGGACTATATAACTCACAGGATCAACGATGCACTGCCGAATGTCTGAAAAATTACCCGAGAGACATATATTCCCGTCTATATCGACAACCAGTAAATATCTATATTTATTAGATATTAATATGCAGAGTATTTAATTAATATTTTGACCTTCACAATTAGTTTGAGGATTTACCAACAATTATGTGACATTTTTCTGTTTTGGTGTGATCTTTCTAATAAATTAATTTAATAGACATGTAAAGTAAATATAACAAAACAGTGAAGACGTGGACATCTGAACGTTTACATAACGAAACAAAATTCGTCTTCCTTTCAATAAACGTATGTCCTATATGTATAGTACATTGATTTATGAAAAGGCGAAAAGGAAATTGAAGCCGGAAATTATTGCTTTTAAATTGTTTGTATCGTTTTTGGTCTGTGGGGAATTTCATATAACTTAATTTCATCATTCTAGTTCAATGCCATGACATAGCAATTATTTGGCCTCTCAAAGTACATTAATGTTGGGGCCTATTTCATTCAAAAATTTAATTTATTCCTATTTTTCTTCTGAATAAAACTTTACTCTAACAACTCTGCTCGACTATTTACATGTATAAAATTGAATACTGTAGATAGTCAGCAACAAATGCTGCATCTTCATTTAAAAAGATTTATTTATCATGCTCGAATCTGAAAGTCAATAATGTATTTTAACGTGAAGTTAAAAGAGGCCATCGTTGTTTGCTGATATTATTATGAAGACGTACCATGTCATGACAGCATAAATGGAGATAAAAGGAAACAGACAACATGAAGTTGGTCATATTTCCAAACATGTAGTGATTTATGATAATATAACATTAATTCAGAGCATCAAGTTTTAGATTCTTTTGTCTCGACGTATTGTTTGTAATAACAAGGCATTCCAAGACAATGATGACGGTCCAATTTTTATGACTTAAAATCATCCTATATTATAAACAAAATATTAATTTGAAATAAAACATAAACGACATCAAGAAGCAAACATGTATACTATAAATTGTTAAAAATATCTCAAAATGAAAAAATAAATAAAAGCAACAACACATTAAATCAAATCTGCAGAACACTTATTTATATTAACATAAATATATTAACAAGAGTGCAGCGGTTGAACATAGTTTTTGTCTCGTTCACATATCTGCGTGATTTGATATCAGTTTTTAAAGAATTCAAGTAAAAATCAAGCGTTTAAACGAAAATACGGGTACTGCTTTTGTACGGGAACTGTTCGCATGCTAGTAAAGTACCAGCAGCTCATTAGTGCATGAGTGGACAAATAAGTGACATCGTATAAATCAATATGTTATGAACAGGAAAAAAAACAGACCCAAAATTTCATACATAGATGATAGTGAAAGAAGGAGGTAGAGACAATAAACTGTTGAATATTTTATAAACTAACGAACTAACAGAAGTGATACAGCTGCAAATACAAGTTATTCCAGATATCTGTCTGATAGCATGCTATATAAATGAATTTGTTTCAAATAATAGATAAAACATGTTGTCCATTTAGTTGGACGATGTATGACGCTGTTCAGTTTGTTGATATTTCAACATTCCATTTCTGAAATGTAGATTATAAAAAGAATATTAATTTAACTAAGCAAAAAAAAAAATGTGAGTTTTAGGTGAAAGCCTAGTCTACCCGTTGTCTAACGTACAGACATTGTGCCCATTTTATTTTACCTAATTATATATATATATTATAAGGAACAAAAATCTGGAAAATAAGAAGTCTCGCGCTATTGCAGAATCTGTTTGACTTGATCTGTCTTCTGTTAAAAATTTCATGTCTGTATTTCATGCATTGTAAATGGCTATAAATGTAAACACATATTATGCTAATACACTATAATTTATGTTATGTTATGTTATGAAAAATTTTGGTCTCATATGATACGATAGAATAGTAATCGAAAGGAAAATAAAGTCATATTATAAACAAGTGCGACAGTATCATATTTTATACTTCATAACTCACGATGTATCAAAGGTGTCGCCCAGTGGTAACGTTATGAATATGATTTTGTAAAGAGTCAATGAATAGTATTTACTTAATTTTCCGCCAACATAAATAATTTCTTTAACAAAGTTAACATTCATGTATTATCTGTATTTGATACATGATTTTAATACTGTTTGTATGATATTCGACACAAATTGAAGGTAAAAGCAATCGCCAAACATACTGTATTGATATTAAACAATTATTTGGTTCTGTATGTAGGTAATCATTTTTTCCCCTTTGCCTCCGACAGTTCAATTACTTCGTTTACATGTTGATAAAAGTAAATGTGCCCGGAGGAAATGACATAGAAGATTAATTTCTAATAAAAATGTCAGACTGGTGGAATAAACGTGTACGAATTTTGAAGATTATTCTGTATACTTGTTATTCTGTAGACTAGTACTTAAAAGACAATTAGTTGCATCGCTGATTATACAATTTTTGCAAAATCATACACAGCATTTTCATGTTTTCCGTTTTAAGCATTCATTACGCTCCATTTTATTCACGACATACATTATTTTGCTTGCAGGCAACTTCTTAAGTAAAATTGCATGTTTCTCAACGAAAATTAGTTTATGTAGTATAAACCACTTTATTATAAAGTAAAGCTATTAAATCGGCGAATGAAAAGGAATAATAGTTGCCGAAAAATGAGATAAAGTTAATGCAACAAATTGAGCAATTATGCTCAATAACTTCAAATATATTGTATTATTTTATCTTTTCCCTTGGGATTAAAAGGTTACTCACGGTATTCTAGATATTATTTGAGTTCAATCATTTTCAGCCTATTCGTCGTCTTCCTGACAATATCAATGCCAATTTTGTATCATTAGATAATTTCATTAATGGGTATCTGATAGCTAAAATGATTCCAGTAAAAGTGCCGACACAATTAATTACATCCAAAATGACTCTATGTATTATCTTGTAATGTTAAGTATTATCATGTAATAATTTTCAATTCATTTCTACATATACACTATATGGACCCAGTTTACCAAGGCAATGTGACGTTCACGGAACTAAACCACCGACATACTTCAGCTATACTAGCAAGAGAAATAGCATTCCCATACTCTATCGACACTCAATTATTTCAAATGACAACCCAATGTGGAAAATGTCTATATTCTAATTCACAATGGGTATGTCAATTCAAAAATGATACTTGAAAGGTTTTTTTAATCGATGTAAACAACGTATGTAATAAAAGAATATTTTGTTCGGGTGGCATATGGAAAATATTTTCACGAAACATAATGCCACCTATATTTGCACGAGCTAGGACGGCAAATATGTAATAGAAAGAGCATCGAAACACGAGGCTATCTGATTTGTACGAGGGGGCGTAGCCCCCGAGTATTTATCAGATTGCCGAGTGTTTTGATGTTCTTTCTCTTTTGTATCATAGTCAAACATAAAAATACGTTCCCTGTTTTCGCAGTATGAACCCCCCCCCCCCCAAAAAAAAGTAACCAATGAACGAGCACCTGAATATGATATTTCTGTTGCATTCCCTTTCTCTGCCGTCACAATAAGTAAACCCCAGCAAAAATTAGCCAATCAATGGGCATGCTCTGGAGTGCGGGTAACTGATACCTGCACTCCAGTTACCGCACTGTGCATATATGTATACGATTTAACTACGACACATTTTCAACAGAAAGGTCCCCAAACTATGATACAAGAAATGTTATCATGTTACATTCATTGAATAAAATACGGAAAATAACCTTTGTATTAAATTTTAAAATGGGGAAAAACACTGAAAAATAGTTACGAAAACACTCGCGCTTGTTAGGCAGCTGCAACTGTACAAGCGAAAAGATATACTTATAATAAAAAAGATTCATGACGCAGTTCAATACACAATTTATCGCCGCCGCCATCGTGAGCACATAAACTATAACTATAATCATAATTTCTTATGATATGTAATAATCAAATGAATAAACAAAGCTAAGCACTGTTAGGGAAAAACATCTAAGTAAATAGTTCCCAAACGAAATATTGACTCCGCACAGCACACTTTTGCAATAAATAAATTAGATAATGTCATTAGGAAAAAAACATCATTAGCCGTTTATTGCGTTCTTTAACGATTTCATTTCTCTTGATTTTAGTCTTTTCATTTCAACTCTATATCTAATGTAAAATACGGTGTAAATGATACTATTTATCTATTCATTTTAGATAATAAATATTTTTATGTGTGTTAAATTTAATTGATTCTGTCATGTTGATGTCGGCTTACATCTACAATATCATTACGTACATTTAATAAGAATGAATATTTAGAAGAGAAAAAATCAAAAGTTGTCATAGAATGTGAGAATAAACAAAACATTATTATGAAAACATACCGCGACCGGGACAGTTTTAATTAACCCAGTGACCTCTAAATGTAGCTAACACCTGCATTATAAAACTATTTCCGAGTCAACAGCTTCCTTTGACCCTGTCTAGTATAAATTAACATAAGTCTAGTCTAAAATGCAGGGATTTTTTTTTTCGTTTAAGGAGGACAAAATTTACGTCTTATTTATTTGCCTTCAAACTCAAGCAATACTACGCATGTCAAATTACTTTACTACTTTTTAGTACTTTTTTGACCGGCTATTTTCAAAAAAATAAACAAGGGAAGAATCTCCATGATACATAAAACATAATACATATAAATGCATGGATACTGCATAGTTGATACGGCATCTAGAAACTGCATAAACAGTATTTAATCTTTAACTCATTTATTCATTAAAAAAAAACAACATTACCATTATGAAGTACCTTATGACTTTAGCCATGCTTCTGATTTAAAAAATGTTAATTATATGGATGTTTTATTTGAGAAGTTCTGCCCCTCGAGGCGTAAAGCCGGTGTTAAAAATCTCTATGTATTTCTCCCGCTAACAGAGTTAATGTAACCGAGAGAGCAATTTAAATATTTCTATTTTTGTTTCCTTTACTCTCGAGATATCATTTATTATCTTATTTATTGAAGGACATTGTCATTCATTTTTGTAGCCTGTAGTGAACCAGACGATAAACATCTGAGACAAAAATATATCTAATTATGAGAGATCATTTGCGGACAATTCTGGAATGTCTTAGTCACTTTTGCACCGTTTGAAACCGGACACAAAGCCCTTAGCAAAAGACAGCAGCGATTTGTATGCATTAGTATTGAGACATGTTAGTATAACTATGGATATGTAGAGAAACATTCGTGAAGCATTTACATGCATTTAAAACAAAAGATGGTAGAGTAGTTCAGTGCTTCAACGTCAAACATAGAAGGTTTATACAACCTTGTGATATTTTAATTGTATGCAAATAATCCAATATCGCATCCTTAAATACCAACTCGATCAGATAAAAAAATCAGCTAATGTGCATAGCTGCAGTACATATTGGAAACGTAAATTTGTAATTTTGAAGGATATATCTTACAAGCAATTTATAATATAATGGTTCGTCAGAAACATAAGGAAAACAGAGAGAAATATTCCCATTCACTGCTATGCACCTGATTTGATATATTGTTTTCTAATAATAACTTAGAATTCTCAATGTCAAAAGAAGCTGTTTTAATGCTAGTTTTTAATGTTTACTGTACTGTCTATTGTTATATCAATCTGCAAATCTTTTGGAATTTAATTGTATTTAATTTTTTAAAATCGTCTTAGATCTGATATCAGTGAACACATGTTTGACATTTAAATGAAAGGATCATGTCATGACATCGATGACCAGATTGAATCTAAAATATAAAGTTGACAGATTCCATTAATGTAAGGCAGCCGTCAATAACTAAATGCTTCTTTAATCCGAAACATTTTGATATCATTTTTATTTCCAGGGAGATGCTTCTTATATCGTGTTTGTGTTTCTACTTTACTTAATATTTCAGTAATTGTCACATTTTTTAAGAATCAAAAAGATGTTCAGTAAATAAAATTGATTTAAAAAGGATGTGACACGCCTTAACAGATGATACAACATATAGCATTGATACTCAAAATAAATTACCAAAAGTTTTACTTTGATACATATGACATAACAGAAATATAGTTATAAAACCATTTGTGTTTTATTTCCTTGTTGATTTTGTTTATCATATTTTAAGAATCAGCATACATACATGTAAATTCAAGTTTTATTTTTAAGGAAATAACATAACAGTTTTTATACATCAATTTGTAAAACAGTCAAATGTTCTTTAGAATAATGTCATAATTTGTAACTACATTCATTTAACGATTTAAATAAAAAAAAATATTTAGTTTACAAAGAAAGTTTCTATATGATATTGTTCCTTTTTAATTTGTTTGGTATTTGTAAATTTTTATCACAAAAGTCATCAATTTAAAATACATCATACTTGCTATTTGTTTATTATATATTCCATGCTTATTGATGTAATTGGTAAAATTGCATATATATGTATGCTTCTTTCAAAAAGGTGGCAATAATCAACGTGCACATTTAAGTATGCATATCATTTTGTGTTCTCTGTTATGGCTTTTCAGTTAATTTTATTCATTTATATGCAAACCTAAAATAGGTCATTAATCTGGAATTACAAGGAAATCCATTTGCAGCGTGATAGAAATACATTTTATTTCACTCTGATATTGCCTAATTGCACAATAATTTGATTAATGATGCAAGCATTATATGCATGCTTAAAACATGATGGTTGAACATCAGTATTGGTGTCGAACTTCCCTGTTATTTTACCGTCCCGTAAAATGATCAAATCATTAATTAAAGCCTGCATCGTCTCAAATCATGTGAATGGAATTTTCTATTTATTTATTTTATTTTAATATTACTCCGAAAGTAATTAAACATTGTAGTCGTGTCATAATGTTCAACCTTTTAATTAGTTTTCAATTGACCTTAACACTCTTTTAAAATTATCTATACTTTGCAGATAATTTCATACAATATATATAAAACGTACACTACTACTTATAATAAGTTGTAAAGATTAACTCAATTCTGATGACGCCAAAACTTCCCTTACGGGATTGAATTTCATTTTATACATTAAATTCAAATTTGATTGCTGGAAATATCAAATAGTAACTTTTTCTCATTTATCGTTTGAGCTAAAATATAAATTGACATTTAAGAGTCTGAAAGTACAATACAATATTATTCAATGTATGTGCTGTTAATAGTTTGCTCGAAAATTAATTTCTTAACACTCTGTATATAACCTATTTAACCTATACCGATACGTTGGTTGTGTAACATTGTGATATTACTTGATTAATTTTAACATCATAATGTAAATTAATTTACTGTAATTTGATGTTAGCAGCTGAGTTGCCAAAGACTGCGTTTTATATGGATATTTTACAGGATTCTATATAAAGTACAAGAAAAATAGACACATCTCACACGCAAGTTAATTCGTTCAGAGAAATATCACATGTACATGTATATAAAGCTTATAAAACTTAGTGTATAAGGAGTGCCCTTATATTAATCTGCCAATGTTGATTTAATTTCGCTCTAAACAATACATATGTTTGAAAAACGAGTTCCAGCTGCTATATATTATCTTGGTTCTTTTTTGTAATTACTGGTTCTTATCTAGATTGGTACCATTATTATGTTCCTAAAATATGCCAGAGAATTAGTAACTGGAACAAAAAATCATTATACAAGTATTTAGTGTCTACAACTCATTTTAGTTTGTATGCTTGTTTGTTTTTATTATGATCATAGTTTAGCTAGTAGATATGCATGACTTTACATTTATAAATATCTAAGGAGCACTTATGCTATGTTTGTGTGTAAACTTATTGCTTAATGTAAAAAATTATTTGGCTGTATGCAGTTTCCTTAAAAATTAAATAACGTACATTCATTCTCTATTTGCGACATTTTTCCAGATATAATATATATAAATAATAATATAATTACCACATTTTTATAGCGCCCTTCTCAAAAAATAAGATGTTCAAAGGCGCTTTGATTTAATATTGATGTACGGATGATCTGAAGGCGGAGTTTCTCATGCAAACAGAAATTGTACTTCCGAATTCGCCACAATGAGGTTGCACATTTGTATGCTCATTAAACTCATTTTGGTTGCCTGGACACCAAAATAAGATCTGGAGTCGATATGAAACCCAATTTATTAATGAAATGTCGCTATTTCTTTTTTTATGAAATTTATTTAATGTAACTTTAAATCCTATGTCTGAATTTTCTGTTTCTACTCTCGTATCTGAAATTATCCTACTGACATCAATATTGTGATATTCTGATTTCGTCAATAGTTAGCGCTGAGAAAAAAGGAAATAAAAAAATAATTAAATAAATATTCATAACACCTTACTTGGTAGAGCAAGATACTTAATGACATGTGTAAATAACTACATAATTGTGCTAGATATAGCAGTCTTCTATTAGATGAGCTTAGTTAAAATCCATACATTGTAAAATGTATTCTTTGTACTGTTTAAACATAAGTTGGTATTTGCACATAGTTTATACTTGCTTTTCAAATAATAAAATCGTTAATGTAAGCTACTTCATAAACTCAACAGCTGTTTTCTGCATGAAAGCCATAGGCTGATTAAATACTCGGATGGATGAAAATATGTTTTAAAAGCTGTTAATTACAACACAAAATAATGCTTGCATTAACTTGTTCTCATAAAACAAAACATTTTTTATTCTTTGCCAATTCTGAAAATGATCAAAATGTAATTTGATACTAATATAATTTGTATAAATTGATGATTCAGTTGTCAGTATTCACGAATTTTCTAACAAACGTGTAATGTAATGCATGGACTTTAAAACAGACACTTGTGTAATTGTCAAGCCAGCTTTCTTACAAAAACATTATTTTGTTATTGTTTAATAATATGTATGATAGCATGGAAGAGATCTTTACATTTACTTACAAATTCACTTACATGTACAATTGTATTTCCGTTGAACGGAATTTATGCATGTATCAATAATGTCCTCTTCCTCTATTAATATAAAACTGCAACTGGGCGTATACAGTTGTAGATTTATGTGGGAAGAAGTTTGTATTAAATGCATATTAGTTAATTTCATTAAATATGATAAATTATTGTGTGATTTCTGGCTTCAGTAATATTCGCAGAGGCCGAACAGTGCTACATCTCGTCTGAGCCTCAGAGTGTCTGAGCAGCTTGGACTGGAACCGAACCCGGGACTCTTGGAATACCGTACCGCACCTCTTCCGACTTAGCTATTCGGCCGCTTCCACATCCACTCCCCTAGATAGTGAACAGTTCTGAACCGTGACATACATTATAATGCAATTTGTCCCAGAATTTCTCAGGGTTACAGTGCAATGATAAATAATCACTGACCTTTATGTAGCCATGGTCCCCCGTTGGGCGCAAACATGTCACTGCGTGAGAAAAATGTGCAGTCTGACCGGGACCCTCGGAATTCCGTACAGCGGCTCTACCAACTGAGCTATCCGGCCGCGTACACATCCTCTCCACTTCATACTAAACAGTACGACTCTATGACTCTACGACTCAGCACTATTACTTCTGTATCAAAGAACAACACTTCGGGCTATAATTATCTCTGCTTCGTAGTCGTTGTCCTAGTGTAAGAATTTCTAATATAGCCAATTATTCAAACATTGTAAGGTGTAATCACTAAACTTGACATACTTGCTTATCATAGAAATGTGCTGATGTAAAGCAAGGGGCTCAATTAATTCTGAACGCTTTATTATCGGCCTCTTTTTATATTTGTTTTTTATGTGTCCAAATTGACTTTTAAGGATAATTATTTTAGAGTAATAAAATGATATCAACATGAGGGTTTGAATACTTATTTATGTTGGACAAGGCAAAGTTGACAGCAAGCAGCGTTATTTTGAATATTTTAGAGCTATTTTCAGTCGCGTCATGTCGAAAAAACCTCACTATAGTCTCTTTAACAGTCTCAATCGTTTTGGCTGCTATGTACTCAATACAAAAACACTTTTTACTCAAGAATAAAACCTTTTTTTTCGAATCGTAGGTTAACCACCTTTGTTATTTGTATGACGTCTGACATGTTCCTAGTTGTCAATGAAAATGCTATATTGTGATGGAAGATAAACAGAAAAGGAATTGTAAATTGATAAAGCACCAGAATATCTTTATACACATTTGTAATGCTAACATTGTAATGTTATCCGTTTTTATGGTCATTCAAGCGAGTTCATTGTGAGGTGTATTAGCTTTGATACGAAATGTAATGATGAAATAAACCGTTTGTTTATTTGTATGTGTAAACGCCAACTTTGAAACATTAAAAGCCATAACTCGGAGGTCAAAAAAACCTTACATGCATCCATAGGCACTAACAGGAAATTGAACGGCCATTTTTTACATTATTCAGAATCATTGATTAGAAAAAAAATGACCCTATAGACGTTTTTTCATGGATGAAGTGTACCTCTCTCGCTAATGCTAATGAAACTGACAACCTCTTGATTTAAATAGTATTATCATAAGCGGGCGGATAAACACATTGATAAAACTTAGATAAAAAAGTATCGTTTACACTGATACGGTATTGCCTATATCTTGGATAAATGATTTACTGAATAAACATATGTGTATGTAGCAATGTGTTTATTGTCTTTAATGGTATGTATTTAAAGTCATAATTTTGCATCTTGCACAACAGTAAGGACATTTAGAAACGTATGTGATTGATTGCCGCCAATATTATAATGTATTACATTTTCCGATTTGCCCGGATGTCAACATTCAATGGAACATTGAAATGTAGAACACATTCTGAATGACACGGATGCTTACACATGTAAAAAAAAATGGTAACGTAGAACATTTCCTGATTATCTCAGATGACAACACGTTTAATGTAATTTTTTAATATTAAACCTTTTCTGTTTAAGATATGTAATGTTACAATGTCTGAATTCATAATTCAGTCACAGTGTCTTTCTTCCTTTAAGTTCGAATGTAGGTACAATAGTATAGCTAGAAACATAAGTGGTACTACCGAAATAACGATAAGATTTATTTAATGAAATATCTGTTACAGCCTTTATTGAATACTGTAGACGGAATTCTATTCCGGCTTTTGGTTTCTTTGGAAAGTCAAAGATATCATTCACTGACATATTGAGGACTAAAATAAAGAAAACGTTGAAACGTTGAGTGAGAGATAGCAAATCTTAAATAACCAAACAAAATGTTGCAATAGTTATTAATGGAAATTTCACCTGAGCTAAATGTCCTATATGTAGGTGCAGATAACTAGCATAAAGTTCGAGAATTTGACCATGAAAGAAACATGCTTTTGTGACAAAACTTACATATTGTTGTCTACGGCATATTTTCAGATTTTGGACATTGATGATTTTGTAGTAAACATCAGTTATGATCATATTTTAGGAAACTTTCGAAACTAACCTTACGAGTATCAGAGGCCTTTTAATATTTCTTTTTTGTGTTAACAATGTTTCCCCGTGGTGCATCATGTTGAAAATTTATTTTAACGGATAGGCATTAAAATGTAATTACACAAGTGACAAATGCCTTTCCTTTTAAATTAACACCTTTCTTGTTAACATGCCGCAGCTAAATTATTGTAGGATACTAAATTGCCAGTTAACAAAAAATCATCTTGTTACAGAATCCAGAACTCCTAGTAATGTCGAGAGAAAAATAACTTCAAGTTTATTTTATGTGAGAAATAGGATGAATAAATGGGTCATGATTTTTTTAACTCTAATCAAATAAACTCATGTGTACATTTCTATTTTTAAACCGATAATTCATTTGCGGCGAGAAATTAAATTACTTGATGGTGCAATCAAATTCAATAATGTAAAAAGATTATGCACGTAAATGTAAAAAAAATCAGCTGACATTCATTAATTTCATACCGTGCAAGGTTAAATATTTATAAAATGATTATTTCAAGCTTGACTTATATGTTTAAAAATATTGCCTAGTAAGTATTGCTTATTTTAGAAAATTGAATTAACCTTTTTTTATTCAAACAATTTGCATAAGGTTATACATTAATAAGACGAAAAAGACAAAAAATAAGAGAATCTTTAGACCAATGACGAGGATAGGGTAAGTAACATAGGTGCTTGAATATAAACAGTAACTTAAAAGTTAGTTTAATTTAAACAATATCAATTTATACCCTATACAATTACATAATAAGGTAAATAAAATAAAATTTACGGATTGTGTAGGAAGCTTGAAAGTTTTTTTGAAACTCCGTAATCAGTATTTAACATTTTTTAAATAAATGGCAACACAATATGAAATATATAAACTTTACCTAAAAGTTACGGCTTGTTCGTCACAATTTAATGTTACAGAACTACTAAAATGTTCGAATATTATATATCTGAGAAGCGTTTAACAAATTACTTTTAGAGAAGGAAAAAACAACAACAAAGACAACAACAACAAAAAATCGACAATATTTTATTGTAAAAGTGTAATGGAAAAAAAACCGACAATATTGGCTTATAAAGTATGATGAAGATTGAAACTTTACTTTGAACTATACACATTTATTTGGAAAAAACAGTGAATTTTATGCACATGTTTCTACTCTATTAGATTTGAAAAGGAATATCATATGATTTTTATTTGTAACACATTTGATTACATTAATTTGATAACTTTTTCAATGCATTGATAAGATAAAATCAATTTCATTCATCGTGTCTGTATTTCTTGCAAATAACACTGACATCAGATGTGTCTCTAGTAAATAATTTCATGTTGCAGTTTCTTATTTATACTTTTTACACATTCATATCACAATCTGAAACATGATATATGAATAAGCAAAGATGATATGAAGGAAAAGTATATTCACAAAAATTTAACACAGGCAAGCACAATATGATTAACAACAATACACGTTTACATCTAATTTATTATGTTAAAGAGTATAATGCGATATCTTGTGAACTTCAATAAAACTATTAACAGTAAAACTTTTCTGGTTTCATGTTATCATGACGCTAAATTCACTTCAACATTACGTGTCTCTTTAGATGCAAACATTGCACATTCCCGATGTGTTTCAGTGCAGAAAAAAACTCCTGCGGTCGTCCCTGAATTATCATTGGCGTACAGCTTGGCACTAAAAAAATGACATACAGTAAGATAAAGGCAGCATCTAAAAATATCAGTGTTATGTTAAGTTGTTAATAAATCCTTATCATTTAGTATAGTTGGTAAAATGATCTGATAAGAACTCAAACACGTTTCTTGAAATTTCATTGACTGCTACGTCTAAATACATCCTTGTAAGAAAAAAGTAAATAATTATCCGCCATTCCTTTCAATTTAAGTAACAATATACTATATAAATATAACTATATAGCTTTTATAAGATTATATTGGGTTATGAAAACGTCGGAGAAATTTATGTAAACTCATTGCAGCCTAGTTTTATGTATGTTTTAATAATTGTTTAAATGCTTTTAGTTTATAATTACATTTCCGATGGCAGTAAAACATTTTATGCTTCAATCAAAACCATTCAGCAATTCCTTTTTTTGTCATCATAGAATCGATATATAAAATAATAATATACATTTCCTTTTTGTTTCTTTTGAGACTAGTCAAGCTTGTACTTTTATTTTGAAGTTAAGGAACATATGGTGGTGACCCGAGAGTAAAAGAAGCTTTTTCGCAGTCAATAAGCCGCAGAACCTAGATAACGATAACAAGAATCATGTGGCATGTCTTTGAATTCCCACATGTATAGCAATGAATGTACATACATGATTACATTCTACGTTGAAATTCAAATGCTTCTTAATATTTTTCATCAAAAGCCGATCATTACGATTGTTATTAAGGTTATTATGAAAAAAATAAGTAGATAAAATAGAGAATGTTTAATCTAAGCAGGCATCTAGTTTTATACCCTTACGGGTAAATATTCGGTCATTGAACAATCGACATCTTACAAATCGATACACATTATTCTTAAGAGTACTTAGTGAAAGCATTTTAAGCATACTACTATAAAGTTACATTAAGACGGTTAACTAAAACAAAAACATGCAGTTTCAATTGTCTTAGGTAATGTAAATGTTTGTCGTGTTTAACTGTTTAAACGATGGATTAACTGTGCGAAAAAAAATCATGTATATCATTCTTTCTTTGAATCGATTGACTTCAAATTATGCGTTTATGTTTACCAAGATGACTTACTGCTAATGAATATGCGCAACTGTATATAAAAAAATCACGAACACATAGATTGATTCACATCAGAAAGATATATTCTTACTTTAATATCTGAAGAAATTAAGAACAAATATTTTTAAGTACAATGGATACCTTTCATATGAACTAGCCAGGAAACATATCAAATATTTATAGTTCTTTAATAATACTTCCACATGAGCATAGTTTTAGAATTAATATAAATTAATTTGAAAAAAATTGGGACAAGGACAAACAACTTGATTTACCTTGTTGAAAGAGAGAGAATATATCAGGCAACTTATGTACAATCCTTTTATGATGTTTTACTCCAAAAATCGTTTACTGTGTACATTTTGTGTTTGTATATGATTTAAAGGAGCGGCTTATAAGATAATGATCACATTTAATTGTATTAAATAATCTCATGGTAACATTCAAATCAAACTCAATTAGTTGTAGATATCAGCTAAGAAAGTCAACTTTGTGTTATTATTAATGGAAACGAACAAATGATATGACTATTGAACATGTTGAAAGAATGTTTATCTTAGGCAGTCAAAGGTTGTTGTCTTTTATGAAATTCAAAGTTTAAAATACTAATTTACAGCATTTAGAAAAAAGGCCTTGAGCTTCTAGTCCACTTTCTATAGATTTTTTTTCCAATTGCATTCGCATTATGATGCATGGAGACATATATAAATATATAAAGTTTAACCCAGGAATAAAGTCCGGGTTGAAAGTTAAATTGCTACATTAATTTATTTTCAATTTCAATTTCGAGTACAATATTAACTTTCAAGATAAATAGACTGTATACTAGGCAGAAGAAACATTTTAACGTTTTTGATACCAACCAAGTAATTACATCTATTTATTGTATCATAATAATATAAAGATATGGAAAAACAGAATCGTGACAGTGTGCATTATTGCTAAGAGCATGTTTCCCTTTATTCTGTGATCTTCATTACAGGGCGTGTCGAGAATTGCGTTCGTTATTTCCAAGTAAGCCATAATAAACGCCGAAATAATTTCTTGTCCAATACGTGGTACGCAACACGCTTTGCAGTGACAATTTCTTAACATAATCATACAAGAAACAAAGTTAGTTCTCTCAAAATGACATAAACAGATTATTCTACAACGAGTTGCAGTAAGTAAAAATCTAAGAAACTAGATATGAGTTGTTATAAGATGACACATACATATTGGGCAATAGAATAATGAACAGTTTGACATAATTAAAACTATAAAAGATATGACTATATTGATGATATAATGAAGGATAATAATAATGTATTATGCATTGATTAAATCGATATATATCTAGAACGTGGCATAGAATCTGTAGATGTGGAGGGGCACTTTAGTTTAATCATATTCTATTTCTCAGAATATATATATAATTACATGTTTCAGTTTACAATATACACAAAGCGTTTCAAATGTTATACAAAATAGGCTTAGAATGGAAGACAAAGTGTCTTTGGAATTATTTTCCTTATAAGTAGTTGACATATAATAGGCGCATAAATCATATCATATTGAATAATATGAGACAAATATAAAACAATACAAATATCAGTTAATTTATATGAGAAAAAAAGGAAAACACATATGTATATTTAAATCTTAATTTATGCAACATACAAAAGTTTCGATTTAGCTTATCAAGATTGCGTATGTCATCTCATAGACTAAGTATTGAAAGCGGCAGATGGGCAAAGCCCACTGCGATTCCTTTAGAGCAGCGAAAATGTAGCATATGCCAAGTGTTAGAAGATGAATTTCATTTTGTGTTACAGTGCCAAGCATATACAGATATAAGAAACATTTATATTCCTAGCTTTTATAGATATAGACCCAGTATGTGTAAATTTATTCAACTAATTACATCTGATAATGAAGTTTTATTGACAAAGTTAAGTGTGTATGTATACAAGGCATTTATGATTCGTTCTGCTAATTTATATAGAATGTAGATGTATTATACTGTGCTTGTACTAATAATACATAAAGATATTTGTATGTCTTATTTGTTGGATTGGGGCGGGTTGTGTGCGGTAGCGCTGGATGTGATATTTACACGAGTTGTTAAGACAAAAGTGTAAATATAACAGCTGGTGCGGGCGGACAGAATGTGCTTTTTCCCTTACATGTAAGATAAACAAGTTTACTACTGCTTTTGTGCTTGTGTGTTAGGTTTGAGAGACTGATCATTGCCATGTAATGTCAATTATTTGAAAAATATTACATTAAATTATGAAGTAACATTGTCATTATATGTATGTTATCTGAAAATTTCTCTGAACATTGTTAAGTGTTAAAAATAATATCCATCTTCTTATGTAACACTATCTCCTGAGAAAAAAAAATTTGGAATTTGTTTGTGATATATTTTTCTCATTCGCATTCGAGCAAACATCAGGCATAATGAAAAATATAAATGATATATGACATTGTGATATGTCAGATATAATTTTCTTCTTTTGGTCTTTGCGAAGCATATGGATATTCTTATTAGGTCATGACGTTCTAGTCACTGGTGTTATTAATTTGTGCAATCAATAGCACACTTCGTAAGATGAAGTAATGCGAATAGATAGAGTATGTCATAATCAGTATTAAAAAATAGATCATGTTTATAACTATACTTTTACTTAGAGAGTTAGAAGCATACACGATTATAACATTATGTTAGTACATTGTATGTAGTAATAATTTTCAACATGATTGTACACTGTTTAAAATGTTGTCCTCATGGGCTTTTGGCCTTCAGGATATTTTATGAAATAAAACTTTGAAACTTTGAAAACTTTTAAAGCTTCGAGAAACAGAGTCACAGTTAATATATTAGACTTATTATTGGCTCGAATAAATGATTATATCTACATGAACGTACACAGTAGAATATTATTTAAAAAGATTACAGAATAATGAGAAGGTAGTGAAGAAGGGAAAGGATCAATAATGAGGTGTCTTGGAATTAAGTTCGAACGTATGAAAAACTCATGCTATAAGTTTGGTCAGAAAGGTCTGGGTTGGCTAAAAAATAGCACATTTAAATAAATGTCAACAGAAATCAAATTGCAAAGTAGCTTTCGCCGAGCTATGCTAAATTGTAAACATCCGAAAAAGAAATGGATTTTTTTAAGTGTTTTAAGTATTATGGTATTGTGAACAACCATTGTGATAATTCTCTTTTTACTGACAGCGAGTTTACAGGTAAAAGAAAGTAGAAAGTTAATTTGTAGTAATATTTAAGCAATGCATAATAATAACAACAACAACAGCAACTAACATTAACTGAACTGCAATGGCACGAATACAACTTGGCGATTTTCATCTTTGATTGTAATGCACAATAGCAGCTCCAATGTTGGTTATTTTCAATGATATGAATATTGTGTGATAAATTGGTTTTGCACACTATCAGATGCTTTTAGCAAAAATATAAGAAATACAAAATCAAGTATGTTTTAAGAATGGACTCCGGTATTATGACACAAATTATAAGTCATATCTGAATATATTTAAGTTCCTTCTCTTGCATAATATTAAAAAAAAGTTAAAATGAACACAAAAAGAAACAAAAATCTTATATTTTGTTATTTATTTCGATCAAGTAACAAAGTTAACATTAATGCAAGAAAGAGTTTTAAAGGTTCACGTTTAAGTATCTATTGCAAAGAACATTAATTCCAGTGTATACTCTATACATTTATCCAACAATAGATAATTGCTTGATAGAGCAATCCGATGTAAATTTGTTATAACCGATATAAGACTTTATTTCCCCTCAATTTGTGTTTAAACACAATGTTTTTATTCCAATTGTTTGCAAAATAAAGAAAAAACATCAGCCATTGTCGGAACAATGTCTGCAAAACAATACGAATAAGTAACGTCATGATTATATTGTCAATTGAAGAAAAACATGTCGTTCAGGAATATAACGAAACATCCGTAATTCTAAACGTTACAATAAAAGATAATGTTAGAACACGTATATAGCATTAAAGTGTCTGAAATAATAGTGTAAAAATGATTTTGAAATCTATGGTTCATGTTTCAATATCCGTCAGTTTTGAAATTTATTCCTCTACCGCTGGTAGTGGTATTTTTGACGTCAACTTTACATGGTATGACATTTTCCATAATTCTTATATCATGCTACAGATAAGCACAGTGTAAATGTTCTTTTATGATGAAGTAAACTTGAATCGCGTGATGATTCACATTAAGATGTATCCTTTATGAAATCAATTTATCGTATATAATGTCGAAGCACTTGTTTGTTGATACGGTTTACTTTGTTTTCTCTTAAGAGCAGAAAATTTGATGACAATGTTTCCCTAGATACGTCTATACTTTAATATTTAATAAAATACATCTCTCTGATTATGTTGTGTTTCGATTACTAAAATCTGTTTAAAACAGAACTTGGTTTAAGATTATTTCTTTAAACCATGAAGAAAATTATGTATAATACACAAATCGTGCCGAAATGTCATGTCAGTTAGTTTTGAAGATTTATAACGTGATTCAAAGACAAAGAAATAAGTCTCATGGGAAGATATATTGTAATGTCAAAGACAGAGAAGTAGTGTATAGATCATAAAAAGCAGTTTCATAACAGACATTCACTTTATATACCTACCTCTTTCCCTTTGGCGTTCATACCTTATATGGGTTATTCCCAGAATGCACTCAAAAGCATTTAAGTATGAGACGCAGACTATGACATATTGTTTCTCCGCTGATATTTGTCTGCAAACCTGTTAACGTTAAACTTAATAAACTAACATCATTTCTAAGTTTTGTTTCAAGTACTTATTCATTAAAAATACAAATGTTTACTACATGTATCTCCATAAATGAAAAGCAAGTCAAAAGTGGCCCATAACTACTTTTATATGTATAAAAACTGCAAACATGTAAGATCAAAAGTTCATCAGTTATTATGCCTTTGTTTACAATGAAACATATTTGTAGTGATTAAAGAGACCATGTTAAAGAAATGATGTGCTACTCATGAAATACTTATACATTGTATGTTTTATTTGAATTAGTAATTAAAAGAAAGCCTGCTGCATATCATAGTTGTTCTTTCGGCATGTTTGTATCTTTTCTTCTGGATACATGTGTTTTGGTTTTTTTAAACATAGTAGTTTTTGTCATTTCTTAACTTATTTTAAGAAAACTATTTCAAAAACTTTCGAAACTTATACCAACTATTGTTAATATTAGGGGTAAAAGTTTATTGTTTTATAACATTTTAAATTATCTACATATTTGATGAGGATATGAATAAGGCAATGACAAAATAAGGCTATCTTCTGACTTCGATGAAAATATACAACATATGCACATCAAAACAAACACATATTTTGTTTAATAAAAAGCAATTTTTGATATTAATAATATTTGAATCAAGAAATTTACAAAAAGGAATTCAACGCAATGTCATTATTATCATTTGTAAATTTACAAATGTACGGAATCAAACGCTTTAATATGCACTCCAAAAAAGGATGTTTCAAAACCATATTAGATATGAATTAATGTCACGAATGAATTCCAGTTTTTCTCAGGTTGACATGAAATAAAGGTAAACATCAATCACGTTTGTGTCATTTAACAATCATTTAACTTAATATGATTGTTCTGACAACTGACGGAAATAACAAAACGTGCTTAAATACAATAAACAAATTATATTGGAATAATAAATACGCTTGACAAGAGGCGGATATTGCCGTTCCATGATGTTGATTAATTTCATTTAATATCACTATAAACATTTGTATTGCTTTTATTTTATTAAATCACCTTTTTCATTTTCTCTTCAATGCAAGGCACACAACGAGGTCGGAATTAAGATAAAGCTTATTTCAACTTATCCATTGTAGTATATTTTGAATCTTCATGGTGAGGTATGATAAATAACATATCGTTTAGTAATTTATAATATCAAGCCATTGTTTTAGTGATTATATGATGAAAATAAAAGTGATAAATAACAACCGGTATGATTTATAAATTTTCATGTTTTTTTGTTGTTGTTAATGCTTCCGAGGTTTCATTATTTTTAAGATATTTATTAACCGAATGCCATATTTTTACAGGAAATACCTAGCAGCAGATATTGCATGACGAGGACAGTCTCTATGTGAACATAACAATAATAGTGAGTAATCATCTTCTTTTACAAAATCAAACTGTGTATAAAACGTTCTAGAATACAAAAAGCCCAACTTCCTTTAGACAATGTTTAGGCTGTTCAACACATGCTTACATGTTTTATATATATTCAAATTTACACCATGGTTATCTATCGTTTGATTAAAAAAGTGTGAAAACTTATCCGTTAGTTAACTGTAAATCATTTATATGATTGTCATTTTGGTATCAAAGTTATACATTGTATTGCATGATAAATTTAATTTGAATAATGTATATATGTGAAGTGTTGAAATGAATTAAAATTATTTGATGATTTGAAAGATATACGGTGGTTTTGTATCAAAATAGTTCCGATGTTGCGCTATATAAATTAAATATTTTATTTTCGTATTTCAATTTCTTTTTTTATATTGATTCGTGTCGGCATTAACAAATTGATAAATATTTACAAACAATAGTGCTATATCTAGAACTTAATAAACTCTACCATGATTTTTGGAAAAAGTAGACATATGGAAATAATATATATTCTTTTTGATTCGGTACGTCCTTAATTTCCCGCCAAAACATTTTCAACACAAAGAATGGCTTTCGATGATTCTGCACGACCATCTAATCCAAACATGGGAGACATGGTAATAGTTACCATACAATGCAATACAAAGGTGAAACCTTTATAGATATCGCTCTTGAATACTGTTAATTATAAGATCTTTTTTAAAAGGCAAACACTTCGCGAAATTAAATTTTGACTTTTTAACGAGGTTAAAAATGTGTGAATATCTTTTTTATTCTTTAACGTTTAAATAATACCAAGTTTCTTAGCACACATTTATGTTTGAAATGTTATCCCTTCAACATATTTTGATTTAACAGTAGGGGTGCCCGCGATTTATATTTTAGTGAAGTCAATGTTCTTCGTTTTAAGCATTTATCATTGCCAGAGAGAACGACTGTCATGTAATCTGCTACATGATTGATCATGTTTTCTTTTTGTTCTCTAACTCATCCTTTCATCACGTAGGATGTATTCGGTTCATGAGTTATTTTTGGAAACTATAATTTGTGTCATGCCACTTCAAAGGTATTAAAACTTAATTATAATTCCTTGTGGAAATGTTCTTGCAGATTTAAGTCTAATTTAGACAAGATACGTAGGATGATAAAATGGCGATTTAATGAACTTTACATCTAATAGTATTCGTATTTGAATGAATTGGTGTTCTTTAACAAAACCATAGAGATATATTATTTAAATGTGGAGCGTAACGGTCAAAGTGTTTTGAAACGTTAACATTTACAATGGAATGGTTACACATGAAAAGGTAATTTGTTCATTACTACTTTTGTTAATTACTATTGCATCATTACTATTTTAAAATGCATTGACTTTAATTACGAAGTATTTCAAGTAACAACCCAAATATTTCCTATCGTAAATACCAGCATTGTATAAATATTGGATTGATACTTATGTTTTCAGCAGTTTGTTATCGATTTATCTTTTTAAGGCATAATTTGAAACATTTAGATAATATTCGGAAAATTGAAGAAAACTCTGAAGAAAAACAGAAAAACAAAAGGTTATTGGCTGTTAAGTAAATGTCATTTTTCTAAAGCTGCACAGTCCTTTTGTTTTGAATCTTTTTAATTGTATCTTTTGAACTTCTATATTATTTGTATGTTTTGTTTTCTTAACAAAATGGTTCTGGAAAAAAGTTCATAAAATATAATTGAGAACGATTGCAATAAGGGTAAAAATGTTGACTCTTTCGTTGCATATATTGTTGATATACAGAAATACTTATTCAAGATGTAAAAAGCAAAGAATTACACATTCAAAACAAGGAAGTATAAAAGTAAATGTGAATTATAGCTAAAAGCATACTTTCGCCATACTCCTTGATGTATTGCCTAACTCACAGACAATGACCGTTATAATATTTTTAAAATATAATTATCTAAATGTCAGCAGAACTTATTGCTCTCAATGTTTGGCCATAGGAAATATTACGGAGAATAATAATCTAAAAGATAGAATCAGATAATAAGATGTTGCGTTATGATGTTAAAATATCATTTTTGTATCACAAGATGCCGAAAAGAATGAAGGCCTGTCTGGCCAGAAACGGTTAATTTAGACAATGAACTTGTCTTCATTGTATATGAACAGAGAAGAAACAGTTATCAGTAGACAGTAAAAATGTTCATATATTTGAAAATTTGGCTATCTTTTGCATCGTTGATCATGTTTTTCATATCTTCCTAGTTTTTGAAGACTATAATCCTTTCTTCATATCAATTATTTCCATCATGGAACTGTTTCCTATGACATTGTATGAAAATTACCTGTTATTGATTTTGAAAAATACAAAACATCTGAAACACTGATGCACATAATAAATTTGGTTAAGCTGTCTCTTTTGTTCTTAAATTAACTACAAAATAAAGCCCTTGAGGCGTTCTTGTATCAATCTTTTTTGTACTATTTGTATTATCAAATTATATCACCTTCGCAAGATTTCATGTATGTATTTGTGTATATGAAACAACTATGTTTTGGTTCAACAAAAGCAATAACGACATTAGTATAAAAGTTATATAAAAATACATAGGATCTAAAACTTACTTAAAAATGCTTACAGTACCTGTTGAAATAGCTTGTTCACTTTTGAAAAGGTGCAGGGCGATTAAATTAAGCAGAACCAGACCTAACAACATGTATTGTAGCATTCATTACAAACTTAAAAAGTGTCTTTAATACTTTTTTTCATTAGCCCATTCTTAATCATATATGTGTGTAAACATAAATATAATGTGTTAAATACCCTGCAGTAGATCAAATAATCTCAGTAAAACAGATAAGTCGTCACAAAGCTAAATGTGTAATACTTTCCGACCGAAAACAGCATGTTAACATTAACCTAGTTTCTGATAATGAAAATATATTATTATTCGAGAAAAAATATTTTAATATCCCAGTATGACTTTCCAGCGCGATATCTGCGGTTGATTTAAAGATTAATTACAGTCGGCAGGTTAGAAAATTGTTTCCGGAACATTTATTGGTTTAATGTCTTTTATATTTTAACAATATTGAAATTGTTATGAACTGTTTATCGTTAAGGTTCTTTTTTTTAATTCCCAAACACTTCAATGAAACAATCAACAGTAATATCTTCTTGATTTTTAGATAGAATTTCCTGATATAGTATTTTTCAAAGACGGAAATTCCTTTTCATATATTACGTCAGCTTACATTTATATAGGAGCTCCACTAAGATCAAACAGTCTTAAACATGAAATTAAAAATTCTTAAATAGATCAAATTAAGCAATTAGAATGGAAATCTTCGAAGAACGATAAAAAATATACAAAGGATTAAATCGATGATTGATTTATTTGAGTAAATCTTAATTTGAAAGGCCTTATCAAATCCTGGACGGATATTTCAAGTCCCATCATGTCAAAACAATCAAAATGTAAAGAATTCTTATGATAAATTATCATTTATCCTACCTTTGTTTACAACATACCAATTTCTTTAGGTGATAACTGTTCTCCTTTTCTTAACAAAACAGAGACCTCGCAATCATGCCCTAAGGAAAATGATCTTGTGGAATAAATTCCAATTTTGATGCAGAATTGAGTGCAGATTGTTTGAACATTTCATTAGTTATACTGCTGTGTTAATTCTTGAAATAATTCAAAATGAAATAAATCTGACCCATTTGCTAAACATGGGATGTCTGATTCGATCTTCAACCATACAATCAAACCAGATGAAAATAAATTTCTACGTGATTATAATTTTTACATAATTATATGTTTTCAGTTATTTAAATAAAGAAATTTGAATGTTTAAAAATACTGACTTATATTCATATATATTATTTCTGAAGCTTTTAGGTGTTCTTTAGTGATTTTCCTCTATTAAGCATTTCTAAAAAAATCAAGACAGATTTTTTGTGAAACATACCACTAATTTATTAGTTATATGAAACATTTTAGTCAAGGAACGTTTTAATAGATTAGGCGAAATTTCTTTTATAATATTTCTCAGAATATATCATAATATCACATTTTTGTCATATAACCGTGTCGCTTTTGCACCTCCGTAAAATGTTATTGAACGGCCGTGAATATACTTTGACATTGACGTCACTTTCTCCAAACGAGATATTCCAATATGTGTCTCTTGTTTAATCGCGTATGTAAAATAAAATATTAATAGTAGAGTCGCAGTCCACGAACATTTTGAAAAGCCCTCGTACATAGCGTTCGAGCGAGGTAATGAAAACGTACACTATGGGCACGTCACTGAAAAAAACACGATTTTTCCTACTGTAAACAGTTTTTATTTTGAGTATGTGATGATCACAACATTATATTTATGTCGGTTCAATACGGAATTTAATGAAAGAGTTGAATAAAGTTATGTTATTCTAGTCTGTGGCTCGCATTTTATAACTTTATTCAACTTGTATTGAACCTACACTCATTCTATATTAGCAAATTACAACTAAGTTGAACATTTTTATTATGCCCCCACAATGTGGGAGCATATAGCGTTGCACTTGTCCGTCCGTCCGTCATTCCGTCAGTCCGTCCGTCAGTCCGTCAGTCCGTCCGTACGTCCCGAAATCTTGTGAACGCAACTCCTCTTAAACCGGATGGCAGATTTTGCTTAAACTTACAGGGATGAACAACCTTAAGGTGTAGATGGTAGTAAAGGAAGGAATTTTCGCTGCGACCAAATTTAACAGAATTATGGCCCTTTGTTGATTTTTTCACTAGATGCTATGTAGAAATTTTGTGAACGCAACTCCTCTTAAAACCGGATGGCAGATTTTGCTTAAACTTACAGGGATGAACAACCTTAAGGTGTAGATGGTAGTAAAGGAAGGAATTTTTGCTGCGACCAAATTTTACAGAATTATGGCACTTTGTTGATTTTTTCACTATAAACTATGTAGAAATTTTGTGAATGCAACTCCTCTTAAACCGGATGGCAGATTTTGCTTAAACTTCCAGGGATGAACAACCTTAATGTGTAGATGGTAGTTAAGGAAGGATTTTTTGCTGTGACCAAATTTAACAGAATTATGGCCCTTTGTTGATTTTTTCACTCTATACTATGTAGAAATTTTGTGAACGCAACTCCTCTTAAACCGGATGGCAGATTTTGCTAAAACTTACAGGGATGAACAACCTTAAAAGGTGTAGATGGTAGTAAAGGAAGGAATTTTCGCTGCGACCAAATTTACAGAATTATGGGCCCTTTGTTGATTTTTTCACTATATACTATGTAGAAAAGTTTGTGAAGCAACTCTTTTAACGGAGGCGATTTTCTTAAACTTCCAGGGATTAAAACTTTTGTGTAGATTCTAGAAGGATATAAGGATTTTTAGTCTACACCTATTTAACAGAAACCCTTTTTGAGGATTGTATTCAAAAAAATGGGGTGCAGTAGTGACACAAAAAGAAGCTAGGAAAATGAAACGGAACAGTTTGGCGTTGTGGGGGCACGGGGGTCCTATGTTACAGTTTGCTAGTCATTTTCTATGAATTAGCAAAATAAGCATGACAATCATTACATTACATTTTTTGCTTCTAATATGCCAAAATTACATCAGAAGCAGTTTTCAAGAAAAGAACATTTATCAGACTGATAAAAACAAACAAAGGAAAATTAGATGCTAAATGTAATTGGAATTTTAAAATACATGTAGTTTTGATAGCTTTTTTGTGAATTAACAAATATCATGTTCAATTTCTTTTTACGAATATACTGTATTTCGATCAAACAATACATAGCTGAATATATAATTATGCAAGATTGAAGTTCAAATTTATACAATTCAGTCACAATAATTGTGAATATTGTGTATTCTAATTAGATCTGGTTTCCAACTTTATAAGCCGCTTTTTAACATTTTTGTTTTTCATCTGATGCGGCATAAAAGTTTTGGGATTTAACCCGTTACAAAACCTAACCAGAACAACATACGTTGATTTAATATAATACATTAATCATATATCAAAAGTTCAAAATGAAAAGTCATACTGAATACACTTACATTTTGCCAGAGATTCATGTATCAATGTGCAGACAGTTTCTGGTTCTCTTTTTCCAAAGATGTTTTTAAATTAAGCACCTTCCAAGATTTATATCTCTTTAAAAATCTTTGTCAATAATGGGATAAATAATTCACATGCTGCTGAAATATCCATAAATGTAAAGAAAGATAAACACAAGCTTTGATTTAACGCTTAAATGGTTAACGGATTTATATTCAAGAATTGTCCTTGCTATTAGAAATTTGCGATAGATTCTAGTAGTCTAATGTTAAATGTCATATTTGCTTTATACGAAAAAGTATTTCTAAGCTTGCATAAACATCATATTAAATAGGTTGACATGTATTAACCTTAAACATGATTTCCTCAGGTTAATTGTTAAATGTGCAATTCATCTAGGTTCAACAACAATTGCGATATAATAGATCATTTCAGGAGTTTTTGTTATAATCTGGTGATTAAGCTATATTTGAGCAATGAATGTTATGGACATTTTCGGAACAGTAAGCCTTTACTGATTCACTTGCGTCAATCACTGTATGCTCTATTTCCCAAATTAGTATCAGTACATCCACAGTTATTGACTTCAACGACACGCGTTTATTAAAGAACATTTATTGGTTAACATTTATAATTATATTATAATAAAATGGAAACTGAAGTTGCAACATGTAGCACAGTTGATGTCATACGTCAAGGTTTTAGAGAGATCAACATTGCTGAAACACATCCTAACATTTTTGTAATTAGCAAAATGTATAACTTTAAATGTTTGACTTCCATAATTACACGAATTCACACTGAAACAGAAACTTAATGTTTCTTTAACAAAGAGTTTGATGCATGCGAAAACATTTCAAATAAGATGTAATAAATATTAAATCTTTACAATCATAACATTAATTGATAAATTGATAACCTCTTATAATTTACAATTGTTCACCTTTTTAATCAGATTATTCAGTCAGTGTCTTATGTAGGCAATCAGATCAAATCGACTATTGTTCATTGTAATTTCGGAGTTGATACGGATTGAAAGTAGTTTTATCATATGGTTTTGTATGTTTGTTTGTTTGTTTGATTGGGTTTTACGTCACACAAACACAGTAAAGGTCTTATGGCGACGTTCCAGTTTTACTGGTGGAGGAAGACACCTAAGGTGCCCTTTCGTGCATTATTTTAAGCACGAACGGGCACCTGTGGAGAACCACCGACGTTTCGTAAGCTACCTGAATAGCTTCCTCACTTAAAAAAAAAATACAACGTCTCTCAGCGGTGAGGTGCAAGTTGTTTGAAGTCAACGACATTAACCACTCGGCCACGGACGGCCCTGGTTTTGTATGTAAAAAAGCAGTGAGTATACAATTTTTATAATGTAACTAATTTCTATTATTTTAAGCACGAAGGGAACCAGTAAACATCTGACTTGTAAAGATAATGTCTAAAAACATAATAATAAAAACGCCAGCTTAGGTACAATTTTAACGTAACATGAGTGAATGTAAACTGGTAGTACTTGATTTTACTAATAACAGTACATGTTTTAAATAATGAATTTAATTAAGTTATTAATTTTCAAAGCGTAGGTTAGACCAAAATGCCGAACTCGTTCTTTGTAGTCCTTATCCGAAGACTGGCGGAAAGGGCAGAAAATTTACAATTGTTTGGGAGGTCCATCATCATTAAAGTGATGTCATAAATTTCAAAGAAAAATAAAAAAGACATTACCTTAAGACATTTTACCCAGCCGTTATGTCCGAAAAATGTTTAAAGCTACCATAAGTAGAAGACGTATTTCCCGCTGTTAGTCGCCGTCAAACAGTACATTTTATAGCAGGTAAATCCTTGCTTTATATATGCATAAAACATATTGCAATAATTCGGTCAGATGTTTTAAAGAATTCTACTTATCTCTAACTCTGATCTTAAACAATTAGTCAGAATTTGGAACAGAATCTACACTTATCAATGAAAAGACTGAGATTGTAGACAAAAGATTTATTTAAGTGAATTAAGGTAATACTGTTGAACATGTCATATATTGCCTTAGAAACTTGCACCGGCTGTCGGTGCATACCGGAATATCTTACTTGAAGTAACAACGATGCAGTGCCGAGCGTCTGAACAAGAACCCGACAGCCGGATATCCCGTCTATATCGTCTATATCGACAACCAGTAAATATCAATATTTATTTAATTTTACCCATGAAATATGGTGCTATATCAGTCAAATATATTTCATATTTTTTAAAAATAAATATGAAATATAAATATGAAAGTGGGCGGAGTCAAAAATCATATTTATTTTAGTTTAAGCAATATTTATTTATAAGTATTACATTTACATGATAATTGACAAATAATAAATAGTACGGATTGAGTAGTAAGCTTGAAAGCTTTTTTAGAAACTCTTTCCGTAATAACTATCTCAAACAGTATGTAAAATGGTAACAATTATATGCATTTTTGAGTTAAATATACATAACATTTTCACTATAAACTTGCTTCTTTACATGTACAGGATAGTTAGCAATTTACACTCTGGTTTTCCTAATCGAAACGACCTTAATAATAGAATATTGACATAAAAATGTGAAAGAAAACCCTATAGCTCTATAGCATAAATACACGTAAGTGATAAATGCACAAATTAGCACGTTTAAACTTATCAAGAAAAATAATAGAACTTTTAAACATGTTTAAAAAAATTTAAAGAAAAATAAAGAAATGGAAACGTAAGTTAATTGTTGAAATTGTTGGGTAATAGATGGTAGGAAATAAGAGACAGATTTGAGAGAAAGAAAAAGAAAGACAACAGGAATGGTCACTAAAATACTATGGAGTTGATGGAACGAGTTTATAATATACTTTTGAGAAGATATTATGCATCTAAATCTCTATTTCATATTAGTCGAAATAATAACTTTCTATTACATTTCAAAACGTTTTGTTCTGTGTAAATATGAGTGTATATGAAGGACTATTGCTTCATTTAAATCGTCAGCAATTGAATTATCACCATAGAGTAAAACGTTAAGTGTGACAGTTATTTCACTTTAATTATTAAGGAGAACATTTCGTTCATCTTGGTACCTTGGACACGAGAATAAATAATGAGATGTGTTTTCTATGTCGCCACATTCACATAGGGGACTTTCTATTACGTTTTTTGAAAACAAATGTTCTTTGAGAGAACTACAATGTGTTCTAAGTCTTGTGTGTAAAATCTGGTATTTTCTCTCACCTACATAATAATGAGAAGGCACAATTTGGACATCTTTATTAAGTCTTCTTTTGAAAATTGAAATGGATGGTGAATTTCTGTAATTAACAGGAAGATTGTTCCAGTCTTTAATTGATGATGGCAAAAATGAATGAGAATAAAGTTGTGTGTGACAAAATATATTTCTAGTGTTGTCTGCATTTCGTAAATTATAATCTGAAGATTCTCCTACTGTATCGGGAACTAATGAAGAGAGGTAATGAGGAGAAAGATTATTGAACATTTTATAAAGAAGAATTTGTTTGTGTTTGTAGCGTCTTACTTTAAGGGGTTGGATGCAAGTATCTTCATAAAGATTAGAGATAGAAACTAATTTTGTTGTACCGGTTATTATTCTGCAGGCTTCAAGTTGTATTTTTTCAAGTTCAAATTCATCTTGTTGAGTTATGTTGTCCCAATATATTTATTTTAAGGGACTTCTTTCGCCATTTTGTTTGAAAAATCTGATAATACAAAACAATTTTTTGTTGAATTTTGCTTTGAAAACTATCTAGAATAATAGAAAATGGTCTAACTAAGAAAATAAATCCGAACACCAATATCTTTAATTCAGTTATTAACGCTGTACAGACGTTTAAATAGTTGTTTACGTGACGTCACAATGTAGCGGGCAAAACAAGGTGCAATAATATATAACTGCGCGCTGTACAATTGCAGTTGCGTAGCAAGAAATAGGGTTCGTAACCATTTTTCTTTGATAATAAAATTAAATAAAAAGGTTATTTTTTCGTTTTCCGTGGAATATGGTATATATTTTCATTTAACATGATAAAATGCCACATATTTTCACTCGCCGTCCCGGCTCGAGAAAATATGTGGCATTTTATCATGTTTCGTGAAAATATATTCCATATTTCACTCAAACGAAAAAATATCCTCTTATTATTAGATATTAATATGCATTTAGAGTATTTTATTAATATCTTGACCATCACAATTAGTTTAAGGATTAACCAGCAATTATGTGACTTTTTCTGTTTTAGTGTAATCATTCTAATAAATAAATTTAATAGACATGTAAAGTAAATATAACAAAACAGTGAAGATGTAGACACCTAAACGTTTACATAACGAAACAAAATTCGTCTTCCTTTCAATACACGTATGTCCAATACGTGCAGCACATTGATTTGAGAAAAGACGACAAGGAAATTGAAGCCGGAAATTAATGGCTTTAAATTGTTTTTATCGGTTTTGGTCTGTGGGGAATTTAGTATAACTTAATTTGATCATTCTAGTTCAACGCCATGACATAGAAATTATTTGGCCTGAAATGTTTGCTTGTATCGTAATTATTGTGGGAGCCTATTTCATTCACTAATTTAATTTATTCCTTTTTTTTTCATCTGAATAAAACTTTACTTCAACAACCCTGCTCGACTGACTATTTATTATGTTTACGTACATGTATAAAATTGAATACTGTAGATAGTTGGCAAGAAATGTTGCATCTTTATTTAAAAAGACAGCAGCTAAAAAGGTTGGATATTGTGCGTATTACCATGCTCGATTCCGTATTAGAAAATCAATAATGTATTTTAACGTGAAACTTTATAAGCTCAGCTTTCGGACCCAATCCTTTTTCAGCATATTATGTTTGTATTGTGTACATTATTGTCTGTATATATATTGTGAATTTGTTCGAAATAAACTATGTTTAAACTAAACTAACGTGAAACTAAAAGAGGCATCATCGTTTGCTGATTTTACAACATTAAAATAATAATGAAGACGTACCATGTCATAACAGCATAAATGGAAATAAAAGGAAACAGACAGCAGGGAGTTGGTCATATTTTTTCAAACATTTAATGATTTATGATAATGTACCATGAATTTTGAAAGTTCTAGATTTTGTTTGTCTCGATGTATCTGTTTGTAATAACGTTCAATTATTATGACTAAAATCATCCACTTTTATAAACAATATAATAATTAATTATTATTAAAATATTGACGACATCAAAACGCAAACATGAATACAATAAATTCTTAAAAGAATCTCAAAATGAAAAATAAATAAAAACAACAACACATTAAACCAAATCAGAACACATAATTAAATTGACATAAATTTATAAACAAGAGTGCAGCAGTTGAACTTAGATTTTGGTTCTTTCACATATCCGCGTGATTTGATATCAGTTTTTAAACAATGCAGATAAAAAATCAAGCGTTTAAACAAAAATACGGGTACTGCTTTGTACGGGAACTGTTCGCATGCCAGTCAAGTACCAGCAGCTCATTGGTACGTTAGTGCTTAAGCGGACAAATGACATCATATAAATCAATTAGTTATTAACAAAAAAAAACAAGAAAAAAAAGCAAGACCCAAAATTCCATACATAGATGATAGTGAAAGAAGGAGGTAGAGATAATAAACTATTGAACATTTTATAAACTAATCAACTAAAACAAGTGACAGCTGCAAATGCAAGTTGCCTGAGGGAATGATATATATAAGTATATTTGTTTCAAATAAAAGATAAAACATGTCGTCCATTATGATGCACGATTTATGAAGCTGTTTAGTTTGTTGACATTCTGAAATGTAGATTATAAAAACAGAATAATGATTTATTTAAGTAATCAAGAAAATTTTGATTATAGCTGAAAGAAGAATCTACCCTTTGTCGGGAGTACAGACCTTAGTTGGTTCACAGTCATAAATAATTATATAACAAAAGTATATTTCTACACAACAAAGCTTCAGGAAAATATGTTAAAATTAAAATTGTTTGTATGAAGGAAATATCAAACGGAAGCGCCAAGTGCAATAACCATTAAAATATTTTATGACACTTCGACTATGCATGAGATCATGTCTCCTACACAAAACGTGCAACCGGTATATAATCGAAACCTCGTGTTGTGGGAGAGCTTTAATTTCATTAAGTTACCAAACTGAAATTGGCTCTATTGTGCATATGAAATACGTCATTGAATGACAAAGTTGTTTAACTGATTACATACGAGGATTAAACGTTCTATTTTCCATGACATGGTCTGCAGTTTGACCGTGAAAATATCTTTGACCAAGAATGTAATATAATTGATAACTGGTGAGTAAAATAATAAAAGAAGAATATTATCTTACAAATGTTTTATCGTGTTGAAATCATCATTGCACTGGAAAAAAAATACTTTTCGGAAACTAACCAAAGGTACCGGGAAGTTTGATATTGAATATATAAATAATTTATAGCGATAATGAACATGACGCTCAAGTAAATATCTCCTATACACAAACCATAACCTGTCCAATACGCTTAAATCATATATCATATGCGGCATGTGGTGGCATTCGTATCTGGACACGTTGTACCTTACTATTTCGTCACAGGATTTACAAAGACATTTCAACGATATCATTTTAAAATTAGCAATTTCGGAAATGAGCGGCTAAAGATAAATATGAAATGCCAATTCATGACATCGCATGTAGAGTACTGATTTTCAGTAAAATGGATAAAGCACATAGCTTTGAACGAAATGAAAACAATTATTCATTATTACAGATCTAAATGATTTTCCATCAGTAATGAAAAAGTAGTCATTGGACATATTGGCATTTTTTATTCAATTGAGCTGCTTCGGTTGCAATGTCTGTAGTACTAAAGACTTACCAAGCTATCATGCTATGAAGTTTAGAAATACGTTTCCTGAAACGCTTGTAAATATTGTTTTCATTCTGCCTATTGAACGAGTTTGGTACGATATACACTATGTGTATCGCAAAGCGTAGAGATTTTGTAAACGGTCAACGAATAGTATTTACTTAATTTCCCGCATTTCTTGTTAACATGTTAAGCATGCATATTTTGCTTGTATAATATTCGACGCCAAAAGAAGCTACAAACAATCGTGATACATTCTGCATTAGAAAAACTTTTCCAATCACTTTTTCTGTATATTTGTAATCATTTATTTCCCAATTTGCCTCCGACAGTTCAATTACTTCATATACATGTTGATAAGAGTAAAAGTGACCGGAGGAAATTATCTAGCATATTAACCCATGAGCATTTTGTGAAAAATGGCTGTTTTCATTGAAAAGTCTCCCGTTACAAGTTCAAATTGCTATAATACTATAAAAACTGCTTCAACACTAATCAAACTTGGCACAAATGTTGACTGGACCATTGCCCTTGCAACAACATGCTCAGGCTTTTCTGTTACCATAGCAACGAGGGGACATCTCAAAATTGCCAAAAATCACTATTTTGCGTTGATTTTTTCCATCAAAATTGATTTCAAAGTGCTGCAACTTCTCATTGGATTGAGATAGAGTCAAACGCTTTTCAGCGTTGGTTACACGTTACCTTATGATCAATCAGGGGTCATTTATAGCCTCTCACAAGTCCAAAATTTTCTTGGCGATGTGGGGAATCCGCCCCCCTTCAAACCCCCCAAACAGAAGGGGGCACATCCCCCTTCTGGCAACCCCCTGATGTATCTTTTGGTTGGGGGGCCGCGCCGAAAAGGTGGTCACTTTTTTAACAGCATTTCTCAAACAAAAACAAGTGTTTGGGGCCTGAATAAGGCATTTTTTCACCATTTGAGACAACAAAAAGGGGGTGAAAAAGGCGTTAAAAGGCGTGTATATCGCGTAATGGGTTAATTTGTTATTAAGATGTCAGACTGGTGGAATAAACTTGTACGAATTTTTAAAATATCCTTTATTCTGTAGACTAGTACATGTTTCGTTGATATCAAATTAGTTGCATCGCTGATTATACAAAGTTTGCAAAATCATACAAAGCATTTTCATGCTTTCCGTTTAAATCATTCGTTACGTTCCATTTTACTAACGACACACATTATTTTGCCTGCGGGCAACGTTACAGTTGCCTTGCAAGCGAGTGTTTTCGTAAACATTGTTCAGGGTTTTTCTCTATTATAAAATTTAATATAAAGGTTATTTTTTGTATTTGATTTAATGATTTGCCTAAAATACAAAAAGTAACATTGCATCTATTTTAACGATGTAATATAAAGCACGTTGTTATAAAGTAACGTTATTAATTCAGCAAATGAAAAGGAATAATTTTCTTTTATCTCGGTGCCAAAAAATGAGAAAGTTAATTCAACAAATTGAGCAATTATGCTCAATAAATTCAAATAGATCTTATTATTTTATAATTTCTCTGGGGATAAAAGATTACCTTTAAGAAATTGCGGCCCGGTATTCTCTAGATATTATTGGAGTTCAATCATTTTCAGCCTATTCGTCGTCTTCCTGACAATATCAATGCCAATTTTGTATTAGTAGATAATTTCATTAATGGGTATCTGATAGCTAAAATGATTCCAGTGAAAGTGCCGACACAATTAATTACATCCAAAATGACTCTATGTATTATCTTCTAATTTTATGTATTTATCTTCTAATGATTTTCAATTTATTTCTACACATTCAATATATGGACTCAGATTACCAAGGTAATGTGAAGTTCACTGAACTAAACCACCGATATACTTCAGCTACACTGGCAAAAGAAGTAGCATTTATATACTCTATCGACACTCAATTATTTCAAATGACAATCAAATGTGCAAAATGTTTATATTGTACTATACAATTGGTATGTCAATTTGAAAATGTTACTTAACAGGGATGTTTTTATCAATGTAAAACAACGTTTACAACGTATGTTATAAAGAGATATTTGATGTCTGGGTGGCATATGGAAAATATTTTCACGAAACATAATGCCAGTATCTATATTACCTATATGACGGCAAATATGAATGTAATCATTTTCCATTCATTAAATCAAATACAAAAAATAACCTTTATATTAAATTTTATAATAGAGAAAAACCCTGAACAATGTTTACGAAAACACTCGCTTGCAAGGCAACTGTAAATGTACAAAGCGCACTGATAATTATACTGATTATTAAAAGGCTAGTGACGCAGTTCAATAAACGCCGCCCTCGTGAATCAGATACTAGTACAGAATGTTGAAAAATATTGACTAGTAAATGCAATTTATTTACAGTAGTGTAACAAATAAGTAAACGTTGCCATTCTACAATTAAAGGTAAGCCTGCATTTTAGAGACAACAAACTATGCTATAATGTTAAGAAAATGTTATAACTAATCATTTTTTCTATATGATACATATTACAAAATCTTAGGTTAAACTTGAATATTTCTCTATCATAATTCAAGCATTGACACGTTGTCATAGTACGAGATACTGCAAACAATGATCCGATAAGATGTATCTTATAGTTTACTTGCTTACTTTTTATTTTAAACAGAAATATATCATCAGTATGTAGCACGCCACCACATACAAATGTACATCATTGATACTCAAAATGAATTACCAAATGTCGGAGTGTTTCTTTGATATATATGGTAAACCTGAAATTTAGTTGTAAAACCATTTTGTGTTTTAAGAATCAGCATAATAATTTCAAGTTTTATTTTAAAGGAAAGAACATAAAAGTTTTTATACATCAATTTGTAAAACAGTCAAATGTTCTTTAGAATAATGTCATAATTAGCATCTACATTCACAATTTAAATTAAAACAAAAATAATTAGTTTACAAAGAAAGTTTCTATATGATATGTTTTCCTTTTTTGTTTTGTTTGAAATTTGTAAATTTGTATTGCAAAAGTCATCAATATAAATACATCATACTTGCTATGACTATATAAAATATTTCATGCTTTTTGCAGTAATGGTAAAAATACATATATGTGTATGCTTCTTTCTAAAAGGTAGTACATTGAAGTATGCATATCATTTTGTGTTCTCTGTTATGGCTTTTCAGTTAATTTTATTCATTTATATGCAAACCTAAAATAGGTCATTAATCTGGAAATACAAGGAAATCCATTTGCAGCGTCATAGAAATACATTTTATTTCACTCTGATATTGCCTCATTGCACAATAATTTGATTAATGATGCAATCATTATCTGCGTGCTTGAAACATGCTTGTTGAACATCAGAATTGATGACGAACTGTTTACAGTCTGTCATTTTGCAGTCCCGTGAAAGCATCAAAAGATCTATATGATAAATCGTTAAAGCCTACATCTGCTTCAAATATTTTATATTGTTTTTTTTAAGTTTATTTCTTATATTATTCCAAAAGTAATTTAACTGTTTTTTTTTGTGCCATAAGCATGTTTAAATTACCTTACATTGTACCTTAACTATATTATAATCTTAGCCACACTATATAGATATTGTATATTATACAATATTTATAAAGTGTAGATACTAATTATCATTAGTTGTGAAGTTTAACGCAATTCTAAGGGCGCGTAAACTTTCCTTACGGGATCAAAATTCACCTTATACATTTAATTTAGATTTGATTGATAAAATATCAAATAGTAAATATCGCGAAAACATATTCATTTTTATTATATGACAAACTTGCACCTTTAAATACCAAGAAGCGAATGAAATCTGATTAGACGACGACGGTTTTAAGGGTAAATGTGATGAACGTTTGATTTGGGCTGAAACTGCCCTGTTTTATTTTGAAATAGACTCTGTAAGTGTACATTTTACATTGTGGTATTTATTTTTAAAATATAACTTTATAATGTAATAAATTAATTAACTGTCATTTTTTGTTGGCAGCCGGGTTGTGAGAGTGTTGACAGCCGGGTTGTGAGAGTTTGATTTTTTTATATAGAATATGCACAGGATTCTGTATAAAGTATAAAATTAGACACTCACAATTCACGCGATATTTCAAATCGTTACTTATTCCGTAATTGTTGTCGTTTTGAAGGTAGAGACATATCAAATGCATATAAAGCTAAAAAATAGTGTGTATAAGGAGTATCCTGGGATTAATCTTTGCAAATGTTAATTTATTTTCGCACTTAGCAGTATATATATATATATTTGATAAACGAATTTCAGTTGCCATATATCCTCTTAGTATATTGCTTATAAATGTATTGAAACAAGAATATATTATGATTCTGTTAACCCAGGCAGAATATCTAACGTCTGAATTAGGATACACTAAAATCTAAGATTTTATCTTATTGTCAAATTATGTATAGTCGTTAAATATGTAATATTTTATTGCTGTATCTTCCTATGCTAAGTAAATCGGCAAAATAGTTTTCGAATAGTACTTATAATAAGCTTTTTTTCTTTTCAAAATTGAAATATATTCAACCTTTCAATTCTCTTTATATAATATATTTCAGTTTGACTTTAAACAATGATATAGAGTATTTGCATGTTTTTCAATAGCTTTGATGTTAAATACAATTCAAATGGTGCGAACACTTTCTTTGTTGGTTTCATTTTTTACTAGATGTTTATTGTATAACCTTAAACTACCAAGTAACAACTTACGGAACGTCGGTGGTTCTACTCAGGTACCCGTTCGTGCCTGAAATAATGCATAGAAGGGCACCTGAGGTCTTCCTCCACCAGTAAAGCTGGAACGTCGCGATATGACCTATACTGTGTCGATGTGACGTTAAAATCCAAAACAAACAAACAAACCAGGTAACAAATGAAAGTTTTCCAGTGTAAATATGATGACCGTTTGATGTGGGCTAAAAGCTAAAATATAAATTGATATTTTAGAGATAACTATTTTAGTCTGAAAGTACAATATTATTTAATGTATGTACGTAGTACGCCTGTTTTACTTTTAAAATTACGCCGTAGGTGTAACATTGCGATATGTCTTGATATATTATAACATCAAAATGTAATAAATCAATTTACTGTCATTTGTTGTTGGCAGCTAAGTTTCCAAAGACTGAGTTGTTATACGGATATACCCAGACTTCTATATAAAATACGAAAATAGACATATCTCACGCGTAAGCTCAAAATAGTAACTTAATTCGTTGTCATTTATGATGGCAGGTAATATCACATGTATATAAAGCTAAAATAATATTGTGCATAGGAGTATCCTGAGATTAATCTTTGCCAATGTTGATTTAATTTTGCACTAAACAATCTATATGTTTGAGAAAAGAAAAACGAGTTTCAGCTGCAATATATCATATTCATACTTAATTTGTAATTACTGGTTCTTTTCTAGATTGATACCCTTATTATGTTCCTACAATATGCCAGAGAATTACCAACTTTAACAATTATTAACATTATACAAGAATTTAGTGTCCACAACTCATTTTTGAATGTTTGTTTGTTTCTTTTTATAATGATTCTAGTTTAATTGGTTGATGTGAATGCTACGGTTTAAAAATATCTAAGGAGGGAGGGGGGCTTATATGTTTTCATGTAAAAATATTATGTTATTTTGCTGTAAGCTTTTTCATAAAAAATAATAACGTACGTTAACTCTCCATTTGCTAAATATAGGAATGTACATGTATGTGATAGGTGCATATCAATATGGTTCTAAAAAGTATGAAACGTATTTTATTTGGAATGTATTAATTAAAATGTTTAGAATTATGTTAAATTACAATAATGTAAGAAAATATTTGGAGATCCTGTTCCTATATTCTGAGCTAGCCTTTAAGATCCTGTAACAAAGAGGTAAAAAAAGAGAGAACGTAAGAAAAGTTTTATAGTTTTGATGAGATGGATAATTTTCGGAACATGGCGTTTCTATGGAGCTTCCATGGCGTTGTAATGCGTACTTACGGCGTTTTAATTTGCGATTGTCTGCGTTCGGACTGCGCTTCTACTGCGTTCTTTGTACTTCGAATGCACCTTCACGGCGCTCTCGCGACGCTCACTTTGGTTTTATTTGTATACTGTATTCTGCAATTGGATGCGAAGAGATTGTGAGCGTATTGGTGGCCATGACACCACCTTAAAATTACGGTAAGAGCGTTTAGAAAAAATAAAGCTCCATAAAAGCACCGTTCACACACATTTTAGCGCAGTAGAGTATTTAGTGACCCTTGTCATGAATATGTATTTTTAACTAGTTTTATCAGAGATATTCCAGTAGCTGTTGAATATAGTAAAAAACGGCAAAGTGACTTTCTTAAAACATATTACGTTGTATCGAAAAAGAATTGACATTACATTCCCAACGTTTCAGTGTACATAAACGTCAACAATTATTTCAAAAAATGATTACATGAAATGAGGATTTAAATTTGAAAAAAATATTACTAACTCTTCTTTCAAGTTAACTTGCATTTAAATTGATACACATATCAGTCTCATTTCAGCAAGATCAACTTCGTCACCGAGGTTTTTTTAAAAAAAAAACATTTTCTGTGTGCTATGATTTAATTTTAAAATTAGTTGTATTTATACATCATAACATAATATGCAGAAATGGGAAAAGGTACACACACATTGTATTGCTGTATCTGACATTTTATCATTAGACATGTCAATCACTTTAATAAATTTATAATCATTTTTATTTTTGGAAATTCAATACGATTTAAGATTTCATGCACGCGCCATTTTCTCTTAAGTTAATAAATATACTTTTGCAAAGCTATGTCTTTAATTAGGAAAAATTGGAAGTATTCTTTTTCAAAACTATATGCAGCAGATATAAAGCTTTATACACATTAAATGCAGACACACGATTAACATATTAAAATAAACATTTGTCAAAACACACTATGAAATAGCCCATTAAATATTTTTTTCTGTTGAAACTTTTAATTTAGTTTATACAGGCACAAATCTTGATCAATAAGTTCTATAATTTCTAACACCGTCTAAATACTGCAGACTTAATGCATTTCTATTTATGGTTCGTATTGCTTTGATGCACAATAACTTGATTTGTGATGTTATCGTCATCTGTTTACAGAAAATTTGTGTTAAGCACATAAATCCTAAAAGATGTATACATTTTCTATTACTAATTCCGTCTAAAATTGTCCTACTAACATCAATATTCTAATTTGGTAAATAGTATACTGTACTGTTAAATCTCTTTCTGGGAAGATATTAGAAATTTTCAAAAAAGTAGTCTTATTTTACTCAGATTTCGTTATTTGATAGAGCAAGACAATTTTAGTTACTTAATGGGATGTGTAAATAATTGCAAAGTTCAGCTAGCTATAGCAGTCCTCTATAAGTTGAGCTTAGTTTAAATATCTACATGTGGAAGCAACTTGAATAGGTTGTAAAATAAAACGTGTATTCTTTGTACTGTTTAAACATGCATGGCTATTTGCTCATCGTTTTAAGTTGTTTATCAAATAATAAAATCGCTAATGATAGCTACCTCATAAACACAACAGCTGTTTCTGCATAAATAGTAGGCTGATAAAATACTCGAATGGATGGATATATATTTTAAAAGCTCTTAATGACAACACAAAATAATGCTTGCATTAACTTTTTCTCATAAGTCGAGAACATTGTTTATTCTTTCCAACTTCTGAAAATGATCAACAAGTATTTTAATAGTAATAGAATTGGCATAAGTAAGTTGATGATTCAGTTATTAGTGTTAAGGACTTTTTAAACAAAAGTGCAATGTTAATTTTAAACTGACCATTTTAAAAACAGTTAATTTGTAAATGTTATGTCCAATAAGCTTTCCTACAAAAAAAACTTGTTATTTTTTAATTATAAACGATAGCACTGAAGAGATCTTTACATTTACTACTGAAGAAAATACACTATCAATTGTAGGTCCATTCTACTACATTTACGAGTATTATCAATAATAACCTCTTTGTCACTGCTGTATTTCTTGGCGTATGTCGTTTAAAAGCCTAAAACATAAAATTTTAATTTCTTTTATAATTTTGAGCTGGGGGACTTTAAACAGAAATATATGCAAAGATAGTTAAGAAATATACTTTGAAATAAATTGAAAATCTTATTTTTATGCTTTTCTTAGCCCGATTTGAGTGAAAAGCGTTTAAACGCTTTTCATTTTGGGTCATTTTTTTACCATTTTAATAATTATTCTGGAAAACGAAGTGCTTGAACAATCTGAAATTTTGCACAAAGATTAATGGTCTAAAACTATATCAAATGATACATTTATTTGGAAAAAATATTTCAAGTCCCATCATGTCAAAAAACCTCAGTAGAGTCCCTGTAAGTTATTTAGTTGTAGACTGGGAAGAAGTTTGTAAAAAATGCATATTGATGGTTTTATAAATTTAACTTAAAAGTTTTTTGTTGCTCTGTGTAAAATTTCTCATCATTCTTCCTCAGTATCATGAAATGTAAATCATCTAGCCTGACATGAATGGTTATATCGTCTTTGTTATGGGATACTAGATTATTCACACACATCTGACTAAATAATTCCTTCGTGTTTTCATCTAAATATAATTAGGTTCTGACTGAAAAATCATCCTTTAGCCATACATGATCAGACAGAAATTTAGTATGAATGGAATACTGTAGTTGGTCAGTAAGAAATATTACATTTTTTGAAAAAGATAACCAGCTTATAGGTGGGAAATTGTTCGTATTCTCGTGCTCGGTTCTTTAACCAAAAGTTAATAATTACTTTAACGTGAAACTATCAGAGATTTTTGCAGTTTACCAATAGAAAAAAAACAACATGAATTCATTTTAAGGGTATACTCATTTATTACTTGATGGATACAAGAAAGTCGAGTTGATAGTAGTAAGTTGTCCTTTATCCCAAGCAGATATCTGCTAACATTGAGTGATGAATGACATAACATGGTCTAAATTTCTTGCTAGGTGTACGCGCGTGTAAATACAAGTCCTTTTGCTAACTTTTCTAACAGTTATTAGTATTACTGCGAAACGATTTTGAGATACACGTGCATCTGTTTTCATCTATTATTGTTCAATTTTTAAAACTAAATATCGACTGACTATCGTCCCTGAAATGTTTAATGATAGATGTAAAGCAACATCAAGCAAGAACATATCTTTGACCAACAAACTAAAGAATGTGTTTGAATGATACAATTTTATTTAAATAAATGACAGGAACATTACAAGGGAATGTTAAAATGGAAACAGGAGATGAGTGATTCGTCAAAATGTGCAGGTATAGTTAGTAAATTACAAATAAATGAAGCTATTTTAACTACATGTTCACGCACTGGAAAAAATGATTATGTATGCTTAAAGGTTAAAAAGATAGAATATATGACTTATGTATGATTAATAGAAACTATAGTTTGAACCTCCAAAACTATAGGCAAGACGGGCAAACTATTCATGTCTTTAAAACTGAACTGAACAAAATAGAACTTGAGTTAACATTGAAAAATGTGGTATAAAATCTGGACACAAAGTGATCCCTCGGAAGCATTAATTTTCGTTTACTGACTTATATATCCGATTTACGGCAGGTACCTTTCGGTCTGTTAGTATGGAATAGACAATTTTTATTAAATAACTATGTAAACATTGACGTTATAATATTTACCAAACGCTACAAATAACCCTCTAATACACTATTCAGAGAAACCTCTTAGATTTTTTTCTGTTATATTTAATCAATTACTCGTTATGTGCCTCCGACATTTCAATTATTTCATCTATAAATTGATAACTGTCCTTCCTGCTTAATACAAATCTGGTAAAACTACACACTCAGGACAATGAACTTGCGGATTCATATATAATTCAGTAAAATTAACTAGTATTTTGTTGCAGATTACATGAAATATAGTTCTGTACATTTGTACATTTATGATACTTACTTTCGTCAAAACAGTTCATATTAGTTTCAATAAATTAGCATTTAAGACGAGGAACAGCGTTAATTGTAATACTAATATATATGATTCGTTAAAGTAGACTATTTTTTAACCCTTGTTACCTTTAGGCAAACACTATCATTTAGTTTTCAAATATTACACGAAACATATCTAAATGAAAAATAAACGTTTCCATGAAATTATTACAATCAATATTGCAATCAATTTATATTACAAACAAGAGAAATGGTTAAACAGGATAATCAGCTACTATTGTATCTGGTTAAAGCGTCATTTTCTTTAATAAATCTTTCCTGAAAAGATACAAAAGAAATTGTTCTTGACAAAATAAGTAAGATAAATATTTAATCTAAAACAACACGTTAATTACTTAAGTGTTCTTCTTTTTCTTCTTCACCAAACCTAACAAGGTAAATGGATCAGTGGGAGTAACTACTGAAAATTAAATTAGCCATCCATTGTAGGATAGCCTTGGAGAAAAATATGTTAATTTGGATACTGTATGTTATCGATCCAAACACACAAATGAATCTACTGCATTACAACAGTTAACAGCGATTGTGGCTAAGCGAAAAATATCATTGCAATTACGTTGTTTAATCTATTTTAAGACTTTAATTTGGGGTGATTTATGAAAAGATTTCGGATAAAAAGGGGCATGCGACATCATACGTAGTTTGTAATGTGTTTTCTCTGTATTTGTTTTATATGGCTTTTTTTGTTTGGGGTCATCCTGGGCCTCTTGCCACTGGTTCATGTTGCTGCGCCTTCTCTTGTTGATCGTGTTAATCACCCTTAAAATGAAATCCCCTTTTTAACAAATGTTCTCCTTTCCTCCTATAACATTGGGGTTTATTATTTTTGTGTTTTTTTTGAATTTTTAATATTTGACTGTCAAAATAATTTTCGCTTTTTAAATTTAGTCTGACATAAATGGGTAAAAAATTAAAGTTTTTAGTGAAATTTTCGAATAAATCCCCGTGACAAATTTATTTTTTTTCGGGGAAAATACGTACTTTTATTTTATTAAAGTTTTTAAATTTTATTTTTCAAATTTTTAACACCAAAAGTATGGTCTTTCCTCGGCAATGCGATAAACAAGGAGAGAAACTTTTAAAGAACTCCACAAATAAAAAACCCAAAAAATATCAGTTTAAACATAATAGAAGCTTTAATCTAGCCCTTTTAAAAAATTTTTGTTCTTTTTCCCCAAATTTATTTGCTTACTTTGCACCAGTGATACATTGGATGTTATAATTAGATGTAATAAATGAACTAAATCGAACAATTTTTATGGAACGGATATACAACAGCTCGGATACCCTATATTTAAAGGGGGAAATTTTTAAAAAATTTTGAAATTTAAAAATTTCCCGGAAAAGCGTGGGCTAGAAATTTTTATGGGTTAAATTAAATAAAAAAAATTTAATAATGGTTATAAAAATAATTCAAAATTAATTAAATTCCTTTGAATTTTATACGGTTTTAAAATTTAGTTTTTAACTTAAATGTACTTTTTGGGTAAAAAATAACAAATGTAAACATTTCCCACCCAAAATAAAAACCAAATTTTTTGGGTTAAAGTATAATTGGATCTTTATGTCTTAAATAAAATTTGTTATATCCACGATACAAAACTATAACTTTGGCATAACAAAATTAAATTTTCAACGGGTTTTTGGGTTTTAACCCAACCATATTGTAAGAAAATTTAAAAAATTTTTTAAACCCAAAATTTTATTTCCCTATTTTAGGATTTATTTTAAATTAAAGCGAATAATTTTTCTATTTTTTGAAAAAAGGTTTTGGGTTAAAAATTTCCCCAGCAAAATTTATTACTAAAACATTTTTTATTTTTAAATTTTCCCTGGGTGTGGGTTTACCCCCAAAAATACAGTGTCGTTCTTGTATTCTAACTGTTGTGTTCAAGGGTTCAAGGTCTTTATCCGCAGGTTGAAAAAGAGAACCGCAAAGATGCAGTTGTTTCAGGAAATAAAACAACATGTTCTTTACTTATCCGGTGTTTAAGAAATAAAACGAGAGCGAGTGAAGTTTAAGCTACACACCGAATGCTTCAAATTATTAGGACTTTTCTTGATCAATGCGATACTTTTGACATACCGAAGAAATGATTGTCGTAGCAACATCTCTTAAGAATCCAATTTCAATTACGAAGTCATGTCTTATGTGTATAATGATAATGTCAATTTTACCTCATTTAGACAAGATAATGCGTTTTTATGAAAAAATGTTTCACCCTGATACATTTATTGCTAAAGTTGAAAATTACTCGAAATCGTGATAAGTTTCCTCAAAGATAAAAGACAAAAAGTACGTAAACAGTACATTGCCAATAGCAAATCACGAGATACATTATACAAGCGTTGTAATGACAGGATAAGTGATAAAAGTAAGACGAAAGCAGGAAACTCTCATTTAGCCCTAAAAGCATTCTTCACAAAGATAAATGATTTATAATGTAATATGGATGACTTTTTGTGTTTATTATTCACTTTAATGTATCTACATGATGTTTCTTGGAAATTAATTTCTCGGTAATTCCAACGGGAACAAGAGTTTTTTGTCTGTTTATTTTCCTAGTGTTTCATATTCATGGAACCATTATGCCGTTTTTTCATGAAATGATGGAATGGCAAGGACTTGCCACATTGAAGGTACCATTATAACCGCCGTATGAACACATCTACGGATATTTTTAAATTAAAACGTTCACCATTTTCTTATGTATACATTCTTCTTAAGCTGGTGCAAAGGGGCATTAATTGTAGATTGCAATTACCGCTGTCGTCAATCAAACCGAGCCTGCAACATTTTCAATTTTGTCATTTTCTATGTTCCGTAGGAATTCAGTTTTCTCTATTTTATGCATTTCACTGTTGATGTATTTTATACAGTAAAGACGTTTTTGCACAGTCATGATGGTTATTTATGTATTCAATGCAGTATTTGCAAACAATTCCCTTTGTTCCCTTGCGTCACTTAGTCTGAACAATATTTTTTCTTAAATTACATACGTACGTACGTACTTATTTACGCACGCAAGCACGTACACAAATAAACAAATCACACCACAATTTAGAAGGAAGTCAATGAGTTTTGCGAATCTTTCCTCTCCTCTCTCTTGTGTCACTTGATTTTAGCAATCCATATGGACTGCTTACACAAGTACCCATACGGGTCAATATGGACATACCTTATTGCCTGCTGCACAGTAAATGGGCCAATTTTTCAAAAATACATGTAATGCAGGCTTTTTCAAAAAATATTTTGCATTTGCAATTACTTTTTTGTGTTTTTACAAAGGACTTACTATAAAGCAAATGTGCCCAAAAGTTTTTTATGATAGCATTACCCAAAATATAGATACAGACATTTTTATACCCTAAAAATGCCCAATTTTACATGTAATGTGTTAGCATCTGATTTTTTGGTGTTTTTAGAATTAACACCACTATTATCTGTTCTAATTTATCTCTTAGATTTTTTTACATGCACATAGAAAATTTAGTAACCTTTCCGATATATATTATACTTGGTATATATCATCCTAGTTTAGTAAAATCAGACTTATGTAATGCATCAGTTTTTTCAAAATTCAATTATTACCTTTAAGCAATTACAAATAAAATAGTACTTTATTGTCTTTATCTAATGAAATATGAATTAAAAACATATGTAAAGTGTTTTCAAAACAAATTTTGAAACAATTTTACCATAGTATGCATTATAATGGTGAAAAAAAAATTGTGATGAAAAAACTGTAACGTCCGTCCCCCTCTCATAAAATATCCAATTCTAAAACAATACTCATAAAAAACAATGTTTGTGCCTATCGATAGTCTTACTATGAAAATCTTACAAAAATTGCCAATTTCTATGTTTATGAGAAAAAAAAATACAATAATGTAAATAAAGTTGTGTGTAACATCCGTCCCCGTAACATCCGTCTCCCTATATAAGGTGCTTATTAAATCTCACATGAACTGTAACTGAAAAGAGAATTTTACACTAAAACACCAAAGTTACAATGAAAAAAAAGAAGAAATAACAGAAATTAAGGACTGAAATTATGTATTTATATAAAAAATATTATTTGTGAACACCAAATTCCTTAATTTTGAAAAAAAATCAGTATTGTTTGCTATAAAAATAAAATTATTTACTTTGAAATAAAGTTAACATGTTATTTTTAAACATCAAATGGGCCTATAAGTTTATTAAAATAATATTTAAGCTTATATGAATTTATGACAAATATAATCTTTTGTTATTCTGTGTGTACAAAAGGGGACGGGTGTTACAGAAATGAACTAATTATTCATTTTTACAGTAATACTCAAACTTATCTTGTTCTGATGATGCAAGATAGAGAAGTAGTAAGTTTTGCAAATGCATAGGAATGTTTCACACAACAATAAAATAGTATTAAAAAAAATAACTTGAAGAAACAAACACAAAATCCAAAACAGGATATACAGAAGGTGTAAAACAGTAGAAATGTTGAAAGTATCTTTTTGATTAAAATTAGTCATTTGTTAAATCATATATTCTTTAGCCTTAAATAGTTAACAAATCGTCTATCCTAGCCCCTCATAAAACAGTGGGATATGGATCCTAACTATATACACACAGATGGGGCTGGCATTTTATTGGAAGTTAACGAGCTGTATATTGGGAGCTGTGTATTGTATATTGGGAAGTGTGATATATTACAAAACAGTAGGGGTGCCAATATAGGGTGATGTAACAGTGCGAGGGACTACCATATCTGTTAGAAAAGGCCTGTCATTAAGTAAGCTGTAGATCAATTAAGTCAAAGGATTTATTGAACTTCAAAATTTTACAGGCTTAAGATGTTGTCAATCAAAAAATAAAGAAATATAATGATTAAATTTCTTTTTCTTTAAAATTCCAGCATATCTTCTTACCATTTGACCCATTTAGTTATTACTAATAAAGGTTAAGAAAATCTTAAGTAAAGGATATAGTTAGGATTCCTGTAATGAAAAAGTTGGGATAATTGGTAAAAAAAAAATTCTGTATGAACCCTTCGCAAATTATTTTGAACCTACAAATTTTGTTAAATGACAAATTAGTTTGTTAAGCAGTTCATGTACACTGAAATATTTACACAGAGAATTATTATTAAAAGTTAGAAATAATGAGCTTATGACACTGAATCATAACGAAATCTTTGAAAATGCTGCTGACATATTCCACATTAATTTACTTAAAATTTAATCAAAGCGATAGTACATGTACTTAATTGCAACAATTTATAATCTTTTTAATGAAAATTTTAAATTGTTTATAATTGATGTATTTAGTAATGACAAATTCAAGCTTGCATATGTTTCAATCTGAAAACTTCTTATTTACTTCACAGTTCACACTGTATCATATCTTTTACAAAGATAAATCTTATTATATAACAAAAGTATTTTGTAAATGATTTCATGTATAGAAAGGTACCGTTGGTATGGCATTCTTTCTTTAAAACACTGTTAATGCATTTTCTGGAAACAAGGATTATTTTATTTCATTAGCAATATTCTTATTTTATTCCAAATATTTCAATGTTCAATCAAATGTAAGATAACTGGAAGAAAACTAAGTCAATGTAACCTTTCATTGTGAAACGCAAAAAGTAAGAAACTCCATAATTGTTGTGTATATTTCTACATTTTTCTCATAATTTGTTAAAATTATTTTACATTCATTGTACTATATAAAGCATAATACTCTAAGAAATTTTATTACTTGAAAATAGAACCAAAAAAAGTATGAACTATGAGCTTTAAACATCTAGTGTAACATCCGTCCCCCCAAAAATGTAACACCCGTCCCCCTGATGCAATTCATTTCCGGATTATCTGACATAAGAAAGTCCTATAATCTTTACTGTTTTATAAGAAATGTGTTTGCAAATTTGATTTAAGTATGATTTGATGTACCTATCCTTGTTTTTTTTTCATTTTGTTTCTAACATGTTTGAAAATTTAATTTTGCTAGGAAAAAACTGACAATTGAAAGCAAATAATTTTATATCTTACATGAATTTTCTGAAAAAGTTTTGTGACACTTGTCAGAATACATAATATATTAATAAAATAAAGAGAAATAATACAATTTTAATTATAAATTTTAAGATATTCAGACTTTGAGTATATCTTTGTAACATCCGTCCCCTACCCACACAGTTCACATAAGATGTAATATTTTGAAAAAAGTATTCAAAAACTTATCCTTTCTTTCCAAAAAAAATATGTTACAGACATTCTAAAGTTCTTAAAAAAAGCAAATATTTTCTTGTATGTTTAACTTTATTTTTTGACTTAGATGCTAACACAATTGGCCCATTTACTGTGCAGCAGGCATTATGAGCTTTATCTGGGAAATGATAGTTCAATATGGTGTCATATCTTCCTCATTTCTAACATTTGCTTTGCACAGCTCATAATTATATTTACTAGTAAACGCAGACAAATTAAATGATTCAAGATGCAACACCTGTAAATGTATTTGGGCTTACACTATGGAAACAGCGTGGAGCATATTTTTACTCCCTACTCTTTTTGCAGCACGAGCACTTCCACATGGACCCATTTAAATGGGTTTCTTTTAAAACGTTTTGCGTCCCATACATTTATTTAGTAACTCTGTCCCGTTTAAGAATGGTTAATCAGTTGTAATTAATATTACGTTTAGTGTCTAAAGCCAGCAATCAAACGACCAAGGACAAATATAGGTTAATGTCCATGAATATATTTGCTGTGAAAATTGAATAAACTGCGTTTCGTGTTCTCGACTTTTGCAGAAATAGGTTATTTAGCCTGAACTAGTTTGCCCGTTTTTGTGAAGTATGAAATATAAGATAAATGAGGTCAAAATCAGGCAAATAATTGCAAAATTGCTTTTGGGGCCTTAATTTCCGTCTATCGCAAAACCCAATCTCATTGAATTACTATAATTTGAATATCCTAAGAAAGATAAAATAAGATCAGTGAAATAACACATAAGTCAAGTTTGAAAATATTCGTAGTGTTTTCTATAATGCGTAAATTGAACATCAATCACTGAAGTTGCAATGATACACTTAACGTTATTTTCAAATATTTAGTTCAGGACAATTTTGATTGCTCTCCTCATTTTGGAAGTCAAGTTGATTTTTTTCTTACTTTTCAAACAGTTGATAACCTTACTTTTGTCAATATTCAATGCTAACTAAATATTGAGACATTTTATTCACAGTTGAAAACAAAACGCATTTAAAATACTTTCAATATTGAGTAGAGGGTGTTTGAATGTTTATTTTCGTAAAGGAGTCTTTTCTAACTCAAAAAGCTTAAATTACAAAAAAAAAACATAATGAATTGAGATGTTTTAACTAAAATGTAAATCTTTATAAAGTGTTAAATGCTATTTCTTAAAGGCCCTTTAAGCTACCGAGATGCTATCAGTTATATTTCCCTAACGCGTTAGATGTTTGGTATCTTGTTACAGATTCTAAAAGGCCTCTCATATGCTTTATAGACAAAATATCTTTTGCTTCGTTGATTTCCTTTGAAATTGGTAGAAGTATAGTTAATTAGTATTTTGCATGGAAGTCAAATAACTACTTTGTTCACATTGTACTACATTAACGACAAAAAACTGTATTATTTAACATCTAAAACGCTCAAAATCCATTATTTACCACATATTTTAACTTCTAATGAATAATGAAATTATTGATTTTTGAGGCACAGTGTGCCTTTAATCTGGGATCGGTTTGCTAAACTATATCTTAGCCGTATTTCTTTCGGATTTGAAAAATGTTTGCGGATTCCGTTTTTCTATACATGTATTTAACAGATACATATCGCTTAATATTAATTATTAAATATAACTTTGAGCGTTTAAAAATACATTACTGCCTACATGCAGTCATCTGACAAATGAGCGCTACAATATTTTTCCAGAGTCGTTTTGTTACAGACGTTATATTGAAGCTAATGCTGAAGAGATCTTACCATTTCTTGTGCAATGAAGTCAGTAAGCAGAATTTGACAGTGTTAGAAGATCTGCTTATAGCACATTCATATACAGAAAAACTCAATGACAGGAAGAAGGTTCATTGAATGCCGCCTTTCCTTGTTGATCTTGTTTATCATATTTCATTATTGCTTTGGGAAAATACAACATCTTTTTTCATTACTTGTTTTGGTAATTGTACAGTATAGCAATAAAATGGAAATATAACACTAAAAACAGCCAGATTGAATATGCTGCACAACACCTTCCATTTTTTTCTGGAAGGTAGTGGTATGTGGAAGCTGTCGCCTACATCTAAGAAGCATTAACACATTAACATGGAAATGATGATACTTTAAAACATCTGTAAATGTGTTCAAACGGCAGTGACAGTTCGTGAACCTGACAAACATCGATTTAGGGAAGGGAGGGAGATCAGTTGTTATAAAGTCCGAATATCACAAACTAACTGAAAAAGACACATTAAAAGAAGTAAAATCAGGCAAAATTTCACAATTAATTGACAGCATTCAATAAGGAACATTGTCACCATCCGTAAAGAAGAAGAGATAAAAACGACGTAACTAAAGCTACCACAAGCACAACAATAATGGCACGCGGACTGATCTGAAGGATCGGAATACTAACATTTCTAATTGAATGTTTGGGGGGGGGGAACTTTGCACTTATTCATAATATCTCATGTACAGACTCAGTCAACATCTCAGTCTGCAATTTTCATGTCATTTTGATGTGATTTATGATTCCGAGGGATCACTTTTCTTCAAATTTTATATCACCTTGATATGGCGCACACAATAAAGTGAAAAATAACATATTTAAAGCGGATATGTATTCACTGGCAACATCTCCTATCGACAGGTAAATTGACTGAGAAAAAAAATGATGAAGTATGTCTGACCTAGGGAACATTATAAAACATTAAATACTTAAAATGCTTTTAGTGATAATAAACAATTCCGTGCAGTTTATATCCTTATTTAGATTATTCGGTTTTGGCAATGTTTAACGGCATATATTGCTGGTATCTTGTACAGCGTGATACAGCCAGCTTTACAGCTAGTACAGACATTTGTTTACGACATGAGCAGTTAGCAAACTTGTTGTTATTAATATTAACCCATTCTATAATCGTGTCACAGGAAATAAGAACATAGTTTTTGAATGTTGATATTGTTTCCGACGTATATATAGTTAAAATTTAGAGTTTCTCATTTTAACACTTGCAGTTACGCTCATAAAAAATTTGAGAAGACTTCAGCGAAGTTTTCATTTTTTTTACGATTTTCGATAAGAGCATGTCGTTACATTTTAAAAATAAAACTAGGCATACGAGACATAAAGTATTTTCTTGAGTTGGCAAAATTGTTATGTTATTGAAATCCTATGTGATCATTCTGAAGCTTTATGAAGATATTCTTTTCAAATGGTGGATTGTTAAAGCAGGTAGCGAAACATTATTTAATGGGTTTCGAGGGGCATACTGGGAGTGGCATTGTCGAATGGTATATTAGTAAAGATACATATTTGTCCCTATGGTCTATGTTTTATTATGGCATTGTCAGTTAAATCCACTGATATGTATCTTTGATTTCATGTGTGTCATTTTCACATTGTTTCTTTATAAATGATTTATCGTTAGATATTTAGAAAGCTTGAAATGGATATTCGTTTAAGTTGCTATATTTTGTTGTCATCGCATGAGTCCCCTGGCATTCGTGTTTAGCTTGCTTGCCTTGCTAAAATATGTTTTAAACATTGAAAGATTGTGTCTCAGGAGGACTATAGATATATCATTCGCATTGTACATGTCAGTTAATATTGGGTGACTGACAGATAGATTTGTGTCGTAACATTTCCACTGTTGCTTGGATTCTAACTCACAACACCCGCTTGCAAGCGAAAGTAACAACGCTATAGATCACTGAGCTACTTTATCCATTTAAAGCTCTAAGGGAATGCATTACGATTACTTCAATGCACAATAACTTGATTTATTATGTCTGCATTAATTTTAAGTTAGGAAAACTGTTCTGGGAAACATTAATCTTTTATATGAATTTCTCGCTGAAGATCAAACGATAAACAGTCGTATCAGGTTGAAAATCAAATATGTCATGAAAATAGTAAATAAATACATCGTGAATAATATCTTCTCTGTAGAGGTTACTGTTTATGATGACCTCCGTTGAAATCTAGTTATTACATGTCAGTCATATAAATCATAAAATATGATAAACAAGATCATCAAGGAAAGGCGGCGTTCAATGAACGCAACCCCCATGGGCAAGTTGTTGCCCATGTAGTCACTTATTGTCGCTCCGAGTACATTAAAGAGATATGATTAGAAAAGATATCAACATAAAAATGTTTGATATATAAAAAACAAGAATAAAGATCAACAAGGCAAAGGCAAAGTATAAACCACCCATAAAGACCATATTTGCTCAAAAATTGTTATCGAAATAAAAAAATCTTCTTCGTTTTACTTTATTGTGTACATTGATATGACTGAGATCAAGTGGATTGGCTGATTAGATTTCAGTGTTGCCGTATTTTTCGCCTACTCCGGGATGATTGATTCTAGCACTATAAAGTGTTGAAAATTGAGTATCGCGTTCATGCTGGTGCTAGTGGCGTGATGGATGTTGCACATTTTCATTATCCCTCGTGTAGAGATTCATTCAGATTCATTGTTCATGTAATTTTGTTACGATAAATGCTTCCGAAGGAGCACCCTTCTTTCAGATATTCGAAGATGTGATGGATGTTGCACATTTTCATTATCCCTCGTGTACAGATTCATTCAAACCGAGTCTGCAATTGTTCATGTAATTTTGTTACGATAAATGCTTCCGAAGGAGCACCCTTCTTTCAGATATTCGAAGATGTTTCACACATTTTTGCAAAAGACAAATTTTTGCTGGCAACTGAAAAGTTATTCCATCAGAATCAGCAGAAAGTCGGCTGGAAACAGTTTACTGAACTACTGGCTTCTGTCATAGTTTAGAAATAAATGTATAAGGGTATATTATTCTTATTAAACATGGAGATAAAAAAATAAGAAGAATGTTAATTTTATTTCGCATTATTTTCTTAAAGTAGAGTATATTTGTTTATGTATAATGTCATTTATAACAACAGACTGCACGTCATCATACATAATTTTTATTTTAAATTTTCACTACTGATACATGTATCATAGAATCACAGTTATATAAACATCCAAACGTGAATCGGGGAATTGTTTAATTTATTCTTGTGCTGCTGCATTGAATGGCTTTTGCTGCATGAAATGTTTATTTATAGTTAAACAGCCTAACATTAATCAGGCTGTCCTTAAAAAGAACAATTAATCCATTTTCTATTTGATTGTGAAATATCATGACCTATTGAAAATACAAATCACATAACGATCATTTACTGATACAAAATGAACAGTAACTACTGTATGTGACTGATATGTGATACATTCTTTCCTTCTAGAAATATGTTGATAATATATAGAAATTGTTCCCGACAAACCACCGGCATATAAATAACAAATGGTTCTTAATAGAGTTGTCTTATTTTCAAGTAAAATCTTCACTGGACGTTGTAATATATACAATAATGACTCACAAGAATGGTGTGTGACAAATGTGTGACAAAGCTTAAACACGGTATAAATGATTTACGTGTTATTGTTAATTGAGAAATCATACAAATTAATACTTTAAACGAGCCAATTACCGTCAAATTCCTAAAAGAAATATATACGTGTATAATAATTTTCTAGGTATTAGTTTTGCACAAATCACCATCTATCCCTAACATAACATTAGGCTTTAGTGTTTGGAAACGATATATTAGGCTTTAGTTTCAACTTTTCGGCATTTTCTAGTTGGGTGGTTCCAATATTCCTACTTGAATAAAGTTAAAAATAGATAAATACAGAATCCCTAAAGAAAGCCCAACACGGCAAAATCACCCTTAGGATATGTTGCCTGCTTTTTAAATTTGTCTTTTGACGTCTTATCTGTGATATGCAGGCTTCATAACCTCTGATCCCCTTTCAAAATTCCACTTTAATTAGTTCCGCCCATTGTTTTCTCGTTTAGGGCACACTCTTTTTATTACTTGGGGACCATACGCCGCTTTTCATGGAATGACACGGAAGTGTCACATTGAAAGTTCCATGATAACCGCCGTATGAACACATCTGCAGATGTTTCTAAATTCAAAATTTTACTATTTCATGTTTAAATGTTGAATTCTGTTTAAGCCGGTGCTAGGGGGCATGGACTGTAACTTGCAATTTCCAGTACCGTCCATGAACAGGCTCAATCAAACCGAGCCTGCAACATTTTCGGTTTTGTCGTGTTGGGCTTTCTTTAGGGATTTATCTATTTTAGTGGTTGGAAACGATATATTAGACTTTAGTGTTTGGAAACGATACAAAAGTCTTTACTGTTTGGAAACGATATATTAAGCTTTAGTGTTTGGAAACTCTTGAGCAGGTGACAAAGCTGTAAATGATGTGATGTTACACTTTCTGTTCCCATTAACAAACTTAATATAAACGAGTTGCGATTTTCTCCTATTCCTCATTGTTATCATTGCTCCCGAGGTATCTCCCCGTTGTGAAACATTCTTTAAAGTCATTTGTTTTTGTCGTCTGGCTGGATAAATCAGAAGTTAACCATCTGTTACTTAACTACATCATGTATAGCAAAATCTTCTCCGGACAATTCTCTAGTTATTTTCACCGTTTGAAACTATAGACTAACCTCCGTGAAAAATATATTGGAATTTGTTTTCATACCTACAGTTTTTGCATTTGTTATGCATACTCTTTTAGATTAATTGCTATTAACAAATACATTAATGACACATTTAGATGATTTAGATTTTAATTAGACGAAGGAGCCCCTCAAGTTATCGACACGGAAATATTATGTAATCATACTGTCATATGTATGGTTGACTTATTAAAAGAAACGTAAAACTTCTTGAATCTTTAGATAGTTAAGATTATTTCCTTTTGAAAATTTCTAATTCTTATATATAAAACGAGTCTGCATTTCTCAGATAATTTTGCTGTTTTTAATGCTTCCGAGGGATTACTTTTTTCCAGGAATAGGAAAATATTATAAGCAAAAGAAATATTTGATTGCATGTAAAAATCTGCGGTACCATATAATATTCATGAAATTACGGCAACGTATTTTGTTAGATATTCCGAAGACCAAACGAAAGACTTTTATACTTAAGTGCAGACCCATTTCAATTTTACGTTGTTAAGGAAACTTTGTGCCCTGCCCTGTTTTTATTTGGGGTCCTCCTGCGCTTCTTGCCATTGGTTCTTGTTGCTGGGTCGTGTAGGGGTTGCGTTCATTGAACGCCGCATTTCCTTGTTGATCCTGTTTATCATATTTTGTAGGTTGAACAGCAGAAATGATTGATGCAATCACACAATCAAAATTACTAATTCATACCATTTGATAATACACTCTAAAACAGGCGAGCAGTGCATTTACTAAAGGATTTAAGCATACATTACGGATTGTTTTTTAACAGAACAACTTCAAAGCGATCAAATGTCATTTCATTCTGACGTTCGGGTTAATACGTATAGAACCTATTTTGTGTGCCATAGTTTTGTCAATCATTGTTATACTATCTATACTGTTGATCGATATAAAAAGATGACTGTGCCTGTCATTAAAGTTGTATTTATTTAATTCTCGAAAGGACGTCAAACACGGCAAGCCTGAAAATGGTTTGATTGAGTGTGTTCATGGCCACTAGTAGTAATTGCAAGCTACCTCCATCCCACTCCCAGCCACCTCCATTTAGAAGCGACTTGCTGGGTCGTGTGGGGGTTGCGTTCGTTGTGCACCGCTTTTCCTTCTTGATCTTGTTTATCATATTTTAGGCAGAATTCAACACTTAAACATGAAAATAGTAAAATTATGAATTTAGAAACATCCACAGATGTGGTTGCAATACAGTTTGTTATAATCATAGCCCGTCAAAAAAAATACACTGTTTTCTGTTTAATTCTAAATTTAAAGATTTAATCAATTACTGGCATACTTATTGCATATTGAGTAGACTGTGCACGCCATTTTGTTGTCACTGTAGTTGTGGACTACCACGCATCCATTTATTGACACATCTTAAAATAGTTCAATTATCTGGCATGACAAGTAAATCCATTTACATCTGCATTTTCATTTCTCTTTGATATTGCCTCGTTGCACGATAATTTGATTAATGATGCCAGCATAATCTGCATGCTTGAAAAACATCCGATATTGTTGACGAATTTCTCTCTGATTTTACCATCTAATGAAATGATCAAACGATAACTATGCCGGTATCTGCTTTAAATCAATTTTTCTATGGAATTATCTAGAAATTATGCGGGATATGGCACTATCTACAATTCAGTGAACTCTGTTGAAATATAGTTTTAAAATGTTTGTCATGTATGCCTCTGTTTTATTTGCCCGTGTACCCTATACTGTGTGGTGTCCTGCTGGTTTCCTTGCCAATGCTCCTGTGTTGGGGGATGCGTTCATTGAATGCCACCCTTCCTTGTTGATCCTGTTTTTCATGTTTTAGCTAATTATATATAGAATGGAAATCTTTTTGTAAGTTTATTTGCAGTAATGTAGCCAAGTATGTATAAAATCTGTACTAATTTAGTAAGATAATGTTACAAAACCATGCAGTTGATACTAGTATTTGAAGTCAGCTATCTAGTTTTAATACGAGGGACATACAGAAATGTATTTAAAAAGGGTCAATATTTAATACTATAAAGACTGGATGATTCTGAATTTAAAAAGATTGTACCATTTTCATGTTTAAATGTAGAATTTTGCCTAAGCCGGTGCTCGAGTGTATGGATGGTAACTTGCTTTTTCCAGTATCGTCCACGAACAGGCTCAATCAAACCGAGAATGCAACATTTTCAATTTTATCGTTTCGGGCGTTCTTTAAGGATTCCGTTTTACTCTATTTTATGAAAATAATCTTTGTTGGTTTTGATTGTTTGTTTTTATAAGTTATGTGGCAAATTACTTGTAAAATACATCATATTTACAGATAAATATATATTAATCATCCCACTCATCAGTTCCTTGTCGGTGTAACAAAAAAATGTTGGTTTGTTTCAAATTAAAATGCCACCTCCAAAAATTGCAACATAAAACAAAAAGGTTGAACATTGAAAATATACAATATTAAAAAAAATAAAAATGATTGCTACGATTTTTGAAATAATGTGCTCATTTTTAATTAAAATTTTATAAAAATTAAAAACTTATTTGAATTTATTTTTAAAGATTAAAAGAAATTTCAAAGAATTATTTTTATAAAATGGAAATTTTATTGTACGTTTAAAAAAACGTTTCCCGTTTTATTTATGAAAAATGTTCGCAGTTATATAATATCTTTGTCATGTTATTACCTAACCTTTGAAAACCATAATCGCAATGTCTGTCTGATAATCTCTGATAATGAAATTGAAAGGTTTTTGTTGAAAATATGTTGGAAATTTGGCGTGGGCTAAATTGACATTTAATTGACATTTCATAGTATAAATGTTTATATGCCGCGCTATTTTCTTTTGCAATAATGGTTGAGTTTGAGCACTTTGAATATTATTTTTTATTTCCTGATAAAATATAGCAGTATAATGTTATTAATTAATTTACTGTCATTTGCTATTGACAACTGAACTGCTATTGTACATGGATTAACGTGGGGTTTTCGTATATAAAAAATTTTAAACAGAGAGACAGAACTCATGAGGTATTTCAAAATTATAGCAGCTTATTGGCGTCCGCGCCGAAGCGCGGCGCCCTTATGGAATGAAATCAGATTTTGTGAAAGGGCGACAGCAACTTCTCGAGCCTTTTAGTCGGTCATAATAAAAGCCGATCATTCCGATCGGTATGAGGGTGCTTGATTGAAATGTCGCGATATGTTACAATGAATAGCGAACTGGAGAATTTCGCAATGCAAACATTTTCAAATGAAATAACCTTTTCCGTCAATAAATCGCGCTCTTCGGGGTTTTTTATTTATCATTTTGTAGTACACAGTGGGTTATCATGGTATGTTATTGTTGTACATGTATCCTAGAATGATTGATGACCTAAATATTCCGAAAATCTGTTTATAGATATATCTATTTATCACTCCTATCGGTAATTCCCGGTCTCCCCCGGTCTATTTTGACCGGGATTTACTAGTGACCGGCGAATAGTACCACACGTTTATTGTCCGGTCTCTCCCGGTTTTGGAGTAGATGTTTGATATCGTTACAATTAAAAAAAACAACAACAACAATAGCATGTTTCATTTTATCTTTATGAGATAAAAACAATAAATATGTACAATAATTGAGAAAAAAGTGCATTTTTATGGTATTACATGTAATATGACATTATCAACTTTGAAACATTTTATTTAATTTGTTATCCGTGTTTAGTAAAGATGCCGAGGAATTATGCAAAGTTACAATTTTATGAACTATATAATTGATTGATAATTTAAAAAATGATAAAGAAAAATACAAATGTACATGTACATGGTTTAAGAATAAACAATATTATATATTGAAAGATAAACCATAATTTACTGACTTTTTCCAGTAAGGTTTTGACTTATAATCGTCGGTCAATATGACAATTGAATTCATAAAATTTATTTTACAATTTTAATAAAAAAAAGAGTAGTAAACATAAAAACTCAGTATTAAAATAACACATAAAACACAAAATAAGAAAAGAAAACAATATTCATAAAAAATTTGTATATTTTTTTATTAAAATTAATAGATATTACAATTATTGTATAATAAACTATTATGCTCAACATGATCAACATGGTAATATAACAAGTGTCATATTTTTACTAAGTGTGAACAGATACCTAAAGAGGAGGTCTTCGCTAATAGCGATAACATAATAAGGGACAATTACAAAGGTGTCGTACGTGTTGATCATGCGTTACACCACGGATTTATATTACTTAAATCCGTGGTTATGGATTATAAATGATTGTATACATGTATATCCGTTGCTATTAATAACCACGATCATAAAGAAATAACAAGTAATATTCTAATCTCTAGCATGCCAATCAAAGTTCATAATGAACAATGTCTTTCGTCCGATCATTCATAAGTGATATACATTTCTGGTAGTTTATAAGAATATCTTATCATCATATGTCTACTAGTTCATCTTCACTTGCTGCATTTCTTGCTTGGACGCCCTTTGATGCTTAGCATCAATGCTTTTCTTGTTTTGTTTACTTGAACGGAGCAAGAGCGTTTGACGTCAATAAACAGTTTGCAGAGCAAGAATTTATTAGAAGTCTTTGTAAATGATTATTTAATTTATTAATTTAGTACCTAACAATTCACGTTTGAATTCCAGATACTATATAGCAGTCTATAGAATATTTGGTTGATGACTAATTTTTCAAGTTTAGTAAAAAGCAAGACATTGTACTTGGAATGGTTAAAAATTTCCATAAATGATCAAATGGAATTCTTTGTCCCTGTAGTTATTTGATAATGTACTTGTACACCAAAGTGAGTTAAAATGAGTATCTATGGAGTAAATGGTTAAAAGAAGAAGAAAACAAAGAAACAAACAAACAGTAAAAATGACAGAAGGCCAAAATGCTTCATATTGATAAAATTTCTGTCTATTTAGAGGGGAGTAATGGTACATTTACATTAAAAAATGTGTTTGTTTGGTGATTTTATTTTAAGTTTTTGAAATGTGACACTTTATTTAAGGTACGACTTTACAATAAAGTTAGACGATACAGACACACTGATTTAAGAACAATTTACACCTGTATCTCATTTATATCTATAATAGGCTTAAAGATTAATTAACCTTTTAACAGGTAATTTTGTGTTGATGCAAAATTTTAATAAATGATGCTATCGTCATCTATGGCACAGGAAAATTGTTTCGGGACATAGGTTTTTCGCTGGATCTCAAAAATGCAAAACTGATAGGCCCCCTTTTTAGCTAACATTTATAATTTAGAAAGTATTTGTCCTGAATTTAATTTCTTTATAAACTTTAACATCAAAAGTTCAGTGACAAAAGCTTAGCAACGATTACATATTCTATCATTTCGCAAGTTAATACAGTCAATCAAAATGGAAGTCTCAGCATACGACAGCAGATTGCATAAACATTAAAATATTATGTGCCATTTTTGTACAGTTTAAACTTAGTGCTATTTGCTTACAGTTTTATAGTTTTATTTAAACTATAATCGGGTTACCTAACAATTTCCGGATTTAAACAGCTGCTTTAGACTTCAATTCAAGAACTGATTAAATAACACCAGTTTTATAAGAGTGTTGTAGATGTTTTACCATATTCAGAGTATGGCAGACTATAATACATGTATAAGTAGAACGTGTGTGAACGACGGATTGTAAGGTGTAACAAACCTTTGAAATTGCAGGAAATACGAAATACTTAACAATTAAAAATTATCCTTAAGAAGTCGTAAAATCTTAAGAAGACTCGATATTTAGACAAACGGCATGACATCATCAAATTATTGCGATTAAATGTTTGTTTGAAAATCTTAACTTCTTTTCATCCTTTTAACAGCAAAGCAAAAACGAAACACAATAAAACAAAATCATTTAAACACCTAACAGACCCCTGGCGACAGAGAAAAATAAAACATTCCAGACAAATCAAACATTTAGTTTTTTTAACATTCAACACCCCAAATATGTGTAAAGACGGCACAAAAACTAACTTTGACCTTATGATGTATTAAATAGTTACTGTCTAGCGTGGCATTGACATACCTTATAATCACACTTAAAATCAGAAATATCTTACGGAACGTAACGTGTTATTTTGCGGCACACAAACCAAAGGTAGATTCCTTTCTTTTTCTGCAGTTTAAGATTATCATTGTCAAAAAGCATTGGTGTTGAAGGTACAAAATGAAAGAAAATGTATGTTATTTACTAGTTTTAAGTCTTGATATTATATTTGTGTGCGAATGTTGATTTTCATTTTTTCTCTTTTTTGTTGTTGTTTATTTACGTTTTTTGTTCAGTTTAACGTCACACCAACATAGTAAAAACCTATCAATTTATGGCCTATTGATTAATAAAAAATATATAGCGTTTCCAATTTAAATGTTACAACTTGGCACGTTTTCCATCAAAACAAAATCATATCAACTGAATATGATTTAACGCATTGAAGATCAAAATAGTCAGGAACATTTATTAATCTCTAGTAAGTACAAATTGTAAAATGTGGACAAGATATTAAGTTTCTTTTGAAAAACAGATAAGTTATGGATGGATCAAAGATATTGTGGGGTTTTCTAGGTCATTATAAGATTATGTAGAATACATATCTCTTGTAAATTTGTGAACTGCCAGTAATTATCGTTATGGTCGTGGTCGTTATAATTATATCAAAATCTATATCATAAGAAAATACATATAGTAGTAAAGTCAAAATATCATCATGGTATTGGGAAGTTGGTCGCTAAAAGAAACGTGTTTAGCCCCTTTGTTAAATTTTATCAACAAAGTGCGCATTAAAAACCCAAGTGTTTCTTCAACCTTGCAATGTTTCACAAAAGTACTAAAATAGCTGTTATCTTTAATTTTGAGACAAGTGTCGACGCTCGAGTTTTCAATAAACATTTATACTTGAATTATAACATTATAGAATGCCATGTTCTAATAACAAAACATACTGGGCATTATATTGATACAATGATACAAAAGTACTGCAGCCTTTTGGTAATGTATTGAAATGCAACCATTATATCAAATACACTACATACATGCAAATTGTTATTAAAATCGAATCAATTTTCATACGTACCGGTGCTAACATCCAGTGACTATTCCTATATCATGGCATTAACATACAGAACAGAACAGTACTTTATAATCTCAAATCAATAGACATATGAGATCACGGAGAAAATGAAAACTTGTCACAATGCGTTATTCGTTACAATGATTATCTTAGTAACCATTACTCAAAAAAATATGACAGCTTAAAGTGACATACAGAAACATCTTTAATGTGTCGATCTTATAAATTCAAAATATCCATTGGGAAAGTTCAAACCACACCAAGAGATGATGCTATAATTCACTTTCAATATTTCTTAAGTGATTCTAATGAAGATATATGCGACGTTTTATTATTATGATTTAATCACACTTTACACCCAAATTCTTTTTTAATTAATTTGTCAGTTTTGGTTTTGGAACGTAATATCCTCCGATTGTAACAATAAATAAATTAAATTATAACAAGACTGTAAGGTTATTCTAATTTCTGAAATAATTATAACATCATATTGGAACTGCTGGGAAAACATGAAAAGGAAACTAAGAATTGCTGAGATATTCACTGATATTAATGATACCTGGCATGCCATGATATTAACTTCATGATTACTTTATGAAACACCACTGAAACATTTATGCACAGTCAATGTGCAAACTTTTATAAGCTCACCTGTCACAAAGTGACAGGGTGAGCTTTTGTGATCGCTTTTCGTCCGGCGTCCGTCCGTCCGGCGTCCGTCCGTCGTCCGTCGTCCTTCCGTAAACTTTTGCTTTAAATGACATCTCCTCATAAACCACTGAGCCAATTTCATCCAAACTTCACAGGAATGTTCCTTTGGTGGTGACCTTTAAAAATTGTTCAAAGAACTTAATTCCATGCAGAACTCTGGTTGCCATGGCAACCGAAAGAAAAATCTTTAAATATCTTCTTTTAAACAACCCTAAGAGCTAGAGCTTAGATATTTGGCATGAAACATCTTCTAGTGAGTGTCTACCAAGTTTGTTCAAATAAAAGCCTGGGTCAAAATTGGCCCCGCCCCAGGGGTCATTGATTTTCCCTATATGCATATAGTAAAAACTTAAAAAATCTTCTTTTAAAGAACCCAAAGAGCTAGAGCTAAGATATTTGGCATGAAACATCTTCTAGTGAGTGTCTACCAATTTTGTTCAAATAAAAGCCCTTGGGTCAAAATTGGCCCCGCCCCGGGGGTCATTGATTTTCCCTATATGCATATAGTAAAAAACTTAAAAATCTTCTTTTAAAGAAACCGTAAAAGCTAGAGCTTAGATATTAAGCATGAAACATCTTCTAGTGAATGTCTACCAAGTTTGTTCAAAATAAAAGCCCTGGGGTCAAAAATTGGCCCCGCCCCAGGGGTCATTGATTTTCCCTATATGCATATAGTAAAAACTTAAAAAATCTTCTTTTAAAGAACCCAAAGAGCTAGAGCTAAGATATTAAGCATGAAACATCTTCTAGTGAGTGTCTACCAAGTTTGTTCAAATTAAAGCCCTGTGGTCAAAATTGGCCCCCCCGGGGGGTCATTGATTTTCCTATATGCATATAGTAAAAACTTAAAAATCTTCTTTTAAAGAACCATAAGAGCTAGAGCTTAGATATTTGGCATGAAACATCTTCTAGTGAATGTCTACCAAGTTTGTTCAAATAAAAGCCCTGGGGTCAAATTGACCCCGCCCCAGGGGGTCATAGAATTTCCCTATATGCATATAGTAAAAACTTAAAAAAAATCTTCTTTTAAAGAACCAAAGAGCTAGAGCTAAGATATTTAGCATGAAACATCTTCTAATGAGTGTCTACCAAGTTTGTTCAAATAAAAGCCCTGGGGTCAAAATTGGCCCCGCCCCAGGGGGTCATTGATTTTCCCTATATGCATATAGTAAAAACTTAAAAAATCTTCTTTTAAAGAACTCAAAGAGCTAGAGCTAAGATATTTAGCATGAAACATGTTCTAATGGGTGTCTACCGAGTATGTTCAAATAAAAGCCCTGGGGTCAAAACTGGCCCCGCCGGGGGGGTCATTGATTTTCCTTATATGTGTATAGCAAAAACTTAAAAATCTTCTTTGAAAAAACCCAAATAGCTAGAGTTTAGATATTAAGCATGAAACATCTTTAAGTAAATATCTACAAAGTTTGTTCAAATAAAAGCCCGGGGGTCAAAACTGGCCCTGCCCCAGGGGTGTCATTGTCTTTAACTATATGTGTATAGTAAAAACTTTAAAAATCTTCTTTGAAAAAACCCAATGAGCTAGAACTTAGATGTTTAGCATGAAACATCTTCTACCAAGTCTGTTCAAATAAACAAATAAAAGCCCTTGGGTAAAAATTGGCCCGGGGGTGGGGGGCCTATATACAGGTGAGCGACCTCAGGGCCATCATGGCCCTCTTGTTTATTAAATAATCTAACTTTTAAGTGTAGCACAATTGTAAAAATTGAAGTTAAACTTTAAATAACTCAGTAATCTATGTTTGTTGTACAATTTTATGTCGTTTTTGAAACATAAAAAACATATCTGAGCGATTACTTTAACTGTTACTTCAATAACATTCTGCTAAAATAAATACAATAAAATTTTGACATACTCGTATTGTTAAAATGGTTTGAAATATTAAGCAGTATAATGACATTTTAAGGTCAAGTATTTTACTGTTAGCGATATTTTTCAACTGAGAAGGTGCATAATTTTGACATCAAAAACAAGTTTCATTGGTTAAATATGACAATAAATAGTATTTTATCTTAAATCAAACATACAATTAAAACAAGTGCTTTTATTGCACAATGTAACGGTATGGCAGTGAACGGTGTGTATTCATCTGATTTGATCATTTGATCTTATGTTAACTTTTGTCTCAGTTGTCTGAAAGCATTAAGGGCTGATTGCATAAAGTATTTTTGTTTTGCAGTTTTGCTGTCATAATTTCAACAAAGTTATTCATTGGCTAGATACCTTAACAATCTTTTGCTTCTGTTGCTTATTAAACATTACAGTGAAATTAATTTTTTAGTATTTTGTATTAAGTCATAGTATTATTTGTGTGCATTTTACTACTTTTATGACAAATAATTTCACATCCAACGCCTATTTTGACAGGGGATAAGCATTTTATATTCTCTTTATTCATTTTTTTAAATTTTATATAACTCTTACTCTTTGTTTGCCCTTTGTAAGCAGAAATGTTTAAATATTTGTTTTGAGGCATACTGTGTCTTTAAGGTTTCAGTTAAAGCGGCCCCCAGCTTGCTTTTTATTTAGAAAACCAATTTTGTGTTGTTTCAAAATATTCACACAAAGTAACATTAAATCTCAGAAAGGTGGTATGTAGTTCATGACAATATGCTAATAATTTATATCAATGAGAATATTAATTTAGGAAGACATTCAATTACATGTTCAGTTTTTCATTGGGGGTATTTTAGAGGCCACAAGCTATGTGATATATCAAAATGAAATTATTATATATATTATAATAACTTTTTGAAAGGTTAAAGAACCAAACTAAGGCTCACTGAGATAGATGCCATGTTGCAATAAGAAAATGTTATGCTTATAAATACAGTTATATGTTTTGAATTTGATTGACTTTGTTACAGGCATATTTTTACTTTCATCGATAAAAATAATGTAATTTTTTAAATAAATTAAATTTACTGTAAAGTGTTTAATTTACTTGCTTTCAGATGAAAAACATATATTTCTAAAATATACGCATAACGTCAGAGCAATGAACTTTTGGACTTTTGGTCAAAGACTAATACTAATACTTTTTGACATTTAGTCAAAGACTAATAGACTTATTGCTATAATGCGTGTACTTTCCTTGACCTAACATTTAACAAATATTTTCATATAGACTAGCAATTTTTCTAAGAGTTAAAGTAAACCACCAGGATTATGATATATACATGAAGCTTATAAGAAAAAACATAATGCTATTGACTAAGCCACTCTACAGCAATAGACTTTAATATTTAAAACGTGTCCTCATTGTAATAAAAGTTTGTTTTACAAAGAGTATAACTTTAAGTATTAATACATTTACGGTGCATTAATGATGTAACTTTCACATTTATTTACCAATATTTGATATTTTATTTTAGCACTGATGTTTTACACATCTGCGAATACATCTGTGGATGTTTCTGAATTCAAAATGTAACCATATGTATGTGTGAATAATAAATTATGCTTAAACCGGTGCTAACGCGCGGAAACTTGGACTTTCCAGTACCGTCCATTAACAAGCTCAATCGAACCGAGCCTGCAATATTGTCAATCTTGTCGTTTTGGATTTTCTCAATTTTAGTTAAAATAGCTTGTCTATACAGCAGTTTGGTTTCTAAAATATCATCTTTTTATTTTCGGGTGTTATTTGTTTTATTTAAGTTTCACTTTTGTTTACTGTTTGCTTAGAGACTGAATTTAATAATCTGTTATCATAATTTTATTAGCCCCTTATTACTCTGTATGGTTGTACGGTTATAACATATATATAAATTGAAAAGGTGCTTTGAAATGATGCAAGTATGACATTGAAATGAACAAACTTTATTGCGTTTATACATGGAAACCAATATGTGTCATATGTCTTAATCATCAACGTCACATAGTAACCATTTAAACAGCATTCAATCAAGAAACCACATAAGTGATACAAAAGGACAGATATTAGGGTATTCCGCAAAGAAACGAAACAAACAAAAAGATAATTAATAAATAATTTTGCACCTACATTCTTTACCTTTATTACATTTGAGAACGTGTAATTTGCAAGCTAACAACACACCGTTCAAATGAGCTCATTACATTTCCTATTCACATATAAACTAGATTGTGGCCAAATAATACAAATATATGATGGTTGATTGATTTGTTAACAATTAATCAAGCGAATTTTTCTTAAAACTATTCTTAAACCTTGTGTGTGTAGTTTCATGTTGATAGTGAAACAATAAAAAAGACAATGAGATGAACGATACATGACCTTATATGTACTTTCATTGATAGTTAAGGTTGATTCTTTAGCAGTTTCCTATGTCAGTCATATGCCAGAATTTGTCACGTCTGCGTCAATAAAAACAATTGTGTGAGCCAAATGACATCAGCAACTTCTTTGTCTACACTTTTACACATCGAGTTAACAAACACGTGATATATGGTGCACAGTGCAAAAACACATTATTTGTCCATAGCATTTGAATATACAAATAATTGATATCAACGACAGCTTTTCAAAATCAATAATGTGTCTAAGAACAGAAAATTTAATTTCCCTGTTTAACATCAGGTCATAAACAATACGGATAATAAAGGAAAGTGTGTAACATTTAAGGCATTGCTGTCTGGGTTTGATTGTGTTTGTTCACGTACAAAAACTAGTGTATGCCATATCAAAGTATGGAAAAATGTTTGCAAGATTTTTGGAGTTTGAAAAAAAAATGTTTTTTTACTCAATGTATCAGATGTAGAACACTATTTTCAATCTTAAGAGGACCATTCCTGTCAACGAATTATTGACTTTATATTACTGATAATCAAATTAAAACGAAATAAGCGAGTGAGATATATCTCCCAAGAGGACATTATTTTATATTCTGATTTCACAAGTAATCATATTGTTACATTTTGAATCCATGGGAATATCGATGGTTCCTATAAAATGAACATTAATAGAACATGAAAAAAAATCTAGTTAAACAAATAAAAGGTAAAAACAAAACTGTGTTAAAGTTTGATCTTCAAATTATGTGACATATGGCTATATATGTAAATATGAATGTATATGTTATATAGTAAACAATAAATTAAAAAAATTGGAGGGGAGAACAACACATCAAAACACCAGGTCGGTTTCTATATTCATTAAAACTACCGCTTTCGGGTACTATATAACCTTCATCAGGTTATCAATTTTCACAAATTATAGAGCTAAGGTATGACTATTTGTCAGATGTTACTAAATATAGAAAATGTGTTACTAATTATAGTAACGTTTTGGACATTAGCCAAAATTAATTGGCAGTGTTCCAGAATTGTTGATTATTTCAATTACACTTGTTATTAATGGGATAAACATTATAAATAGAACAAACGTTTATGATCTGTTCATTTTCATTGTTGAATTGTCCCAATTCTTCTTGTAACAGGGTTGTGTTGTTGTCCGTTAGTTTTGAAGGTTCATATATAGGCGATATTGGTTCCAGTATGTTGAAAAGGAGGGTGTTCTGTCGGTGCCCTGGGCTTGTGCAGCCATTTTTTAGTTCTGGTTTGACTCTAAACTACGGAGTTGATGTAGAAACCGACCTGGTGTTTTTATGTGTTGTTCTGCCCTTCCAATCTTTCACTTTAGGTTATATAATTGTTCATTGACGTAAGATCTCATGTGTCCTTTGGAGTTCAAAGTCACGAAGGCAAAGAGTTATTTACAAATTAAATTAACAACAAATGTCATGTGTATCTGCTGTGCGCTTGTGAATTAAACCAAATGTAAAAAGACTTGATTTAAGACATAATGACATTTACATTTAGCTAGCAGTTATCCACTAATTGGGTCTATGGGCCATTAAATGTTCGAAAAGTCATTAACGAGAATAATAGTACACTGACTGGTGTATTAAATCAAACATGATTCAATCTCAGAGGAATTGATTAGCCAGAGTTTGTTTGATAATTTGTCCTTGAATTGTCTCATCAACACATGAAAGATCGTTTCTTCCTCTTTCAAATCAGTTTTTTTTTGTGTTTATCTGAAGTTTTCAACACCCTTGCAATTGCAAAATATTACAATACAAATGATAATAATGTTGTATTTATTTAATGATTCATGTGTCTATTATCATAATATATTTTTTTAAGTGTCTGAATAATTTTAATACGCGTGAATGCGGTATGGAAATAATATAAGCTGATATACAATATTCGATTGCCAAAAACTTCAACAATGTATGTGTTTTTTTTTTAATGTTGCCGAGGTTCATACATATTACTAATACTATTGGAAGTTAAACGTAAACAGATCATGAATCAAGATGTGAACTTACAAATGCTCATCAAAGCTTTTTACTTTTGCTTTCAAACATAAGTTATACACTGTCTTATTACATTTAAGTTATCAATATATATTATATATTTCGATCCAAAACTATAATGAGCCCATCATACAACATTGACATTTAACGCTCAACTGAAGTTGTATTCTATTGTTTATCTTATTACGTTTATTCTTTACATTAAGCAAGTATTTGCCATTTGTTCTCGGCAATATAGTTGTACCATACGAATGTCCCTTTCATTGCAATTCTATCTTAAACAATTAAACCTTCATGTAATATAACTAATGCAAATGTTCATTTATTTTGTCGATTAAACAACCGATGCCTCGTTAATGTTTTCTTCGCACAAATGACCAAAGGAAAATTGTTGTTAGTAGCTACAGAACACTTAACATAGGAATCTGTCGTTGAGAATTGCGGTAATTGACACTACGTTTCCGTGTTTATGATAAGAAAGCACTTATTACGGTACCGGTTCACTGATTGGTGTGGTAATTGAAGTCTGGAAATATCTCAAAGCTTAAAGTCTAGATAATTAAAGCAATGTCTTAATTAGTGAACATGCGTCAAAATATATAGACAAATTTTACAAGTATGTGATTTTCATCCTGAAGTGAATCGGTCCAGAATAGAAAGTCTATAATACCGTGAATAACTGTGTTGATAGTAATTCAGTATTATATGTGACAACAAAGACATTGTCTATGTCATAAAATTAATTTGCAAACCACGAAGTAATTATATATGCATGTTATTGGTAAGTGGGTGATACAAGATCCTGCATAATTTATCTATCTATATATAGCCGATTGAAAATTGTTCTAAAGCAAAACATAATTATTCCTCATATACATTTTCCTTCTTAAAGCACTTAACATTTTTACAAGACATATATATCATAATCATATTTACCTGACACTATATCCTTATTAATGTATCATTGTTTTGAAGTTGATATAAAATTACGGCATATTAGACATACATTATACGTAATTATATATTTTAAGTAGATGCGATGTTTGAGAAGCACTCAAAAGTTAACGTGATAAAGTCATTATATTTTACTTTAGTTCATATGTACACGTTGATATCAACCCTCTTTTTTTCTTTTTTAATCATTACAAGTTTATCTATAATTTCTATAATTAATATGAATTTCAGTCGGACAAATGAATGTGAATAAATGAAAATACCTAACCTTTACAGTCCAAAATATATAAAAAAAAATGTTTTTGTTTACATGGTTTATACAAAAAGATTTCAAATTTTGTATAAATCTACATTTGTTTTCTTTGTTGTCAGAAGGCAATACTGAAAATAAGTATACTTTCTTACTGTGTAAACTTTGTATGATACCTTCTATAAATAAAGATTTTTATTATTAGTATTATAAATATAATATTTACATCTTTCATATAAATGATGCTTTGGTTGTTGGAAAGCAGAGGAAAGAAAAAGAAATATATTGTAAGATCATGTAGGAACTAATTAATAGTGCTAAGATTTCAACTTTAGAGGTGGATTTTTTAGGGATCTAAATATATGCTTTAGCGCTGGATTGAATCTTAGTGATTTTATTCATATAACTATCGGTTCATTTTGCCTATCTTTGATGTTGATAATTGATAACTTATGCTGCAAGAGACATTTCCACACAACTGACAAAATATTAAAACATATATGTGGGATAACATATATGTGAGATATATGTGTATGTTATGGGTTTGTTGTAGACATACATTTTTCTTTCTAAAAATCTTCTATAGCCTCCTCATGTTGTTTAATTTTAAATTAATTTCATTTAATATTCGGAAATCTCGTTTAATTGATATTTAAAAAGCATTAGAGTGCTTCCCGTCTATTTTGTTTCTGATTGTAAATGTCATTCTTATGCGACGTAAACTATGTTTAAACAAATCTAATATTTATATTTCACAGATGAAAATTTAGTTTATGTTAGCACCTATTACAATTTTTATTACACTATCTACATACGGAATATTATGTTGTAATATACATAGCCTCAGAAAGCTGCTACAATATAATTTTCCTTTTATTATATACCTTTTCGTTTTATTCAGAAAAAGAAATGTAGTTGTCTAGAAATAAATTCATGACTGACGGATTAATACTTTATTCTTGCAAAACCGGCCACGCCTCCAATAATTTTGGTTCCCGTTTCCAAATGTAACATTATAGAAAGCTAAGTTCGGAACCAACGTCAAAAATAGTCCGACACTTCCATATATGGTACCGTATTTGTCACTAATATAATACAGAAATTTATATCCGTTGAAGCGTATTCGCGCTTAAAGATTTGCGTGTATTTTAGGGAGAAAATATATAAGGTATATAATAAAACAATATATCCTCAAGTAAACTTTGCGGGTAATTTGATGTTTTTAACCTTTTTTATCATACACAGATTTAATGACATCTTGTCACATCATTGAAGGGATACGCTAAATTTAGTGATATAATTGTGTTTATATGAAACAAGTCATATCTTAGTAAATTCATTTCTGTCATGATTGATAAGAAGCCAGATCTAGGTCAATTGGGTTTATATTAGTACATAATAGGAAAATCACAAAACAGTTAAAACATATACTTTATTGTGTGCATAGTGCATAATCTGTAACAAATAAATTAAAAAAAAGTTGTGTAAATAGAATTGCTGATTACCATATGTTACAATCCAAACATGAAAATATACGGTTTATTAACTATTCCAGATACACAACATCACATTAATACTTAATATTCAATTATGATTCTCTTTTATCGCACAAAGGTTATATAAGCCTTATGATGCTACATCCATGATGACCTCAAATAACATAAACAACGATCAACAATCAAGCCATGATAACGTGTCCGAATCGGAATCGATTTCTGATTCAAATAAATTATCTCTTTCAAAAGATAACACATTCGGACGGAAACAAACAAAGATAAGTTATCGGCAACGTCGTGGCCGCCAATCTTCACGTCATCGTCGAACACAGCGTCTATCGGTCAGTTCATCAAGGTCAAGGTCAACCACTACAAAGGTCACGGATCCAAAATACCCATCCATAGATACATCACAGAAAACTCGCACCAATTCCCAAAATGTTAATGACTCACCACCTGTTGAATCAAGACAACGCAATGTTAAAACCTAGGACACACAGGGGTCAGTGAATTATCGGTGTTTAAAAATTGGTACTCTTAATGTTTGTGGTATAAAGAGTAAAGTAAATTATCCAGAATTTGTTGATCTTGTAAATCAATTTGATATATTCTGCTGTGTTGAGTGTAAAATAGACCAGTATGACGATATATTTATAGATGGTTACCAGTTCTTTAAACAACATAGAAAACAAGCTTTTATACGAAAGTCCGGTGGCCTGTGTATTTTTGTAAAGACCGGTCTACATGATCAAATAGAATTATTGATTCTAGCTCTGATTCTATTATGTGGTTAAAAATTATGAATTGTACACCTGTAAGTCGTTAACATATTATTATTGGTGTCGTGTATATTCCACACAAGAATCTTTAAAATATTGTAATCAAGATGAATTGTTAATTTTTGAATATGAAATTATTGATATGTGTATTGCTAATGAATATGTGCTCATAACCGGTAATGCTAATGCCAACATTGCTGAATTGGAAGATTTCACGGAATCACCTTTTTTTTGATAATGACTTCGTAGGATTTTTTAATCAAACAGATATTTTAAGCCAGTTAGGGTTGAGCATTCTCAGGACATCTAAAGATCATAAGGTCAATAGTATAGGTCGGTCTTTAATTAATATTTGTAAAAATAATAATCTTTTTGCATTAAATGGTCGTTTTAGCCTCGATCAAAACATTGGAAATTTTACATTCAAAAACATGTCGGTAATCAACTATACCATTTCGTCTGCAAATATGCTGAAATATTTAAACGATTTCAAAATTAATGAATTAGATTGCATTTTCTCAGATGGACACTCTTTATTGTCATTAGAAATTAACTTTGTTAAAAGTGATAGCAATGGTGTCAACAGTCCGACTGCAAATAGCAACCCGATTAAATGGCAACCCAGCCGAAAACACGAGTTTATTCAAAAAATTAATTTGAATAAGGTAGCGAGCGTAGAATTCCTATTAAATAATTTTCCTTTAAACTCGGATCCAAATTTATCGCTTAATCAAATTGTAGAGGAAATTACTCACATTTACAACGAATCTGCAAAATCTGTTTTTACAAAGCCTTATTCGCACGTTGAGACAATCAGGAACACACGTAGGTCAAAAATCAAAAATAAATCCTGGTACGGGCCCCACTGCCATAACAAGCGAGCTATATATAACCGCGCACGGAAAAAGTATAACTTGAATAAATCTAATAATAATCGGTGTCTTCTCAATCGTGCAAGTAAAGATTATAAACACACAATGAAATTTTACCTGAATAAATATACGTTTAACAATCAGGCCAAGCTAAGAAAAATGCAAAAATCCGATCCCAAATCATACTGGAAATATTTAAATAGTCTTAAAACAAATAACCAGAGCAAAATGCCATCAATTAATGATTTTTACGAATATTTCAAAAATGTAAATTCGAACAATGAACAGTCAAACCTGTTCGAAACCAATGAGACTGATTTACGTCATAACGACAGCATTTTAAATATCCCTTTTACCGAAAATGAAATTTCTAATTCAATAAAAAAGTGCAAAAATGGAAAAGCAGCTAGTAAGTCGGATAATATCTTTAACGAATATATTAAATCTACAGAGTACATTATGTTGCCAATATTTACGAAACTTTTTAACATTCTTCTTGATACCGGAATTATTCCTAATAGTTGGTCTGAAGGCTATATTATACCAATTTTTAATGGAAAAGGAAATACTGATTTACCGGAAAACTATAGGCCAATTACGATCCTGAGCTGTCTCGGAAAATTATTTACTTCAGTATTAAATGATAGGTTGACTAAATTTGTAGAAACTCATAACATTATTCATGAAAATCAGGCAGGCTTTAGAAAAAATCACTCGACTATGGATCATGTATTTACCTTAAATTTTTTGATAGAACTAATGCGTATGAAACAAGTAAGCTTTTTGTAGCTTTTGTTGATTTTTCCCGAGCTTTTGACAATGTAAATAGAGCCCAACTTTTTCACAAATTGCTCGATAATGGTATTGATGGCAAATTCCTAAGAATTATTCGCAACATGTACAATAACATTAAGTCATGTGTTCAATCAAATGGGGAAGTTTCCTCCATGTTTTCGTGCGACTGTGGCGTGAGACAAGGGGAAAATCTTTCCCCTCTTTTGTTCTCACTTTTTCTTAATGACTTACTCGATTTTCTGGAATCTAAATGTAATGGCGGAATTTCTTTAGAATGCCAAATTGACAATATCGATAGTTTTTTAAGTATATTAGTGTTACTTTTTGCAGATGACACGGTTCTTATTTCAAAAACCCCGCAAGAATTCCAAAAATGTTTAAATGATTTTAACGATTATTGTCAAAGATGGGAATTAAAAATAAATACTAGCAAAACCAAAGTTATTATCTTTGGTTCAAATACACGTGGGGTACGCAATATGTCATTTACGCTTAACGGAAATGCTCTGCAAATAATCGATAGTTATAAATACTTAGGTGTTATGTTTAGTCCTAATGGGAAATTTAAGAAAGCAAGAGATCATTTAATTACACAAGCTAGAAAAGCAATGCACCTTTTGTACAAACGAATAAATAATCTTTGTTTACCTCTTGATTTACAACTCAAACTATTCGATAACACCATTGTTCCAATTTTGTTATTTTCATGCGAAATATGGGGAATAGAAAATACTCAAGACATCGAAAAAGTACATATTGAATTTTTGCGTAAAATAACAAATTGCAGAAAAAGTACTCCTGCGTACATGCTCTATGGCGAATTTGGTAGATATCCGCTTGAAATAGTTATCAAAACACGTATTATTAAATTTTGGAAAAATTTAGTGCAAGTTCATCAATATAAATACTCAAATTTTATCTACAAATTTATGTTAAATAGTGATTATACATTCAAATGGCTTGATTATGTTAAATCTACCCTTGATCTAACCGGTCACAGTGAAATATTCCTAAATCAAAATTCTTCGAACTTATGTAACGTTCATTTGTTAATTAAACAAACACTGATTGATCAATTTATTACCGACTGGTTTAGTAGAATGCAACTATCAAATAAAGGCAAACTCTATAACTTGTTTAAATATCAGTTTGAGCGTGAAGACTATTTGACATCATTGCCAAAACACTTATACTTACCTATTCTCAAGTTTAGGACTGCAAATCATAAATTCCCTGTTGAAACTGGCCGTTGGTCTAATATCCCATATGTTAATAGAAAGTGTCCACTATGCCAAAATGACTTAGGTGATGAATTCCATTTTTTGATGGTTTGTAATTATTTCACCGAAAAAAGAAAGCAGCTTATTCCAAATTATTTTTTCACAGATATCCAAATATCATTAAATACCAAGAACTCCTTAAAAGTAGTAACAGCGATATCCTAAAAAATCTTAGTATATTTATAGCGCACATCATGAACACATTTACACGTTAGTTTTACTTTTTGAAATAGTATTTTACTCCGTCAATGACATTCCATAGTAACACTAATGAATGACGTAAATAAGTTTTACACGCTTTCCACGTGCTCCACTTTATCTCCTATAGAAATTAGACAGTTAAATATCGCTGTCCCCATACTTAAATTTATATTAAGTTTTAAGGTTAAAAAAATGTTTCTTGTTGTATTACATGTACTAATTTTCGCTTGATTATCTATCATACTTGACGTAAAACATGTAATTGTTTTCTATTTGATACCCACGCATGTATTTATTTACTTGATTATTGTAATGTCTGTTGTTACAAATGTAACCTTGACGAAATAAAAGAATGTTGTATTGTATTGTATTGTATTAACATTTCAGCTATGTCTACTTTGAACAGTAAAAATGAAAACAAATAAAATGCCATTTTTTTAACGCACACTGCTCTTTTAAGATATAGTTTGTCAAACGTTATATTAGAAAATATTGATAATTGCTACACAGTCTCTTTGTAAATATAAAATAAATTTGTCTTCACTAAAAGAAGATATGTTATGTTTTAAATTCTACACGCTATGGGTGGTCACAATATGAATATATAGAGTACTTTATTATTTTTTTTTTCAAACTTCTTAAGAAAAGACCAAATTTACTTGACCTGTAATAGAGAACGCAGCTTCCTATACATAGTTTATCCATTCTTTTACTCAAATTAAACATATTCAGTACGAATTCCATAGATTTCAATAAATTTCTGTGATTAAAATATGTTTCTCAATGATGAGCATAGTTCTATCTTAAAATGTTCATAAACCTATTTTGTTATTAACGACTTTACATGGAAAAAACACCATGCAATACATTTCCAAATACAGTTTAAAGTATACATGTATCATGCAGCGACCAAAGTGGAAATATATATTTCGCCGTCATGTAACAGATTATGTATTAGATACAGAAGTTGGATATAAATAATGTGTAGAAAGGAACTAAATTTACACGGTTTGTAAGTGTTCCTTTACACAAATTTATAAATGTTATTTTAAAAAGCAATGATTGTAAGTATTAACAGTTAATTAATGTAAATTTATGACAAATGTTGAAGCAGAAAGGATTGCTTTCATTGCTATGAAAAGACTATACAGCATGTTACAATCTACATTTAAGCAATGTTACCCGGAGTCTACTACCTTAAACTCTTTATGTATTGATTAAAGACTGTAGCAGTGTATTGGCAAACAATATTCATTCAGAATAAAGCACGAACAGCGTCCAAAGCGAGATATTTATATGTCATACAATTAACTTACTGTTTTATGCATCTCCTGTAAGTGACAGGGTTGTTTTGATTACGATGTAGGATTTACGGACATGAATAGCGCTTTGTTTGCAAGTAAGATCTTATACATTCATTTGTAATAGTTTTAAATGGATGTATAGTAGAGGCTGACGATAAACTATTTTATAGAAGTTAGGTTTGAATTTATGTTTAAAATAAAAATATATATTATTAAACACAATAACAGATAAAGGTATTATGGCAAAAGAAAGTATTTTCTCACTAATATTTAGTGTAGTAAGCGTTCGCGTTACGAATCAGATTTGTTTGTAACACAGATAATATATATTATCTTCATGGAAATAATTTATTTGAAATAAAAACTGTACAATAAATCTATCGTAAATGAAAAACAAGTTAACACTCGAAATCAGTGTAATTTTGCTGATCATTCAGGTAAACGCTGAAAAAGTAACACTTTAATCATGCATATGTCTAATTGCATGTTTATTACTAGTAAAAAGTAATGTTCGGTGATATTTTGTAATTAGTAAACACTCTATAGTTTTTAAATTAATTATTTCAGTTTGATTGTGTAGGGAGCTATAAGATTGTAGACAGATTATCTAATCCGTTCCTTGAACCAAGTTAACGGTCCTTTGATTACTTGTCTAGTGCGTTAACCCGACGGCCATGTCGCCATGGACCCATTAAGGCATTAACAATGGATAATTATTCTAACAAACGGTCCGTTTAAACGATTTAAAATACTTTCTGATCCTTGAAAATTATTTTCAAAGAAATAGCGGACATTTTACCCGAAATTTCTTTTATTATTTGATGAAGGTATAAACCAGTAGCATGTGTGCAAAATTTCAGGTAATTCACTAACATCGTTCTTTTATTGTACAAAATAGCCCCAACATATCTCAAAATCAAATCTGGCAAAAATGCAACAAAATTCATATTTTTTAAATTGATAAAATACGTGTTTATATCTTTATACTCTTGTGTTACATGTATCTGTTTCTGTTTAAAATGTTTCTATGAATGAATTTCATGTTTTATAAATTTTAGGCCTTTTGACTTTACCACATCAAGTCATCAACTATTACCTTGTGTTTTCTAACATACAATACATATTGTTTGCTAAGGATTGAATTCAGAAGAGATGACTTTGATAATATTACCTCATATACAAATATATGAATAATGAAAAGGCGGCATTATTTGTGCTAAATACTCATATTGTTGCACAGCCAATGTGTAAACGATATAGGAAACATTATCTCTAAAATATCAACTGAGCTTAAAATGATTTATTTATTTATTTACTTACTTATTTACTTATTTATGTATTAGTTTATTTATTTAATTGAATTTCATCAATTGTTTCCCTTTTTTATTTATTTATTTATTTATTTATTTATTTATTTATTTATTTATTTATTTATTTATTTATTTATTTATTTATTTATTTATTTATTTATTTATTCATTCATTCATTCATTTTTATAAACATTAAATAGAAACATGAAAGGAAACGTTATATATTTCGAATCTAAATAATATTTAAATAAAAGACAATGACAATCCTATATATTGCGGTTTACTAATTTAAATATGAAAATCATGATTTAAATATGTGTTTTCATTAATAAACCAAGAATGAATAAAAACGGTTTACTTAATACTTTGTATGCATACACTTTCCAATCGGAAATATGATTGTTATTAATAATTTTGTTTGTTTTTTCAGATTCTAGGGGAATCATCGTTTGGACCCTTTTGTAGATACATAAATTAAGGTAAGTGTGTTTGTTTGTGTTTTTTTTCAGGCAGCATACAATAAAATAGCATGTACTGCAAACACATATTTAGACTCTGAGACTCTAAAATAAAACATTGTTTAAATTAGACAAGCATGTTTTTTTACCATTGACATTTGAAGAAAAAAAATGCAATGTCATATGACCAAAAAATTAAAACATGCATATATCAAGTTCTCTGTGTATGTTAACAAAATACTTTCAACCAAGTAATAATATGAAAGTAAATAAAATATACATTTATTAAATAACAAAGCATTTGCATTTTACTGATTTATTTTGGATTTAAAGTGGATTGGTATACAATGGGAAAATGTTTTCCATAAGTATTGCAAATACTGTCTACAATAGAAATATATTAATTGGATATTCTAATGAAATATAACTTGAAAATTAAATGCTTATACAGTTTAAAGTGATGAATAAATATATATTGTTTTAGAACATTTTATTATCTGCTATCAAAATTAATGATATGTATGTTCAGATCATGAATCTCACACTTGCCAACGAAATCCGTATAAAATTATTTGAAGTTCGTGGTTGGGTGGTATGTATGACACTAACCACAATCAACATACTTATTTATGGTATTAAATACGTTCCATTATACACCATCTCACTTGTCGATGTTTACATCGAATCTGGTAATATCGACAATTGATAAATAAAAATATTTAATTTTGATACACACAGTGGCATTTCAAAATGTAATATATTTTAAACACTGGAAGAATCATTTGTTTATTTTCCTGGAAAAAAACCCCAGCTTATTTCTAATTAATGTTTTAAATTAAGCCTTTAGGACTTTAAATAAATGAATGTCAAATTCTCGTCTACGTAGTGTAGTAAATATGTCTATTTACCTTGTGACCTTGTGCTTTGTTATTTGGAACCGGCTATTGATGTTGCATTCCTATTTGTGAGAAAGCTATAAAGATTGTTAAAGAACAATACAGCTTTATGACTGGGTTAGGCATAAATGTCATGTTCTCCTTGAACAAGTACAGCTTGAAATTCGTAACAACAATTTCATAGATACGCTTCAAAGAAATAATTGCCGGAAACTCTAAGCAAAAAGAAGAACGACATGAATTTGTTTTGTATACTATTTCGTGACGTGCATATTATTGCTCTTATATGAATGACATGTTGTATTTTTTCTTTATTTCTATCTGATCATATGACAGAGTCTAAGAATTTTTTTATAGGACTTGAGACAAGAATAAGATGGTTTTAACAAATGATAAACACTTAAAAATATCTTTCAAATAAAACGTTTCACTTAATACTAACCTATTCTTTCATGTAAAGTGCAACTGATTGCTTGCCTTTGCTTTTCGGTAACTAAATTGCAACAAGTTATTCATCACCGGACGCTAGTGCAATAATTTATCTGTATTTTCTCTTGCCCTGAAGTATGTATATAGCTTGTTGTGTTTAACGGATAATTGTTAAGATTTATTTCTGACAAGGAAATATTGAGTAGCTGTCAGTATTATATAAAGAATTCTGTGAAGTAGGTTGGCGTAATATTAAGTCGTCAACGCCATTAGCTTTCTGTGATTTTGTGTCCGATTATCGCCAACAAAAGATAGAGCAATGAACGACCGAATGATGTGTATTAGTTATGATTAGTAAAACAGATCCACACTTAAAATGCACATATCAGAGTTAGGAGGTTGCTAGCCATAAAACACTTAAAGATCCTGTAACACAATTTTTTCAGGGATTTATTTCATAAATACGATGCTCAAAATAAGATTTGTCAATATTGTAAGTTCCAATAAGCATTGTTTATAAAGATATAACCCAATTTAACATTTCATGTAAATAAATTGAGGTAATTAGAAATTGATTTTCTACAAATTCTAAGTCAATTTTGTCCAATAAGAAATGAATGCATGTAATTTATTGATTAAACATCTTGTAACACATTTTTTTTCATGGTTTTATTTCATAAATATGATGCTCAAATTAAAAATTGTCAATATTGTAAGTTCCAATAAGCATTATTTATAAAAATATTACCGAATTTAATATTTCATGTAAATAAAGGAAGGTAATTAAAAATTTATTTTCTATAAATTCCAAGTCAAATTTACCAATAAGAAATGAATGCATATAATTTATTGATGAAATATTTGCAGTACACATTTTAGATATTCTTCGATGTTTGAAAATTGTTTTATTTGCATAATAATATACATATATAATTTATTGCAAGTGTGGTATACACACAATATCAATCACAAAACATACAGGATCTTTAAATATAATGTGCACAAATATTTGCAGTACATGTTTTACATATTCTTCGATGTTTGAAAATTGTTTTATTTGCATTATTATCTACACATATATTTTTTGCAAGTGTGGTATACACACCGTAACAATATCATTTACAAAACATACAGCATCTTTAATTTGTAAAATTATGTACATGCTTATAACAGAAAACGATCATTATATTTTTAATTTGAAGGACTAAAAATGAATATATATTGGTGTTTTCATTTCTGTATGGCAATCAGTGTTGTATTGTTATAATATATATGACGTCAGTCTTCCAACAAGTTTTTGACTCATTATGTGACAATATTATGTGGTTATTATATAATAACGTTTTAATTTTGGACGAGAACACAGCTGCTAAGCAAGAGATGCTTTTCTTAAATCACAAACTTTTTCATGTTTCTTTCAATGTTTTCCCTGATGATATACGATCATTCACCATTTTGTCTGACATTATATATGTGAGAAACATTCATTGCAGACGACATTCAATCAAACGGAAAAGGCGCCTGATGATATATTTGTTAAATAGAGAATTGAGAATCTGTCAGAGAGATAACTCTAACAAGAGTAATTAACGATGACAGACAGAGTAATTTCGAGTGCTCTATGGATTTGAAAATGAAAAACAGTTAAATTGGTTTCATATATAAAACAATCGCATGCTGCAAACGCTCGAATTTCATTTGTTAAATTTTACAATGTGTGACATATACGCTTTTAAAGTTTAATAAAAAATGAATCTTTATAAATTGATAAAAAACAACTGTAGAAATAATAAAAATTTAATTGACAACCGCCAGCTGATTGTCAGTTTAAGCAATTTATAGGAAAAAGTTATCTTATGTTCGTCACCTGTTTAATCCGTAAATCCACTTTTTGTCGCTATTTAATGTAAAATATGTTTAAATGAAAATGATTGTTATTGCCGAAATATATATTTAAATTAAAGTGATTTAATGAGTAAAGCTCATTTTTGTAATACTCATTTTTCGGCAAATTGACTATTAATTTCTAAAGATTGCCTGTTATAATGAATAATAATTGACCAACAGTTGAAATTGGAAATGTTCTGGATGAAATATAAATCTGCCCTAAAATTAAAAAAGACTGCCCTACTTTTTTATCAATAAGAGGTTCACACTAACTTCTATAGCTCCACGGTGCGCTACCGCCACAATATATTATTTTCGAATGCTTGTTTGAAAAATCCAAATATCCTTAATTCGGAGTTAGTCTTTTGAATGGAATCTATTTAAGAACATTATATATTGTAAGTGAAGCTATTCATAAAAATGATATGACTACAGACTTTAACGTCTAATGCAAACAAACGTCTAAGAAACACTTGAATTGAATTGACTTCAATTTACTTGCCCCTCACTGCTGCGGGTTCGATTTGCTCATCGAATAAGCTTTCAAGCTTGCTTACGGAACGTCTTCCTCCACCAGTAAAGCTAGCAAGTCGCCATTTGACAGAGAAGCTTATGTTAAGTCCTCCCTTGAAGTTTCTATTGAGATCCCTAAGGTCAAAATAGAAAATAAAATTGTTTCTGGATAGTCTCTTGAGTAAGTAATGAATTAGATGGACCCTTGAAATACGGTCAAGATATTTTTTACTAGAAATTGGTAACTGTTTTTCTGGCAAATTAGGTGGAGACCATATAATGATTTTTTTGTTTCCCTAGAATTCTAGCTATTTTAATTCAATGTATCTAATATGGCTGGTGTATATAGTAATAGCTGTTGTGAGTTTTAATAAAGTTATTTTAAATGAACAAATTAACTAAAAAATGCGTTTTTTGCTTATGATACAAGGGGCTTATTAATAAGAGTTGTGACGACATAATCATTTAAATGTCGATATTGTACAGTTTGACATTTCGAATAAATGCTTTGTATATTGACTATTTAATTATGTACACATAGCCAGACTTATTGACATGCCTGTCACTTTATTGAAGAGATTAGCTAGAGGCAAGGTAATGCCTGTCCAAGATAAGACAATTCCTGAGCAGTTTAATTTTCTATCATGATTGATAAAATGAATACAGACAAGTTGAATCGGTAATATTACCATCAGTAGAAGACTGAAACTGAAGACGATGCAATCACCAATCACCAGACATCTATTTGTTATTGTATTAACTAATTTAATCAATTTTGATTGTTTTAGAATAAATATAACTTGCAATGTACATTGACAAAAAAATAAAATGATTTTCACATGTATAACCGTTAAATGAATAGTTAATTTGAGTTTAACCCATGCAATGTGTACTTGCTTGATTACTTTGTTTACCTATATAAATATTATTGTGACCGGATGTTGACTTATTCTTGTTTAAGTTCTGTCATTCGTCTACCTTATTTGTTAAATTGGTCAAAACGTGGACATGTTAACACCCTCCCTACTGTTTAATATATGTTTGAAGTGATATTAATATAGGTAATTAATCACCACATGGTTCTTCACAACAAATATGACGTTCATATAATTACTTCTGAGTATGGATCTATATCCGTATTTTACACAAGACAAGACAACAACATAATAACAAAATAATTCTAAAATGCCTGAATATAGATTTTCAAATGCCTCCGTGATCGAGTGGTCAAGGTCTCTGACTTTAAATGGCTTTGTCCCTCATTGTTGTGATTCGAATCCCGTCTGTGACTGTTGAATCATTCGTATGAGAAAGCTTTTCAACTCCCTTTTGTAAGATCTTTGGCTCCTTTTGGTGCTCGTTTGTACCTAAATAATTCACGGAATAGCAGTCCGAAGGAATTCCACCGGTATAGCTTGAAATTCGTGATATGACCATGACAGCATCAATGTCACTAAATAATCAAACATAGCATACGATATTAAACACACTTTTGTTTTCTAATTTTAAAAAAGAAAAATGTAAATTAAAGAAATTGCTTTTAGTAGGTAGCCATATCGTTTAGATATACATATCTTTATGTAAAGGACCATCGACCAATTCTTCTACAAAAAAGGACATCAATTCACATATTTTACGAACCCTCCTTCGTAATTGTTAATATATATTATGGTATGTGGTTTATGCTGTTGTTGTTGATGTTTATGATGATGGTGATAATGATGATGATGATGATTGTAGTATAACCACCCGTTGATTGAACACATCTGAGATATTTGTCATTTAGGCACCTAGAGATAATATTTATGTCGGATTATAAGGTAACCAACACGTACCTTCTAGATGGCTTACCAAATGCCTATGATTAATTTGTGCTAGCTAATGGCACTCTTTTACAAATAAATATTAGTATAAAGTAGGCGTAGATATATCTAATATAGTAAATTAATAAGAACTTTAGTGAACTCTGTCAACAAAAGCTATCATTAATGTAAAACATCTTTAACATTAAGGACATACATTCTATATTCAACATGTTCAGTTTATTGAACGACTTTAATATTACCATTGTACATTTAACTACTTATCAAGTTGTGATTACATCCAGGTCCTTAGAAATATCAATTATAATCTTTATCGTACTTCATATAATTACTGATTTATTACTTGGTGAATATATTAAATGGCAGCTGGTTGACTGAAAGGTTGGCTAAAAAAGGTTATTGCTTTTTTCTACTGTTGCTTTTTGTTATGTCAAATTAAATTCAAGTAATTTAGCGCAAATGAAAAAAACTTATTTACGAGATAATTGAATAATATATGATTTTGGTAAGACTTTCATTTTGTAAGAAGGTATCTTCTATCATAATGAGTTATTTTGTAATGTTTATGAATACAAAAACCGCTGTTACAAATCCGTTACAGAGAAAGTATAATGTATGATATTGGGCTAGAACTTACATTTAAGGGATATTCAGGCAAAATAATGAAAAAAAAATTAAAAAGATCTTATGTACTCAAATCACGCTAAAATGCCTTTTCTTGAAGTTTCAGCATGGATTTCTGTTTAAATTTTATATATTTTGGGTTTGAAGCGTAAATATATCTATATATATGTTGAACAAAATTTAGACGCCAATAGAATCACCAAATAGTTTTAAAACAAATCAGGTGACTTGAACAAACCTTTGAAGTTACAATAACAGATACTGTGGATATTGTATGATTGCACCATGCCTAAGTCATTCATTTGACATGTTCTTTAACATTTCCAGAGTTCACTTTGACAACTATTGTGAAATGCTAGCGCTTTAACCTGAGCCACGCGGGTCAAGTTAGGAAACCACCATTTTATTCTTTATATGGAGAAAAGTTTTGTTCCTTTGACTGTCTAATACATTCATATTGAGGGCATTTACAGAATAATGAATGTAAAATTAAAAACTAAGAAATGAAAATTTCGCCTGTGTCTTCCTTTAACATAGAGATATAACATATGTTACAATAGTACGTTTTCTTTTTTGTTATAATTTTTATTGTGATATCTAAGTTGACAACAACATAATGAAATGCTTTACATCATTTATCGTTTAGTTTACCGTAACCATTGATATTATTGAACGAGTAATTTATTTAATTTCTAATGTATCCACATTGTCTCGTCACTACAAAGACGCATACGCAGTATTCCTGGCGAGTTTTCCAATTACTTACTTTACAAGACATGGGCTAAAACTTTTTTTATATCAAAATTTATCAAATGTCATACCTATGTTCCTGAATCTGTTAAGCAATGTGTACGTTTATGTTAAGTAATAGAAATTAACTTTAATATAATATTGAAGTCATAAATAAGCATTCGAGTTGATGATTTTAGTATTTTAAATTAAACATACAATTTCCATTCTATGATTTTTCTCATTCATTTTCAAAATTGGGAAATTTAAAATGTGTAATATAACACACTTTGATTTTTGTTCTTAAGTGTTTTAAATGCAAGGAATAAATAGCTACTATAAAGCTAATGGATACCTACCAGTGGATGGAAATTGCAAATTGTTGATGAATGAAACCTTTTATGTAGAAGATAAAGAAACATAAAAACTCAACGTACTATCTAAATAATTATAACAGTCTTTAATCTCTAGGGTGTCGTTAGTGATTATAAATATTGACCGTGAGTTCATTGCCTCTGTTATAAATAGTCTTCTAACAGTGAGAATTCGCCACCTTTAATATTTTACAAGTACAACTTTCGTTTTAAAATAGTACATCCCTTGAATTATTACCTCTCGCTAATTGGTAATAATTACTTAATTAAAGCATCAGGGTAGTATGTAACTGAGAATATCATAATGTATTTCACAAGTATTTCTTAAACCGCCTTGAAACGTTTCACAAAAATACTAAAATAGCTGTTATCTTGAAATTTGAGATAAGTGTAGACGCTTGAGTTTACAAAATACATTTATACTTGAATTATCACATTATGGAATTCCATTTGCAAATAACAAAACATACTTGGCACTATATTGATACAATGATATAACATTATACTGTGGCCTTTTTTAATTTAATGAAATACAACCATTATATCAAATACATTACATACATGCAAAGTGTTATTAAAATCTCATTAAATTTTATACGGTGCAGACATCCAGTAACTATTCTTATATCATGGCATAAACAAACATTTAACAATGCGTTGTAATGATAATGTCATCGTAACCATGATTCCAAATAAAAAGAAATATGACAGCTCAAAGTGACATGCAGAAACATCTATAAGGTGCCGATCTATATCAAGTGATGAATTTTGCACTATATGTGTTACAATGAATAGAAACCTAATTGGTATTCGGTATAAAATAAAGATATTAAAATTATTTTTTAGTATCACTCCAATCTGTGACTTTTTAATTTTACATTAACTTTATAAATTTACGCATTGGATATGTAATGCCGATAAAATGATGAATGCTGCGTTAACTACGTTTATTGTTATAAAACTATGTTGCTTGTACATGTAAAGAAGGGCTACCGTTATCTTTGCAAGAGCAGTCGCTTTCTAAATTTAAATGATATGGAATTTTGGTGATAAACATAATAAGTTAACCTTGTGTTTAAGATAAAAGCTTAAATAGCTTAGCTGATTCAGAAACTTGTTTAATTGTGTTTCAAAACCCATCAGAGAAAATACAAACCCCACTAAGAGAAAATATTATAACCCACTTTCAATATTTCTAAAGTGACTTTAATGAAGATATACATTATATGACGTTCAATTATGATTGTTTAATCATAATTTACACACACATTCTTTTTGGAATCAATTTGTCAGTTTTTGTTTTTGTATGAATATCCTCCGACGGATTGTAATAAATATTATGAAGACTATTAAGTTAATCTTAATTATTGACTGATAAGAATATTTTGGAGCTGCTGGGAATACATCAGAAGGAAACTCTGTATTGCTGAGATATTCACTGATATTAATGATACCTGAAATGACATAGTTTTAACTTCATGAATAGTTAATGAAACAACACTAAAACATTTATGCACAATGTATACTTATTTTGATGACAGTGTCTGTGGTTATCTCAGATATAACTAGCCAAATTATATTTTCACTGTCGCCAAATAAAACAACGGTTATATATGATATGAGTTTTGTATCCTGCAGAGGATAAACATATTGAATAAAACACAACGACTGGTCTCTTTCGAATAATATCTGACTGATTTTCCCCATGTCCTTATGTTTATTTGCGTCAGGACAAAGACTAACGTATACGTTTTGTATATATCGTGCATATATATTCCATTGGCGGTAAAGAATAAATTACTAATAAACTTAGTCTAGACTTTTACATTTGATCGCTTAATGGCTGCGAAGGAGTTTTTTTTCTTGCCAAACGTAGACCAATTCAAATGTCGTCAATTCCCAAACAAACTACATGCTTCTTTAAATAAATCATTCATTTATTTAAAAATGTAACTTTTATGTGTAGCACAATTGTACAAATTGAAGTTAAACTGTGAATAATTCACCAGTCTATGTTTGTTGTACAATTTTATGTCTTAAATGAAACATAAAAACATATCTGACTGATTATTTACCTGAAGATACATAATATTTTGTTTATATATTACAAGAAATTCCCATCATATTGATGAATTAATTTATTTAAGCAGTATAATGACATTTTATGGTCAAGTATTTTATTGTAGACAATACCTTGTCCTACTTGTTTCAATGAAGTACAAATTAACCTAGAAATACTAATATTGCAGTGTCTACTTGTCGTTCCAACTGAGGAAATGGATAATTATGACAACCAACAAGAATATTGTTTCATTGGTTAAATGACAGTAAATAGTGTTTTACCTTTAATAAAACAATGTGCTCTATTTTTGCTCTATGTAACAAAATACGATGTATAATGCTTTGGCGGTGAACTGTATTTCATCCGGCTATGTTGACCTTATGTTTACTTTTTTATGCCACCGCAGCATCTGCGATGCGGTGGCATATAGTGATTAATCTGTGTGTGCGTGCGTGCGTGCGCGCGCGAGCGCGTGCGTGCGTGTGTGTGTGTGTGTGTGTGTGTGTGTGTGTGTGTGTGTGTGTGTGTGTGTGCGTGTTCTCAGATTTACTTGACATATGTGTGTGCGTGCAAGCGTGTGTGTGTGCGTGCGCCCGCACGCGTGTTTGTGTAATCTAGATTATAGACTGAATTAAAAAGTTCTCTCCTAAAAAATGCAATTTCATCCTCATATGCTTTTATGTACATTATATTAAGACATATTAAGAACGCATGCTTTTTAAGTTTAATTCCTCTATCCTTAACTTGTATGTATGCATTTCCCATTTTAGATTTTTTATACTAACATGTTATTTTAAAATGACATGCGTACACAATACATTTTCGCGGGTAAACAGATGGAGAAACCATACTAGTACCAAGACACGTTGTACAAGTCAAACTTTGGAAAATAAATTTCAAAAGTCAAGACATATATAAAGTTTGTTTGATTTATTGTACGCCGTTTTTAACAAATGTTTTACAAATGTCTATCATATTTCGGCGGTTACTCAACCTCATAAGAGTCTTACCAGGTTTTTGATATCTACTCTCTACAAGAAAATGCCATGGATTTGAAAAAGAATGACAGAGAGAAAAAAATAATAGCTTGAAATGATTTATTTCTTTAATGATATAAAATAATGGCTTTTCCCTTTTTAAACCAAATTCTTAGTTAAGTAAGGTAAAGCTTTAAATTGACAGGCCATTTGCGAGCAGGAATTTAAAACACGGGGTTTTAAAACATAAATTGAGTTTCCAAACACATGTAGGAATATATTAAAAACAGAACATAAACACTCTACATTCACCTATCTTCGTGTACATACAATACTGTGTCCTGTTTTGCTAGGTGTAATATATGCTCTTTAAGCAATATACTGGATTATTGGAATATCTATGATAAGCCCTTACGGGAAATAGGGCATTAGCCGATCAATCAAAACCAACGTTTCGTTTAACAAAGAAGTAATGACTGTGCAAATTACAGATTCAAGAAAGCGGTGTGTTTTTCTGTCAAAAATACAACTTTGTCATAAATACAACTATAAGCATTCTTATTGTAGACATTTAACGCATACAAATATCGAAAGTCTGTCAATTACATTCCCTTATTTACAGCTGTTATACGTGAGAATGCGTCGGCCTCGACAAATAGTAACAGGCAGGTCCATAGTCATGTTTATAATGTTTATATATAATTGATGCGTGATTTAGAATTATCAAAACTGCCTTAAAATTATTCACTTAATTGCAATACTTGTTGCTCTTGATAATTTTATGCTGAAACACAGGGCGGCAAATTTACAGGAATTACCAGTATTTAGCGTGTTATTATAGAATTATGACATTTAAGGGTGATTAGTCATATTTTGTTTTGACGTACTCAGTTGTTAAAGAGAGATTCTATCTGCATAATTTGTTCTATCTGCATAATTCATGCAAAGGAATGTTAAACATGACAAGATTAATTGTAGGTTATTTGACAAAATTTTAAATGAAAATACATAATGTTTGGTCAATTACAGTTTCTTTTTTTAACCCCATGTACGTATTTTCTGAAATGGGTTGTTGACATCTGATATGGAAACTGTACAGCTCAGTTGAAAGGAGTTAAGCTTCTGTATTGAGGTACCAATAAAGTAATTTTAGATCATAAAGTAAGTCATTGTTTCATAATTACTACATGTATAACACACTATAATGCTGGTTCAAGATTAACGTCATATGCGCTTATTCTTTTCTTTTAATTTGACTTATTACTAATTATTTCGGTTCCTTTATGTACCGTAATATAGTACAAAAGAGTAAAAAAGTGCACAATTTCTTTCATGTTAATTTACATGTTTATAAAACTATACAAATAAATACGCACACACAACATGCGTTCGATATAAAACTGCATCAGCCACAGTGTGAGCGATAAACTGTGAGTGATAATGGATTTTATTAAACCCAGTATTGTTTTTGTTTGCTTAAAATAAAGACATTTTAATGAAAATGAAATTTTACAATTTCTTATTGACATTTAAAATACTGTTTTAAAATCATTCGTGAGATGGTGCCTTTTGTGTTTCGTCAATAGTAATAATCAAAAGTACAGTTACTCATTAAAACTTTTTTGATATTCGGTATAACAAAGACATGTCAAACTTTTAGTGCAATATAATACGAAAAGAAAGCAGATGATTCAGGTATCTTTAAAGCTAACACCAGCGTTGATTCGGTTCATCATTTGTGCAGTTACTATGGCTCCTCCGACGTTATACGTGTAACAGATGGCCATATTTACGCGACATAAGTGCATTATATAAGGGCTATACCTCTATTTATTGCCGATTTCTTAATTTCTATTTTGGTAACATTTATATCTTACGTTTGAAATACTATTATATCACTTTTCCTGTTTGAATTTAGGCAATAATATTACTCTGCACATACCTATTCGTATTTATGTGGAACCTTTGCAAACGTAAAACCAACGTAAAATCTCATTCTGTATCATAATTGCTATAAGCAAGTGTTTTCTTAATTGACACGTTTATGATGTCAGTTTATGACGTCAAACTTAAACTAACACACGTGTGAAGGTTTAACGTCATGAACGAGAAGTGCTTTGACTACCATAGCAGTAAGCCGTTTTTTCTTGGATTTTCTTTTTACCGACCTTCTTTTATTACCCCACCTTATTCATTTATGTGCATGTACACTATAAAAATGTGGGTTCCGTTTCATGGAGAGTCATAAATTCTTGTAATCTATGGTAATTATTTATTTGAAATAAAAACTATAAAATAATTATATCGTAAATGAAAATGAAATACAGGCAAAAATACAAAATCAGTCAAATTCTGCTTATCATTTTGGTAAACGCTTAAATACTTTAGTACCTTGAATTTTCAAATGCGTAAATTGCATGTTAATTTGTTAGATATAGTGTTCTGTGCTATTTTGTAATGTAAAATGTAATTACATGTCGCTTATCAATAAATTATTTTAGTTTGGTTGTGTAGGATGCTATAAGATTGTAGACATATTCTGTAATCCGTTCCTTGAACAAAGTTAACGATCCTTAGAGTACCTGTCTGGTGCGCTAACCCAACGGCCATGTCGCCATGGACCCATTAAAGGAATAAACAATGGATATTATGTCAAACTAAAGGTTTTAAGTACTTTTGTGATCCATTTTAAATTTAAATCTGGCAATAATTCAACGAAACTCAAGGAAGAATTAGAAAGGTTTACTTCAGGTTTATTAATACTTTTTGATTAATACACTTGCCTATAAGAAATATGATCGTTACCTTTGTTTTTTTGCAGAATCGTTTGAACCTTTTTTAGATACAGAAATAACGGTTTGTGCTCATTATTCAGGCCGCGTTATACAAAAAACATGTACTGGAAATTAGACAAACGTGCATTTGACCACTGACATTTGAAGAAAAATTCATGCACGGTCAAAAGACTAAGATCACAACTTGCCTAGTGCACGTACACCGTATACTTTCAACCATGTAGTAATATGAAAAGTAAATAAAATATAGATATTAATGCTTATTTAAAATGGATTGCTCTACAATGAGGAAATGTTTCCCATAAGCATTTCAAATACTTCTATGAATAGATATATATTGTTCTAGAACATTTTTATTATCTGCTATTAAAATATGTGTACGCTCGGATCATGTATCTCACACTTGCTTACAAAATCCATATACAATTATTTCAAGTTCGTGGTTTGATGGTATGTCTGAAACTAATTACAAAAAAAACAAACAATTATTTATGGTTTTAAAGACCAACCTTTCATTTTACACCATCGCACTTTATTGTCGTGTTTAAATCTGGTACATTCGACAGGTTATAAATTAATGTATATGTACATTATTAAAATGTAATGTATTTCAAACACTGATATTGCAAATAAGACTTTGGGATTTTAAATAAAAGAATGTCAAATTCTCGTCTACGCAGTAGAGTAAATATGTTTATTTACCTTGTAAAATAAGTTCTTTGCAAAGGTCGCTAACCTTTGTTATCCGGAACCTGCTATTGATGATGCATTCTTATTTCATGTATTTGTGAGAAAGCTGTAAAGTTTATTTAAGGACTATACAGTTTTATAACTGTGCTTGTCATAATTATCCTAAAGACATCTTTTGTTCTCCTTAAACAAGTACAGCTTTTAGGTCGTTACATGAATTTCATGGATACGCTTCTAGAAATAATTGCCAGAAACTCTAAGCAAAAACAAAAATGATATGAATTTGTTTTGCAAACTATTTCGTGACATACTTCTTACTGATCTTATACGAATGTGAGTTGTCATTTTTCTTGTATTTCTATCCCATCATATTTCAGAGTCTAAGAAATGTGTTATAGAACTTGAGGTTTTAACAAATGATAAACATTTTGTTCTGCTTCAATACATTCTTGTGAGTGAATATATCTTTCAAATAAAACGTTTTTTCCCTGAAAAACGGCTTGCTTGTCTTTGTTTAACGGCAAACTAATCTCTAACAAGTTATACATCATCGGACGCTAATACAATAATTCATCTGTATATTCACTTGCCATGACTTATGACTTGTCATTTTAATACCCCCACCTTTTCACCCTTATCCCTTTAATTCCGTTATGAGCCCGTTTTAGTTTTTAGTTGATATTATTTCACATTACATGTCCCACTCCTTTCACCCTTATGTCCGCTCTAGGTTTTTTGAGTGTGTCGGGGGCCGCGTCCTGTGAACGTTGCCTTTGCCTTGTTGATCTTTATTCTTGTTTTTTATGTATATAGCCTGGAGTGTGTAACGGATAATTGTTTAGATTTATCTCTGACAAAGATATATTGAGTATCTGTCAGTATTATATAAAGAATTCTGTCAAGTAGGTTGTTTCTGCTGGAATTCGTAATATTAAGTCAACTGGCTTTCTGTGATTTTGTGTCCGATTATCGGAAACAAGAGTACAGCAATCAGCGACCGAATTATGTATATTAGTTATGGTTAGTTAAACAGACCCACACTTACATTGCACATAGCAGATTTAGGGAAGTCCAAATAGCAAATAGCGGGTCGTACGTGTATGTTTATATAACGCAAATGACGTCACGTCAAAATATATTCACGGCTGTGCAATTCCATTTTTACGGAGTCGCAAAAACGCCACGGGTATGTGATATACTTATTTATAATCTGATTACAATCATTACCTGTCCTGGTTTTTTGATGGAATATAAAATACATCTACATTTTTGTATATATAATTGTTTTCATGCCTGTATGGCATTCGGTGTTTTATTGTCATCATGTATATGACTTTAATGGTCGGTGTCAGTCTCTAATAAGCTTATGACTCATAGTCTGTCATTACAAACGTCACACTATTATGAGGTTTTTATATATACAAAAACCGAATTCTTTTGAACGAGAACACAACTGTTAAGCCACATTTAACGAGGCGCTATTCTATAATCAAAAACTTTTTTTATGTTTCTTTCAATGTTTTCCCTGATAATATTTGATCATTTAACATTTTGACTGACATTATATATGTGAGAAACGTTCATTACAGACGGCATTAAATCAAATGGATTAGGCGCCTGATGATATTATTGTTAAATAGAGTATTGAGTTGAGGATCTGTCAGAGAGATAACTGTAACAAGAGTGATTAACGACGACATGCAGAGTAATGTAGATTGCACCTGAAAATGAAAGATTCAATTTATATTTTTTCTAACATAAAACGAACACTCGAAGATCATTTGTTACATTTTATAATGCGTCAACTATATGATTTACCGTATAAAAGATAAATGTAAACCTTAATGAGTTTCACAAACTAACAACATAGATAAATACAGAATCCCTAAAGAAGCCCAACACGGCAAAATTGAAAATGTTGCAGGCTCGGTTTGATTGAGCCTGTTCATGGACGGTACTGGAAAGTGCAAGTTACCGTCCACGCCCACAAACCGTGGAAGTAGACAACTATAATTCTAACCGTTTATAGGAATACCAAACCTTATTTTCGTCTTCTATTTTACCCGAAAAGGTTTTGTCGCTTTAAAATGTAATATATCATGTAACTAAATTGCCGAACTAGATATTTAAATTGATATTTTTGTGTCTATTGATAAAAATCTTGGAAATGATTTTTTAAGTTCTTGTTCTATATAGTTATGCTATACGCTTAAAACATGCGTTTTTACAATAAACATTGTATTTAAATAGACAAACCTTACGTACTAGAAAATCAAGTAGTAATGCGAATAAATTGTATAACAAAAAAAATCATTTAACAGAACTTTTAAACATAATATTTTGCTTCCACTATTTGTGCCCGGGAATATAATTAAAATCTTTATATAAAAAAATGCACTTTTTCCTAACAAAATAGATTTCTAAAGTTAAGTTACAAAAGGAACATTATACATTTTTACAGAAGCGGTAGAATATTGCAAACTTTATTTATAATAAATGAAATTATTCATAAAATTTCAATGACAAAATACTTAATATCCGATGCAACCAATAGTTTTAAGAAACACTTTGAATAATATCAAATAATTTTGAATGTTTTTTTTTATTCAACGGCGTCAATGGCTAAGTGGTTATGGTCGTTGACTTCAAACCTCTTGCCCCTCATCGCTGTGGGTTCGGATCCATCCGGACAGAGACTTTCGAGTCCTATCAACAGTTTATGCCTTTATTTACGTATAACATTTATTTTGTTATTGAAATGTTTGAAACCCTCATAAATCCCTTTTTGTTTTGAAACATTTGTTATGTCGAAGGCAGTACCATATCAAATATTACTAGATTGGTATGACTAAATTATAAATGTGATTACATTAAAGAAAAAACTAAGCTTATACAAGGGATGATCAATCGTCATCTAAAATCTTAATGTTGTTTTAAAGATCCGGTATGTTGTAATTACGAATGTAACAACACTTAAGGGAAATTTCAAATATGTATATAATTATTCTTCTGAAACAATTTTCAAACATCCAAGCCAAGAATATCTTAAAAATGTACTGAAACTGTACGCATTACAAGTAATCATTAAAATATATGCATTCATTTCTTATTGAAAAAATTGGCTTAGACGTTACCGAAAATGAATTTTTAATCGCATCCCTTTATTTACATTAAATGTAAATTCGGTAATATCTTTACAAATAATGCTCCTTGGAACTTACAATATTGATAAATCTTCATTTGAGCATCATATTTATAATATAAAAACATAAAAATTAGAGTTAGAGCATTGTAAACACAGGTGGTAAAAATGAAGTAAAACATAAGTTGTAATTTTTCATAACATTTAATTGATAAGATAAGCTAACAAAATAGTATAGTGAAAGCCAAGGTCATTTTTAACAAAAGTAGAAACAAAGGTTTTAAGTAGATAACTAGGTTATAAATGAGATATAATAATCAAACTTGGTATATAGTAATCTTGTTTTCGTTGTGGCACAGACAGTATAGTTCATATGGCGATTTTCTACTTTAATGGTGACGGAAGTCCTCTGGTGCCCTTCCATGCATTATTTCAGACATGAGCGGACACCTGAATGGAACCACCACTGCTCTGTATGTTAGCTAAATGGCGTTATGAAAGAATCCAAAGTTTCTTGTGGGATTCAAACCAATAACAGTGATGGACAAATTGCTTGAAATCAACGACCTTAATCAGTAATCAACACCTAGAGCGAGGAACAAACTATTTATTGTAATCAATCTTGGTATGAAACAGTCCTCGCTTGTGGGGTTGCTTTTGAAACTGCAACATTACTCAGAATAGGACAATGGTTTCCGGATAAGGTCTAGGGTTAGGAATGAACACGATGCACTCCTTGGACCACGGTCAAGATTGCCGCTACTATACATGTAATTTGTTAAACCTGGAAAAGGAATGATATATACAATGTAGTATTATTTTAACATGGTATATAGTATGTCGAGGTGAAAACCTCATTATGATAAGTTTTGGGTCCCCTAGGGTCAATGTAAAGCAGGTACAGTTTAAATTTTCGACCAGTTAAATTTCATATAGTTAAGGTGACTTGTGGATGTATTAGTGATAGCTCTTGTGTGATTAAATTAACTTTTTTTAAATTTACAAATGCGAACTTAAAATATGCCCATTGTTTTTGTTATAATGGATTAATTAATAAACAGTTGTGACGACATGTCGATATTGAACAGTTTAACACTTCGAATAAATGTTGTATATAGACTATTTAATAATGTACACATAGCCAGACTTATTGACAGGCCCGTCACATTATTGAAGAGATTAGCTATAGGCAAGGTTATGCCTGTCCAAGATAAGACGTTTCCTGAGCGGTTTAATTTTCTATCATGATTGATAAAATGAATACAGACTAGTTGAATTTGGTAATATAATCACCAGTAGAAGACTGAAACGGAAGACAGTGCAATATCAATCACCTATCATATATTTGTTATTTAATTAACGTAATAAATGACTGGTAAAGGTGATCAGAAAAAAGTTTCATTTGAACAAAATTATGTTTGTTTTAGAATACAGTATAACTTGCAATGTACATTGAAATATACATAGAAGTATTTTTACATGCATAAACGTAAAATAAGTAGTTGCTTTGAGTGTAACCAATGCAATGTATACTCCCTTGATTACTTTGTTTACCTAAATAAATATAATTGTGACCAGGTGTTGACTTATTTTTATTTAAGTACTGTCATGCTTCTACCATATTTATTAAATTGGTCAAGACGTGGACATTTAAACACCCTCCGTTCTATCTATAATGTATGTTTGAAGTGATATTAATATAGGAAATTAAGTACCGTATTGTGGCTCACATAATATGACGTCCAAATAATTACTTCGGAGTATTTATTCATACCAATATTTAACACAACTAGACAAGACAAGATTTTAATAAAACTATTCTAAAATGCCGGATTATAAAATTATTTGGAGCTTCTGTGATTGAGTGGTTAAGGTCTCTGACTTAAAATCACTTTGCCTTTCATTGTTGTGGATTCGAATCTCGTCAGATTTCTATGAAGAAGCTATTCAGCTTGTGAAAGGTACAAGCAGGTACTCGCTCAATTGCCCCTGAATAATGGACGCAATGGCAGCATTGAGGACCACTACAGCGTCAATGAGGCTAAATTGTCCAACAGAGCAAACAAAAGCATATAAATTTTATTTTCAAATTTCAAGAAGTAAAATGTAAATATAAAGCAATGAATCAATTTTAGTATGTAGCCATATTTGATACCGCAAAATATTTCACTTAATATGTCGTTTGTGTAAAGGACATCAACCAATTCTTGTAACAATTTCAAAGAAAACATATAATCCGCGACATATTTTACGAACCTGTCTATTTCTAATACCGGTATATATTATATTATGTGGTTTTTTGTTGTTGTTGTTGTTGTTAAGGTTGCTGCTGCTGTTGTTGTTGTTGATGATGATGATATTGATGGTATAGCCAACATTTGACTAAAATCGGGTATAATTACTATTATGATGAATTTCAGTAATAAACTGAATAAATTATAATTCTATGGCCGAAAGATAGTAGGACGATTAACAAATTACGTTCTTAGATTAATACATGTATGTTCTGTATTGTTGGTCAGTGATAAGTTATAATGAATGAAATGAAATCAATTATCTTACAAATCTGAGATAGTCTTTAATTTAGGCACCTAGAGATATAATCAATATATCTGTCTGATTATAAGGTATCAAAGTTAACACTGACTATCATAATGACTTATTTTGTAATGTTTATGAATACAGAAACCGCTGTTACAAATCTGTTACAGAAAGAAAGTATAATGTATGGTATCAGATAGAACTTATATTAACATAGGGATGTCACATATATTAGACGTACGGTATTTTACGTGTAACAATGTGGTGGGAATCTGTTGTATGTTTAATAGTACGGATTTTTTCTTGTTATAATTTTAATTGTGATATCTAAGTTGACAACAACATAATGAAATGCTTTACATCATTTATCGATTAGTTGACGTTAAACATTGATACTGTTGAACGAGTGATTTATTTAATTTATCATGTATCCACATTGTCTCGCCTCTACAAAGACGCAAACGCAGTAGTCCTGGCGAGTTGTCAATTAACCTTAAAAGACTTGGTCTAAAAAGTTTGTTTTTATATCAAAATCTATCAAATAACATACCTATGTTCCTGCATCTGTTAAGCAATGTGTACGTAGTTTGTAGTTAGATAATGTGTTTCAAAGCATTGCGTCATCATATTCCCCAGTTAAAAATACTGTCCCTTCAAAGTGTTAAGTAATAGGAATTAACTTTAAGATATTATTGAAGTCATAAATAAGCATTTGAGTTGATGATTTTAGTGTTTTAAATTAAACATACAATTTCCGTTATATGATTTTTCTCTTAAATTTAAAATAGTTCATTTCCAACATTGAGAAATTTAAAATGTGTAATATTACACACTTTGATAATGTTCTGCTGATTGTTGTTCTTAAGTGTTTTTAAATGCAAGGAATAAACAGCTACTATAAAGCTAATGGATACCTACCAGTGGATAGAAATTGAAAATTGTTGATGAATAAAACTTTTTATGTAGAAGATAAAAGGGACATGAAGTGCTTAACGTATTATCTAAATAATTATAACAGTCTTAAATCTCTAGGGTGTCTATAGAGTTTCTTTATATTGACGGAAAGTATTTAACCGTGAGTTCATTGCCTCTGTTTCTAAACGTTCTTATGAATAGTCCTTCTAAAAGTGAGAGTGTGCCATCTTTTTTATTTTACAAGTAAAACTTTCGTTTAAAAACAGTAAATCCGTTGAATTAAATCCTGCCGCTAATTGGTAATAATTACTTGATTAAAGCATCTGAGTAATGTAACTGAGAATATCATTATGATACAAATCCCACAGAGCAAGGACAAGCATTAGGATACCCTTCTAACACTTACTGCCAAAACAAACATTGTCATTACAATTTAGCATGTCATTTTGTCATTAATTTAAAACTTTTTTTCTGTTACAACTTCAATATTATAATTAATTTGTAGTCATAACATGCATATTTATGCTTTAATATTGCATTCGAAGACCGAGAATGAACGTGATTTAATATTTACTCTGTTTATAATTCAATGCTTGTAGTATAGTTTTGAATTACATATTTCACAAAACTTTCTTTAGAAAAAGAAACATACTCGTTTGATTTCACGCCAACGACAGGACATCGTGAACTACTCCATTTATTTAAGTAAATGATAGGCATGAATTTTTGTTACATGCTCACATGATATTAAAGGTATTGTCTTGTTTTCCCTGTCATTTTAAGATTATGTAAAATACATATTTCTAGTAAAGTTGAGAACTGCCAGTAATAATCGTTATGGCCATGGTCGTTATACATCAAAATCTAAACCATAAGAGAATACATATAGTGCTATAAGTCAATATATTATCATAGCATAGGGAATTCGGTCTCTAAAAGAAATGTGTTACCCTTTTGTTAAATTTTAAAAACAAAGTGCGCATTAAAAAGCCAAGTGTTTGTTAAACCTTACAATGTTTCATAAAAGTACTAAAATAGCTGTTATCTCTTTCATTTTGAAATAAGTGTCGACGCTCGAGTTTTCAATTAACATTTATACTTGAATTACATTATGGAATGCCATGTTCAAATAACAAAACATACTTGGCACTATATTGATACAATGATATAATATATATATATATATATAATTATACTGCAGCCTTTTTTAATTTAATAAAATACAACCATTATATCAACATGCAAAGTGTTATTAAAATCTAATTAATTTTATACGGTGCAGACATCCAGTAACTTTTCATTTATCATGGCATAAACAAACATTTCACAATGCGTTGTAATGATAATGTTATCGTAACCATGATTCCAAATAAAAATATGACAGCTTAAAGTGACATGCAGAAAAATCTATAAGGTGCCGATCTTATACATTTAAATATCAAGTGATGAATTTTGCAAAATATGTGTTACAATGAATAAAAACGTAATTGCTATTAGGTATTAAATAAAAATATTAAAATATCTTTTAGTATTTTTCTTCAATTGTTTTTGAAAGTATCACTCCAATCTGTGCCTTTTTACTTTAACATTAATTTTATAAATTTACGAATTTGATATGTAATGCCGATAAAATAATTGATGCTGCTTTAACTACGTTTATTTATTTATAAATCTCTGTTGCTTGTACATGTAAAGAAGGGCTACCATAAACTTTGCAAGAACAGTTGCTTTCACAATTGAAATGATATGGAATTTTAGTGATAAAGAAAATTAGTTAACCTAGTGTTTAAGTTAAAAGCTTAAATAGCTTAGCGGATTCAGAAACTGGTTTAATGTTTTTCAAAACCCATCACATAAAGAACAAAACCCAAAAGTGAAAATGTTATAACTCACTTTCAATATTTCTAAAGTGATTTTAATGAAGATATATGACGTTCAATCATTATTATTTAATCATAATTTACGCACAAATTCTTTTTGAATTAATTTGTCCGTTTTTTTTTTTTGGTGTGAATATCCTCCGACGGATAATGTTAAGTTATTCTAAATTATTGACTGATAAAAATATTTTTGAGCTGCTGGGAATACATGAGAAGGAAACTATATATTGCTGAGATATTCACTGATATTAATGATACCTGACATGACATTGTATTAACTTCATGAATAGTTATTGTAACACCACTGAAACATTTATGCACAATCAATTCTTATTTTGATGACAGTGTCTATAGTTTTCTTGAATAAAACTAGCCAAATGATATTTTCACTGTCGCCAAATAAAACAACGGTTATTTATGATATGAGTTTTGTATCCTGCAGAGGATAAACATATTGAATAAAACACAACGACTGGTCTCTTTTGAATAATATCTGACTGATTTTCCCCATATTATAAGTATTTATTTGCGTCAGGACAAAGACTAACGTATTTTTGTATATATCGTGCTAATATATTCTAGTGGCGATAAAGAATAAATTACTGATAAACTTAGTCTAGACTATTACATTTTATTGCTTTAATGGCTGTGAAGAAGTAATTGTATTTTGCAAAAACGTAGACCAATTTAAATGTCGTCAATTCCCAAACAAACTACATGCTTCTTTAAATGAATCTTTTATTTATTTAATAATGTAACTTTTATGTGTAGCACAATTGTAAAAATTGAAGTTAAACTGTAAATAACTCACAAGTCTATGTTTATTGTACGTTTTTATGTCTTAAATGAAACATAAAAACATATCTGACTGATAAGTTTAACAGAAGTTTCATAATATAATCCAAGTATTTTATTGTAGACTATACCTTGTCCAGCTTGTTTCAATGAAGTACAAAGTAACCTGGAAATATTAATGTTGCAGTGCCTACTTGTCGTTCCAACTAAGGAAATGGATAGTTATGACAACCAACAAGAATATAGTTTCATTGGTTAAATGAAAGTTAATAGTGTTTTGCCTTTTATAAAACAATGAAAAACACTAGGTTAAATTGCTCTAGTTTTGCTCTATGTAACATAATACGTTGTATAATGCTGTATTTCATTCGGCTCCGTTGACCTTATGTTTACTTTTTTCGTAGGTGCTTCAAAGTATTATGGACATATTGCAGCATGCCGTTTTGTACTGCAGTTTTGTTAAGGCTTCAGTTTATATTTTATTACACAACTTTAAGTAAGCTGGAGTTATTTGCAAGAAAGGTTTTATTAGCTCTTTGGAGTTGAAATAATATACAATATCTAATTCCAGTGATAAACAAAGTATTTTAAGATTACACTGTCAATCTGTAAGACTACTTTGCTGCGTCAAACAATGACTCTTTTACAATTCTTTTATAAAAGTATTAATCATTATGATAATTATATTGTGAATAACTACATTTGATGCATAATTGTATCGCTCAGATCAAAGAAAATGAAACTTCTTTTCATGAGAATTATTGATATTTGTAACATTTTTGTGTGTATTTTCTGCTAATATGGAAATAAACACAAATAAATTCTTGAAAGGTACTGGATTTAAATACCTGAAGTTGTGTTAAACTTTGTTAAGAAAATAGGACTTCTGCATGTTTATTGTAAAAATTGTTTAACAATATAAGTTTAACAATATATTAAAAATCTTTTTTTTTATTATTAATGCTCTTGTTTTCATAGTTAGGCGGAAAATATAGACTGGCATTTCTAATATTTCAAATACTCCTTTCACTTGGAAATGTCCGGTATGGAATAATGAAAATGACATATTTCTTTCTGAAACTTGTCATATACATTTATTATTGGTAGCATTTTTTAGCAAAATGAACATTGTGGCTTAGGTAAATGAAAATATGGATGTCTTCAGTAAAAGTTTGACCAGCTGATACAATTATTTATGTCACCTTTTGAAACAACAAAATAATATTTAATCACAGAAAGGTGGTAATTCGTTCCATGTTTACCTAAATATGTTTATATTTATATCAACGGGGATATTAATTCGGGGAAAAATTGTATTAGAGGTTCAATTTTCATTTTGAATACTTAAGGGACCACAAGCTATGTGATAAATCAAAATTAAATTATCATAACTATACAGCTTTTTGAAAGATTAAAAAAAAAATCAGAACTCAATAAAATCTCAAATTTACTTAGATGTCATGTCATGAAGCAATACACGAAAAGGCTATGCTTATAAATACAATAATAGCTATCGAAATTGATTTTATTGATTTTGTATATTATTCTTATTGATTTTTTTGCAGATGTTTCTGAATTCAAAATGTAACCATTCTTATGTGTGACTGTTTGAATTCTGCTTGAGTCGGTGCTAGCGTGCGGTAACTTGATTGCACCTTCCAGTACCGTCCATGAACAGGCTTATTCAAACCGAGCTTGCAAAATTGTCAATTGTGGTTTTGGACATTCTTAAGGAATGTTCTCTATTTAATATGATGCAATTATGACATAGACCTGAACGTATTTTATTGAGTATATACCTGACATTCAATATACAAATAAACCCAACCAAACAAGTGATACCAAAGAACGGGTATTAGGGTATTCCTCAAAAAATCAAAACAACAACAACAGCAACAGAAAAGTATAAAAAATAATCATCTTTTTCATCAAGTCATTTCTCACTCACATTCTTTACTTCCATTGAATGTTTGTACATGTAATATGTAAGTTTAAAGAGCGATTAAACAAAATCATTCTTAGATATCAAATTATTTGAAATTACATTTACTACTATGTATATATACGTAGGATTTGTGTCACATTTTAATGCAAATATATGAGGTTGATTAATGTGTTCGCAATAAATGAAGCGGATTATTCTTTATACTATATTAGTTTTAAAACCTGATGTGTTTAGTTATCATGTTGATCATGAAAAAAACACAATTTGATGAATAATACATGATCTTGAGCGTACATTTAGTAAAAGTAAAGTTTCTTCAGCAGTTTCATATGTCAGTCATATGCCAACATGTGTTGTGTCTTCGTCAATGTAAAGATTTTCTTTGAGCCAAATGACATCAGCAAGTTATTACTTCTTTCGCGTGTAATCGAGTTAACAAACATGTGATATATGACGAATCATATATAGTATTTGTCGTTAGCATTTTAATATACAATATTTAATGATTTGCAATATCAACGACAAATTTTGGAAATCAATAGTATGTCTAAAAATAGATAATTTGATTTCCTTGTCTTTAAGCTGAATCGTCGGGTCCTTAAAAGGTATTAAAGGTGTTTGTTCACGTACAAAATGTTATGTTAGCAATATCAAAGAAAGGAAAATATTTTGCAAGATTTTTTGAGTTAGAAAACAAAAATAATTATGCAAAGATATGTCTTGGAAGTAAATATATCTTCTCATTCAAATGGTAATGAGCATTATATTATATGAAGTTGTGAAGTTATAATTTGAGGATTTTATCATTATTCTTTTTCAAAATGACAACGGACTTGTCAAACATAAGTTAATTTCGTGACTGCCTGTACAATTTCTAGGTACTGTAATTGGTTTCATTTGTCAATGCCCTCAAAATACATACACATATTGGTATTAAATGTAGCAATAAGATGCTAAATACTAAAAGTATCAAATGTATTGTGTGATTTTTACTTGAATTAATTGCCTAATATTCGTTATTTACTGTTCAATAGACACGCTTTTCAGCAAGCAATATCATTAGTTCTAATGTTTTGGTCTAAACAAGAACTTCAAGTTATCTTCGGTTGATATTTATAGAGTTTTAAGAGTCCGGGAATTCAAAATTAACGAAGCAAAATGTTTTAGAAAGTGTAACGCAAAACAATTGTGTAATTTGTATTTACTTTTACACTAGGAAAATCTATATAAGCATGTCTAAAAGAATATACAGCATGACGTCAATATAAAAGAATGTGATTTGCCACTGTTAAATAAGCGTCTCGCTTTCTTACATAATTCATGGAGAGACACTTGAGGTCTACCTCCATAAATAAGGCTATTACCGCTACTGTGTTAGTGCAACATAATACACAACAAAACAAGCTGTCTTGAAAAGAGTCTGTCCCTGACCTTGCTTACTCGGCTTCCTGCAAATAAGCTTGATATCTACTGGTAAAGCGTTTGTATGAATACAATGAACATTTAGGGCGTTTTGTATCCTAGTCATTCATGTGTACATACAACATTTTAATTAAACGAGAGATAAACAATAATAAATTATTTGTTTCTTTATTCAATTTAAATGGATATATATTCGTATATAATCATATAAATAATTAACTTTACCATTTTTCATTGTATCAGATGTGGAACACTTAAGAGTACAATTCCTGTGAAAGAATTATTGCCTTTATATTACTGTTTATTAAATTAAATTGAAATTAGAAAGTGAGATATATCTCTCAAGAGGAACTAATAGTGTATTCTGATTACACAAATAATCTTACATTTGAATCCGTGGGAATATCGATGGTCATCTATAATTTGTACATTTATAGAACAAGAAAAAAATATATTGTTAACAAAAAAAAGGTAAAAAAAAATTTAATAGTATCGTCAAATTATGTGACATATGGCCATAAATGTAAATATAAAATTTATATGTTATATAATTGTAAATTATGACGTAAGTTCTCTTGTGTGTTGTGGAGTTCGAAGTCACGAAGACAAAGAATACCTTACAAAATTAATAACGAATGTTGTAATGTTTTTACAATGTGTGTCTGCTGTGCGCTTTTAAATTAAAACAAATGTAAGAGTAACTTGATTTAAAAATGTTTGCATTTACATTTAGCTAGCATTTCTTCACTAATTAGGTTTATGGGCCATTAACTGTTCGAAAAGCCATTAACGGGAATAATGGTACACTGAGTGGTGTAATATCTCAGACATGATTCAATCTCAGAGGAATTGATTAGCCAGAGTTTGCTTCATAATTTGTCCTTGAATTGTCTCATTAACACATGAAAGGTGGTTTTTCCCTCTTTAAAAGTTGTGTGTGTGTGCTTCTTGTATGCCTTGCTTCGTCGGGCTTTGTAGGTGATTTTCTTGTTGCTTTGTCTTCCTTTAGGACATTGAGTACTTTTATTATGGTCATTGCGTTTACATTTATATGTTTCTACATTATCATTTAGGTGTTTTTCTTATTTAACCCATTGTAACCATAACACCTGTTAGAATTTCACTTGTCGAAGGGGGGGGGGGGTGGGGATTCAATTTATTTACACTGTCTTGATAATAGGAACATGGTGGGGCTAAGGGTGAGGTTTGGTGCACAATTAACCGGTTTAAACTCCCCAGCAGTACTTGTGCTGCTGACCGTTCCAAGGTGGCGCCCCTCTGTGTTCCTCAGATGTATGTTTATGTTGTTTTGGTGACACTTTTGCTTGTGTCTCTTGCTGTTTTCATGTCTACGGTAAGTATCTTCCCTTAGCTTTATTTCTTTAATTTACATTCCCCTTACCCGGGTCTCCTGTCCCCTTCCCCTGTGCCCTTTAACTTTGTGGGCCTATTGTTCATTCATGTATTTGTTTTCTTTGAATTCCTTTTCATTTACAATTTATGTTCTATTATTCAATCATTTATTTGTTTGCTTTAAATTCCTTATCAGTTACAAATTAGTTATCATTTTAGTGATAAGCCTGTCCGTGCTCTGCCTTGTGCCCTGTCTTGTTTTTGTTTTGGGTCCGTCTGGGCTCCTTTCCACTGGTTCTTGTTGCTAGGTCGTGTGAGGGTTGCGTTTATTGAACGCCGCCTTTCCTTGTTGATCTTGTTTATCATATTTCTCTGTTGTTTTCGACACCAAGTCTTAACATACCATTTAGTTCCAAAATATTACAATATATATCATTAAAATGTTATTTGAGAATTCATGTGCTAATTGTCATAATATTTATGTTTTTATGTGCATAATTTCAATACCCTTGAAAGGGGTATGGAAAAAGTATAAGCTGATATCTTTTATACAATATTCGATTGTCCAAAACGGGAACAATTTTTCTTTGATTTTGCCGACGTTCATACATATTACTTATTCTATTGAGAGTTATACGTGAACAATCACGAATCAAGATGTAAAGTTACAGATTCCCAATAGAAAGAAGTAATCAAAGCTGTTTTACTTTTGCTTTCAAACATAAGTTATACACTGTCTAATTATATCCAATCTAATAATTAGATAACGTATGGGATGGATGTACACATTGAAGTTATCAATAAATCATATATACTTCGATCTATATCTAATATGAGCACATCATATAACATTGACACTCAGTGCCCAAATGAATGTTTTTTTCCTTATTACATTAATTCGCTACATCAAGCAAATATTTGTCATTTGTTCTCGGCAATATAGGTATACCATACGAATGCCACTTTTATTGCAGTTGCATCTTAAACAATTAAACCTTCATGTAATATAACTAATTATGGCAATTGTTCACTGTACAACCGGTACCCCATTAATGTTTTGTTCACACATATGACCCCTCAAAATGAATCTCGTTGTTAGTAACTAAAGAACAATTAACAAAGGAATTCGCCGTAGAATAATGCAGTGTAATTGACACTAAGTTTCCGTTTCCATGATTAGAAAGCACTTATTAGGGCAACGGTACACTGATTGGTGTGATAATTGAAGTCTGGTAATATATCCAAGCATAAAGTCTAGATGATTAAAGCAATGTCTTGATTAGTGGACATGCGTTAAAATATATAGACAGATCGTATGTAGTTTTCATCCTAAAGTGAATCGGTCCATAATGGAAGGTCTATAATACCACGAAATATTGTGTTTGATTAGAGTATTTAAGCTTACCTGACGCTATATCAAGACATTGTCTATATCATAAGAATGTCGAAATAATGTGTACAAATATCTGCTGATTCGGGTATTTTAAGCATATTTGAGCATTTAATTGTATTAAATGTGAGTGTGTTTAAGGAAATTAGATCCATAGGTGAGTATATATGCTAACCTGACGCTATTTCCTTATTAATGTATAATAGTGTTGAAGTTGATTTAAAATTACAGCATAATAGACACACATTATACGTAATCATATATTTTAAGTGTATGTGATGTTTGTAACCACTGTAAGTTATGGGTATGTTGTAGACATATATTTTTCTTTCTAAAATTCTCCAAAAGCCTCGTCATATATCATTAACGGGTTTTATCCACAAGTACACATACATTAAAATTTAAAATACAATACATGTATATATTTTAGGTATTTTAACGTCTTCAAAAATTTCATCATATTCTCTAAAGAGAGGAATATTTTATTTACACTAATGATTTCCCTTTCACATGCATTTCGGGCATTTAGATCACCAGCTATAAGTAGGTCAACTGAATAATTAAAGTAAACATTTAATATATTTTCAATTAAATATATTCCTTTATTATGCTCATTATTATACACCGCTGATCCGTCCGGCGGAATATATAAGGTTAAAAAAGAATATCTTTGGAAGTTTGAAAACGATTACCACTTATCTTAAAAACAACACTATGATTAAAATTTTCTTCTATTCTGTGTAACAAACAACCTTGAACTTTTGTTTAATGAAAACTATCACTCCACCCATGTTTCTACCATTGCTAGAGGATTTTCTGGCAAAACAATCATATGTTACATACAATGGAGATAAATCTGGAATATGCAACGTATCACATAGCTAAGTTTCTAAAAGTGTTATAATGTCAAATTTTGATTAACATTTAATAACATCTTTACGTTTGATAATGTTAATATTTGAAATATAACTATGAAGTTCTAAGCGATGAGTATATATATATATATATATATATATATATATTGTTCTTATCTGCTATTAAAATATATGTACGTTCGGATCATGTATCTCACACTTGCCAACAAAATCCATATAAAAAAAAGTTCGTTGTTTGATGGTTTATCTGAAACTAACTACACAAACATAATTATTTATGGTATTAAAGACCAACCATCGCACTTTAATGTCGTGTTTAAATTCGGTATAATCGAAACAAATATATATGTTCATTATTAAAAATGTAATATATTTCAAACACATATGCTTTAAATAAGACTTTAGGACAGTATTTAATTTTTTTTGCTATGTTTTTACATATTTCGGCTCAAGATTTTAAATTTAAATTTTAAATTTATATTTTTACAATTTTAGTAATGTGTTTTAAATCCTAGCTGTAAACAGGAGTATCATTAACTCAAGATTTGACTGTGATATACATTTTTATGATTTATTAGAATTTTTAAACATGATTATATTTAGGTCTGCCTCTCTATGTCATGCCGCCAATACAAAGGACCACAATGGAAATAAGAGCTTTTTTGCCCTTTTTTGTGTTATCCTTGGTTTTGGTGAGCATGTCATAGTTTTCTAGTATGTGATATAGTATTTAATAATGCTCATTATTTTATCCTATGTTATATTGTCAACTATGTATATGCTTCCTTTGCCGAAATAAATCTATCTATCTAGGACCTTAAATAAACAAATGTCAAATTCTCGTCTACGCAGCATAGTAAATATGTTTATTAACCTTGTAAAATAAGATCTTGACCAAGGTCGCTAATCTTTGTTATCCGGAACCTGCTATTGATGTTGAATTATAATTTGTGAGAAAGCTGTAAAGTTTATATAAGGACTATACAGTTTTAACAGCCTGTAGGTCGTTACATGAATGTTATCGATACGCTTCTAGAAATAATTGCCAGAAACTCTAAGCAAAAATAAAAACAATATGAATTTGTTTTGTAAACTATTTCGTAACGTGCGGCTTATTGATCTAATATGAATGACAGGTTGTCATTTTTCTTGTATTTCTATCTGATAATATGTCAGAGTCTAAGAAATTTGTTAGAGCATATGAGACAAAAATAAGACAGTTTAAATAAATGATCAACACTTTGTCCTGCTTCAATACATTCTTGTGAGTGAACACATCTTCCAAATAAAACGTTTTTCTCTGAATGCTCTATTCTTTCACGTTAAGTACAACTGATTGAATTGCTTGTCTTTGCGTTACGGCAAAATAAACTCCAAGAAAGTATACATTTTCGAACCCTAGTACAATAATTTCTTAATACAGTATATTCTCTTAGCCTTGTGTATTTAACGGGTAATTGTTTAGATTTATTTCTGACAAAGATATATTGAGTAGCTGTCAGTATTATATAAAGAACTCTGTCAAGTAGGTTGTTTTTGCAGGAAGTCGTAATATAAAGTCAACGCATTAGCTTTCTGTGATATTGTGTCCGATTATCGGAAACAAGAGTTCATCAATGAACGACCGACTTATGTGTATTAGTTATGGTTAGTTAAGCAGAGCCACACTTGAATTGAACATAGCAGATTTAGGGAAGCTGCTTCTTATAGAAAACTTAAATTAAATATAGAGGATAGTGAATGATTGTAAGTTCAATACTGAAGTTATTGAAAGAGTAGAATAAAATTATATACCCTCTGGCGAGCATAATATTATTTTATTTAACGAGTTCAATAAATTCAGTAGTGAACTTACACGAATTTTATATTCTATTTATCACATACTACAAATATAGACAGTTTGAAGTCAAACAGAACCATTTTTCATCGACGCGCCTATAGAGTAACGCTAAAATTTTGCGCGTCGTAACGCTATGTTTATATAATGCAAATGACGTCACGCCAAAATATATGCACGCCGTGCAATTACATTTTAAGGGAGTTACATAAACGGCATTTGATAAACTTATTAATATGCTGATAACAGAAAACAATCATTATCTGTCCTGTTTTACTTGATGGATTATGAAATGAATATAATTATACTATTGTTTTCATGTCTGTATGGCATTCGGTGTTTTATTGTCATCATGTATATGACTTTAATGGTCGTTGTCAGTATTTTAACTAGCTTATGACTCATATTCTGTCATTACAAATGTGACAATATTATGAGGTTATTATGTATACAAATACTGAATTCTTTTGGACGATAACACAATTGTTAAAATATGATAAACAAGATCAACAAGGAAAGGCGGCGTTCAATAAACGCAACCCCTACAGTGAACGAGGCGCAATTTTATACGAGCGTAATAAAAAACGTGTTTATGTTTTTTTAAAATGTTTTACCTGATAATATACAATCATTTAACATTTTAGTTAACTTTATAGATGTGAGAAACGTTCATTGCAGACGACATTCAATCAAACAGATTTGGCGCCTGATATTATTGTTAAATAGAGTATTGAGAATCTGTCAGAGAGATAACTCTAACAAGAGTGATTAACGACGACATGCAGAGTAATTTCGATTGCACCTGAAAACAAAGTTTAAATTTATATTTTTCTTAATTAAAACGATCACATGTTTCAAACGCTCAAAGGTCATTTGTTACATTCTATTATGCGTGAAATGTATTATTTTAACGTTTAATAAAAGATAATTGTGAACCTTAATTATTTTCACAAACTAACAAACCGTGGAAGTCGACAGGAATACTTTACCTTTTCGTCTTTATATTTTCACCAATTGCCTACGATAAATTTGTGCTAGATTATGTCACTCACTTACAAATAAATATTATTATAAAGTAGGCGTAGATATTACTTATATCGTAAATAACAACTTAATGAATTGTGTCAACAAAAGCTTTCTTTAACTTTAAGGACTCAACATGTTCAGTTAATTGATATTCTTAATGAACGACTATAATATTTTCACTGTACATTTAACTATTTATCAAGTTGTGAATACATCGAGGTCCTTAGAAATATCAATTATAATCTTTATCGCACTTCATATAATTTTCGCACGATTAAACAGTTATTTATTACTTGTTGGGTTTATCTTATGACAGCTGGTTGACAGCAATATTGGCTAAAAAGGTTATTCCTCTTTTCTACTGTTGCTTTTATGTTATGTCGAATTAAATTCAAGTAATTGAGCGCAAATGAAATAACTATTTTACGAGATAATTGAATAATGTATGATTTTGGTAAGGAATATGATTTTCCATTTTGTGAGAAGGTATTTACTATCATAATGACTTATTTGTAATGGTTATGAATAACGAAACTGCTGTTACAAATCCGTTACAGAAAGAAAGAATAATATATGGTATCAGGGTAGAACTTATATTAACATAGAGATATCACATATGCTTCAAAAGTACGGTTTTCTTTTTTGTTATAATTTTTATTGTGATATCTCAGTTGACAACAACATAATGAAATGCTTTACATCATTTATCGTTTAGTTGACGTTAATCATTGGTACTGTTGAACGAGTAATTTATTTAATTTCTAATGTATCCACATTGTGTCGTCACTACAAAGACGCATACGCAGAATTCCTGGCGAATTTTCCAATTATTAACTTTACAAGACTTGGTCTAAAATTTTGTTTTTATATTAAAATCTATCAAATGCCATACCTTCCTGCATCTGTTAAGCAATGTGTACGTAGTTTGTAGTTAGATAATGTGTTTCAAAGCATTGCATCATCATATTCTTCTGTTAAGAATACTGTCCCTTCCGAATGTTAAGAAATAGGATTTAACTTTAAGATAATATTGAAGTCATAAATAAGCATTCTAGTTGATGGTTTTAGTATTTTACATTAAACATACAATTTCCATTATATGATTTTTCTCTTAACATTATAATAAATAAATTAATTTTCAACATTGGGAAATTTAAAATGTGTAATATTACACATTGATATGGTTCTTCTTAAGTGTTTTAAATGCAAGGAATAAACAGGTACTATAAAGCTAATGGATACCATTCAGTGGATGGAAATTGAAAATTGTTGATGAATGAAACCTTTTATGTAGAAGATAAAAGAGACATAAAATACTTAACGTATTATCTAAATAATTATAACAGTCTTAAATCTCTAGGCTGTCTATAGTGTTTATTAATATTGACGGAAAGTATTTAACCGTGAGTTCATTGCCTCTGTTTCTATACGTTCTTATAAATAGTCCTTCTAAAAGTGAGAGTTTGCTATCTTTAATATTTTACAAGTAAACTTTCGTTTAAGAAAAGTAAATCCGTTGAATTAAATCCTGCCGCTAATTGGTAAAAATTACTTGATTAAAGCATCTGGGTAATGTAACTGAGAATATAATTATGATACAAATCCCACAAGACAGAGCAGAGACAAGCAATAGGATACCCTTTTACGACTTACTGACAAAACAAATTGTCATAACATTTTAGCATGTCAATTTGTCATTATTTTAAACATTTTTTCTTCTACAATATTATAATTCATTTGTTGTAATAACATGCACATTTATGCTTTATTATTGATTGAACGTGATTTAATATTTACTCTGTTTATAATGCAATACTTGTAGTTTGTTGTATATTTACGAATTATATATTTCACAAAACTCTCTTTAGAAAAAAAGAAACATACTCGTTTGATTTGACGCCAACGACAGGACATCGTGAAATACTGCATTTATTTAAGTAAATGATTGGCAAGATTTTTTGTTAGATGCTCACATGATATTAAACGTATTGAGGTGTTTTCCCTGTCATTTTATACATATCTCTAGTAAAAATGAGAACTGCAGTAATAATCGTTATGGCCATGGTCTTTATACATCAAAATCTAAACCATAAGAAAATACATATAGTGCTATAGGTCAATATATTATCACAGCATAGGGAATTTGATCTCTAAAAGAAATGTGTACCCTTTTGTTAAATTTTACAAACAAAGTGCGCATTAAAGACCCAAGTATTTCGTAAACCATATTGAAATGTTTCACAAAAGTTAGCTGTTAACTCTTTAATTTTCAGATTAATGTAGACGCTCGAGTTTTCAATAAACATTGATACTTGAATTACATTATGGAATTACATGTGCAAATAACAAAACATACTTGACTATATACTTAGCACTATATTGATACAATGATATAAAATTATACTGTAGCCTTTTTTAATTTAATGACATACAGCCATTATATCAACATGCAAAGTGTAATTAAAATCTAATTAATTTTATACGGTGCAGACATCCAGTAACTATTCTTCTATTATGGCATAAACAAACATTTCACAATGCGTTGTAGTGATTATGTTTTCGTTACCATGATTCAAAATTAATAAAATATATATATGACAGCTTAAAGTGACATGCAGAAAAATCTATAAGGTGCCGATCTTATACATTTAAATATCAAGCGATGAATTTTGCAATATATGTGTTACAATGATTAAAAACTTAATTGGTATTCGGTATAAAATAAAGATATTAAAATTATCTTTTAGTATTTTTCTTCAATTGTTTTTGAAAGTATCACTCCAATCTGTGCCTTTTTACTTTTACATTAATCATTTGATATGTAATGCCGATAAAATGATGAATGCTGCTTTAAACTACGTTTATTTTTACAAAACTCTGTTGCTTGTAAGGGCTACCGTAATCGTTGCAAGATTAGTTGCTTTCATAATCTAAATTATATGGAATTTTAGTGATAAAGATAATAAGTTAACCTAGTGTTTAAGTTAAAAGCTTAAATAGCATAGCGGATTCAGAAACTGGTTTAATTGTGTTTCAAAACCCATCAGAGAAAGTACAAACCCCACTAAGAGAAAATGTTATAACTCACTTTTAATATTTCTAAAGTGATTTGAATGAAGATCTATATGACGTTCAATCATTATTCTTCAATCATAATTGACACACAATTCTTTTTAAATTAATTTGTCATTTTTGTTTTGGTGTGAATATCCTCCGACGGATTGTAATAAATATTAAGAAGACTGTTAAGTTAGTCATAATTATTGACTGATAAGAATATTTTGGAGCTGCTGGGAAAACATGAGGAGGAAACTATATATTGCTGAGATATTCACTGATAATAATGATACCTGACATGACATAGTACTAACTTCATAAATAGTTTATGAAACACCACTGAAACATTTATGGACAATCAATTCTTATTTTGATAACAGTGTATGTGGTTTTCTTGAATAAAACTAGCCAAATGATATTTTTACTGTCGCCAAATAAAACAACGGTTATTTATGATATGAGTTTCGTATCCTGTAGAGGATAAACATATTGGATAAAACACAACAACTGGTATCTTTTTATGTGAATAATGTCTGACTGATTTCCCCATGTCACAAGTATTTTTTACGTCAGGACAAAGACTAACGTATACGTTTTGTATATATCGTGCTAATATATTCCAGTGACGGTAAAGAATAAATTACTGATAAACTTAGTCTAGACCATTACATTTTATTGCTTTAATGGCCGTGAAGGAGTAACTGTTTCTTGCAAAACGTAGACCAATTCAAATGTCGTCAATTCCCAAACAAACTACATGCTTCTTCAAATGAATCTTTTATTTATTTAATAATGTAACTGTTATGTGTAGCACAATTGTACAAATTGAAGTTAAACAGTAAATAACTCACAAGTCTATGTTTGTTGTACAATTTTATGTCTTAAATGAAACATAAAAACATATCTGACTGATAAGTTTAACTGAAGTTACATTTTGTTTATATATTACAAGAAATTCCCAACATATTAATTGATTTGATATAAGCAGTAAAATGACATTTTCTGGTCAAGTATTTTATTGTAGACTATACCTTGTCCAACTTGTTTCAATGAAGGTCAAAGTAACCTAGAAATACTAATGTTGCAGTGTCTACTTGTTGTTCCAACTAAGAAAATGGATAATATAGTTTCATTGGTTTAATGACAGTTAATAGTGTTTTGCCTTTAATAAAACAATAAAAAAATGCTCTAGTTTTGCTCCATATAACTCAATATAATGCTTTGTCGGTGAACTTTATTTCATTCGGCTACTTTGACCTTATGTTTACTTTTTTCTTAGTTGCATGACGTAAATATAAAAGAATGTGATTTTCCGCTGTAAAATAAGCGTTTCGCTTTCTTACATAATGCATGGAGGGCCTCCACATGTAAAGCTGGAAAGTCGCCCTATTACCGCAACTATGTTAGTGCAACGAAATACACAACATAACAATATGTATTGAAAAGCGTTTGTCCCTGAGCTTGCTGACTCGGCTTCCTGCAATAACCTTTATATCTACTGGTAAAGCTTTTGTATACAATAAATTATAATGGCTTATTTGTATCGTAGTTCTTCATGTGTACAATACAAAATTTTAATTAAACGAGAGATAAATATTAATAATTGTGTGTTGCTATATTCAATTTAAATGGATATACGTATACAATCATATTAATTATTAACTTTACCATTTTACATTGTATCAGATGTAGATGTTGTACAATTCCTGTGACATTATTGGCTTTATATTATTTTTTATCGAATTAAATCGAAATAAGCAAGTGAGATATATCTCTCAAAAGGAACTAATTGTGTATTTTGATTCCACAAATACTCACAATTTTACATTTTGTATTCTGATTCCACAAATAATCTTACATTTTAAATCCGTGGGAATATTGATGGTCACCTATAATTTGTACATTTATAGAACAAGAAAATTTTTTATATAGTTAAACAAACAAAACGTAAAAACAACTGTGTTTAAAAGTATCTTCAAATTATGTGACATATGGCCATAAATGTGAATATAAATGTATATGTTATATAAATGTATTTTATGACATTGTTTCTCATATGTGTTGTGAAGTTCAAAGTCACGAAGACAAAGAATTCATTACAAAATTAACAACGAATTGTGTCATGTTTTTACAATGTGTGTCTGCCGTGCGCTTGTAAATTAAACCAAATGTAAAAATAACTTGATTTAAGATATTTTGGCATTTACATTTAGCTAGCATTTCTTCACTAATTAGGTTTATGGGGCCATTAAATGTTCGAAAAGGCATTAACGAGAATAATAGTACACTGACTGGTGTATTAACTCAGACATGATTAAATCTCAGAGGAATTGATTAGCTAGAGTTTGTTTGATAATTTGTCCTTGAATTGTCTCATCAACACATGAAAAATGGTTTCTCCTCTTTTTAAGTTTTTTTTGTGTGTGTTCTCTGTAGTTTTCAACACCAAGTCTTAACACACCATTTAGTTCCAAAGTATTACAATACATATCATTATAATGTTGTATTTATTTGAGAATGTATGTGCTAATTGTCATAATATTGTTATATATCATATATCAAGTCGTCCACTCATATGAAACTGAAGTGTTTGAACAATTGTCACCGTTAAATAATCAAATATGAATAAGATTGTACTACAAAATCAAAAATAACTCTTTAACAATTCTGTCCTACCCAAACTATTGACTCGCGTAAACTAATGACAATAATTACGTTGGCAGCAATATCTGAATCCAGCTAGAAGTAAAAGCTGGTTTAACTCATTCAAGTAATACCGTCGAAGACGTTATACGTTATTTATAACCTCTTAACAACAGTTTCTCACACATAATTGGAATTCCTTGACGAAACATGTTTTGTTTACTTTTATGAAGAATTTTCCAGCGGAAATGAGTTCCGTTCAAAAACCAAACGATGAATTATAAACGGAAAGTTTTTAACTACAGAAAGGTACCAATAAACATCATTTATCTACTGTATTGATAACAATGTCTCTTATATTTTTTATTGTGAAACTATTGTTAACACTAAACAACGGATTACAGCGGAGCTATTTTATTTAAGCGGCGAACACAGACAGTGAGTTATTTGGAGGCTGAATACTTGTGATTGGCTAGCGGAATCCGCTATACGTTTTCATTGGTTGACGCCTTATTCAAATGTTTTGGAATGGTACTTTTTACCCGCTGTTATCAAGGCACCAAAGTATATAAATACAGGCGCGAACATTCAATGTCAGCTTCATAACCGCTGAGCCAAATAGGAAAAAGTCATCAAAGCTTATTTTACTTTTGCTTTCAAACATAAGTTATACACTGTCTTATTATATCCAATCTAATAATTAGATAAGGTATGGGATGGATGTACACATTGAAGTTATCAATATACAATGTACTTCGATCCATGTCTATTATGAGCACATAATATTTCAGTGACACTCAACGCCCAATTGAAGGTGCATTCGATTGTTATTTCTTATTATATTAATTCGCTACATTAAGCAAACATTTGCCATTTGTTCTCGGCAATATAGTCATACCATACGAATCCCAATTTTATTGCAATTGCATCTTAAAACAATTAAACATTCATGTATAACTAATAATGGCAATTAACGGTGCCTCGTTAATGTTTTGTTCACACATTTGACCCCTCAAAAATGAATCTGGTTGTTAGTAACTAAAGAGCAATTACAAAGGAATTCGCCGTAGGATTTTGCGGTGTAATTGACATTACGTTTCCGTTTTCATGAATAGAATGCACTTATTAGGGCACAGGTTCACTGATTGGTGTGACAGTTGAAGTCTTGTTATATCCCCAAGCTTAAAGTCTAGATGCTTAAAGCCATGTCTTGATTACTGGACATGCGTCAAAGTATATAGACAAATCCTATTTGGTTTTCATCTTTAAGTGAATTGGTTTCTAATGGAAGGTCTATAATACCACGAAAAACTGTGTTGATAGTATAAGTATTCGGTGATATATGTGACAACAAAGAAAACACACCACAAAGTAATTATATATGCATGTTGTTGGTAAGTGTGAGAAACATGATCCTGTATGATTTATCTATATAGAAAAATTAAAGATTTAAAATTGTTCTAAAGCAAAACATAATTATTCATCTCATACATTTTCATTCTTAATGCATTTAAAACCCTATCAACATTTTTACAAGACATATATATCATAAGAATGTCGAAATAATTTATACAAATATCAGCTGATTCGAATATTTATAGCATCTTTGAGAAATTAATGGTACTGAATGTGAGCATAAAAATATCAAATGTGTTTAAGGAAATCAGGTACATAGGGGAAACTTTTTAGATAAAAGTATCTATGCTAACCTGACACTATATCCTTATTTATGTATCATTGTTTTGAGGTTGATATAAAATTACGGCATATTTGACATACATTATACATAATTATATATTTTAAGTGTATGCAATGTTTGAGGAGCACTCTAGAGTTAACGTAATAAAGCCACTATATTGTAGTTTAGTTTATTTCAATATATTATAAATAACTTTAATATGTATAAACATCTAAGGTATAAAAAGTCGACAATTTTTGCATTGGTTGTTGAAAAAACAAAGGAAAGAACAAGAAATATAATGTTAGATTATGTCGGAAGTAATAAATAGTGCTATGATTTCAACTTCAGAGGTGGATTTTTGAGGGATCGAAATATATATCTTATGCGCTGGATTGAAGTTTAATGATTTTATTCATATAACTATCGGTTCATTTTGCCTATTGTTGATGTTGATAGTTGATAATTTATACATTAAGAGATCTTTCCGCATTATTAAAAAAATATTAAAGCATAAATGTAACCAGTGTATGTAATGGGATATATTTTTTTCTTTCTAAATTTCTTCTATAGCCTCGTCATATATCACTGACGGTTTAAATCCACAAGGGCAAATGCATTCAATTTTTAAGTACAGTACATGTATCATGCATCGTCCAAAGCGGAAATTTATTTCGTCGTCACGTAACACATAATACATACAGAAATTAGATATAAATAATGCATAAAAAGGAACTAAATAAACCAATTTTTAAACTTGTATATAAGTGCTTATTTAAACAAATTTACAAATTTATTTTGAACGCAATAAATGATAATATTCATAACTTTAATAATGTAAAGTTATGACGAATGCTGAAGTAGACACGATTCAATTTATTGCACGAAAGACTATACAGCATTTTACAATCTACATATAAGCAATGTTATCCGAAGTCAATTACCCTTAACCTTTGTGTATTGATCAAAGACTGTAGCAGTGTATTGGCAAACATCATTCATTCAGAATAAAGCACGAGCAGCGTCCAAAGATAAATATTTATATGTCTTAGAATTAAGTTACTTTTTCATTGCATTTCCTGTAAGTGACAGAATTGTTTTGATTACGCTGTAGGATTTACGGACATGTAAAGCGCTTTGTGTGCAAGTACGATTAACTAAAATGTTGCTTAATATATACATTGTTATAGTTTTTAATGCAACTATAGAAAATGCTTACGATAGAAGTTAGGTTTTCAATATATGTTTTAAATAAATATATATCTTATTAAATACAATAACAGTTAAAGGTATTATGGCAAAATTTTGTCGCTCAAATTTAGTATTATGAATCAGATTCGTGATTCGTTAAGTCGTAATACAAATATTATAATTATATTATCTATGGTAATAATTTATATGAAATTCATTTAAGGATTAATGACCATGTTTCAAAAGAGATGACTTTGATCATATTATCTCATTTTACAAAAAGATGCATAATCAAAAGCGCTACATCCTCATATTGTTACACAGCCAAGCTGTTATAGAATTAGGAAACATTATCTCTAAAAAGGTTTATTTCAGGTTTACTTTATACTTTTTGAATGCATACATTTGTCCATCGGCAATATTACAGTAATTTATGTTTGTTTTGCAGATTCAATGGGAATCGTTAGGAACCTCTTTTAAATATTGAAATTACGGTAAGTGTTCTGTTTTTTTTTTCAGATCGCATGCAATACAAATGGCATATACTGCAATCACGTACTTACACTCTAAAACAAATTACTGCAAAATTAGACAAGCATGCATTTGACCACTGAAGAAAAATTCATGCAAGGTCAAAAGACTAAAATCACAACTTGCCTAGTGCACGTACACAAGATACTTTCAACCATGTTATAATATGAAAATTAAATAAATCATTACTTTTCACAAATCATTTGCATTTTACTGCTCATTTAAACTGGTTTAGGCTAAAATGATAAGTACGCAAAGCAATAGAAATATATCAATTGGATATTTTAATGAAATATAACTTGATAAAATACGTATAAGGTTCTTAGCGGTGAATGGATATATATATTGTTCTAGAACCTTTTCATTATCTGCTATTCAATATATGTACGTTCGGATCATGTATCACAACAGAATCCATATAAAATTATTTTAAGTTCGTGCTTTGTTGGTTTGTCTGAAACTGACTACAAAAACATAATTATTTATGGTATCAAAGACCAACCTTTCATTTTACACCATCGCACTTTAATGTCGTGTTTAAATCCGGTATAATCGACAGTTTATAAACATAATTAAAATGTAATATATTTCAAACACTGATGCTTCAAAAAAGACTTTAGGAATGTCAAATTCTCGTCTACGTAGTAGAGTAAATATGTTTATTTACATTGTAAAATAAGTTCTTTGCAAAGGTCGCTAACCTTTGTTATCCGGAACCTATTGATGTCGCATGCTAATTTGTGAGAAAAGTTTATATAAGGGCTATACAGTTTTATGACTGTGCTGGACATAAATGTCCTGAAGAAATCTTTTGTTCTTCTTTAACAAGTACAGCTTGAAGGCCGTTACATGAAATTTTTGGATACGCTTCTAGAAATAATTGCAAGAAACTCAAAGCAAAAATAAAAACGATATGACTTTGTTTTGTTAACTTTTTCGTACCGTGCTACTTATTGATCTAATATGAATGACAGGTTGTCATTGTTCTTGTATTTCTATCTGATAATATGTCAGAGTCTAAGAAATTTGTTAGAACATATAAGACGAAAATAAGATAGTTTAAACAAATGATCAACAGTTCGTCCTGCTTCAATACATTCTTGTGAGTGAGCACATCTTTCAAATAAAACGTTTTTCCCTGAAAACTCTATTCTTTCATGTTAAGTACAACTGACTGAATTACTTGTCTTTGTGTTACGGCAAAATAAACTCCAAGAAAGTATACATCATCGGACCCTAGTACAATAATTTCTTAATACAGTATATTCTCTTACCGTGACTTATGTATATAGCCTGGTGTATTTAACGGGTATTTGTTTAGATTTATTTCTGACAAAGATATATTGAGTAGCTGTCAGTATTATATAAAGAACTCTGTCAAGTAGGTTGTTTTTGCTGGAAGTCGTAATATAAAGTCAACGCATTAGCTTTCTGTGATATTGTGTCCGATTATCGGAAACAAGAGTACAGCAATGAACGACCGACTTATGTGTATAAGTTATGGTTAGTTAAACAGAGCCATACTTGAATTGCACATAGCAGGTTTAGGGAAGCTGCTTCTCATAGTAAACTTAAATTAAATATAGGGGATATTGAATGAGTGTAAGTTCAATACTGAATTTATTGAACGAGTAGAATAAAATTATATACGCGACCCTCTGGCGAGCATAATATTATTTTATTTAACGAGTTCAATAAATTCAGTAGTGCTCTTACACGAATTAAACATTGTATCAAATGGACATTCCTTACGTACTAGACAACTAAGCAGTAATGCAAATTAACTGTATCACAAGTAAAATACATAACATCTAAATATAACATTTTACTTCCACCATTTATGCCCGGCAATATATTTGTTTCCTTATATTATAATTGCACATTTTTATTGATTTCTTAAGTTAGTTAAGTTACAAAAAAAAATATTATAAAACTTTAAAGAAGTGGCAGAATATTGCAAACTTTATATAAATGAAATGTTTCATAAAAATCAAAATGACGAAAGACATAAATATCTCATGCAAACAATAGTCTTAAGAAACATTTTAAATAACATTGAATAAACGTCTATTCAACGGCCAAGTGGTAATGGTCGTTGATTTCAGAGCCTTTGCCCCTCATCGCTTTGGGTTCGAATCCCGGCAGAGACGTTTGATTCCTTCATATAAGGATTCCGAAGCTATCCAGCTAGCTTACGGAACGTTGGTGAACGGAATGACACCTGAGGTCTTCCCCCACCAGTAAAGCTGGAAAATACCAAATACTTCTGAACAACAGTTCATTGACCCCATTCTATACGTATGGTGTTCTCTTTTATAAGTGAAAATTTTGAAACCATCATAAATCCCTTTTTATTTTTAAACATATCAAATGTCATCACCTTTACTTTGTCGAAGGCAATATCTTATCAAATTTGACTTACGTGGTATGACTAAATTAAAAATGTGATTGTTTTTTGAAAATACTAAGCTCATACGATATCACCCGCAACATAAAATCTTAATGTTGCTTTAACACAGGTGGTAAAAATGAAGTAAACAATAAATTGTAATTAATAACATTTAATTAATAAGATAAGCTAAAACATATTTTAGTGTCGAAAACAAAAATTGAGAAAATGGTTTTCAATGAGATAACTAGAGTTATGGATACTATAAGAAATAGAAAGAGCATCGAAACACGAGGCTATCTGATTTGTACGAGGGGGCTTAGCCTCCGAGTATAAATCAGATTGCCGAGTGTTTTGATGTGACATTATCATTTATATTTCGAAATTGAACAGTTTGACATTTCGAATAAATGTTTTGTATATAGACTATTTAATTAATGTACACATAGCCAGACTTATTGACAGGCCCGTCACTTTATTGAAGAGATTAGCTAGAGGCAAGGTAATGCCTGTCCAAGATAAGACGTTTCCTGAGCGGTTTAATGTTCTATCATGATTGATAAAATGAAAACAGACTAGTTGAATCGGTAATATTATCACCAGTGGAAGACTGAAACGGAAGACGGTGCAATATCAATCACCTGACATCTAATTGTTCTTTTATTAACGTAATTTTATGACTGGCAAGACTGAAGTATTTCATTTAAACAATTACTATTGTTTTAGAATATAGTATAACTTGCAATGTGCATTGAAATAAAAATAGAAGTATTGTTACATGTACAAACGTAAAATTAGTTTATCCCATGCAATTTATACTCGCTTGATTACCTTGATTACCTATATAAATATAATTGTGACCGGGTGTTGACTTATTCTTGTCTAAGTCCTACCATGATTCTACGTTATTCATTAAATTGGTCAAGACGTGGGCATGTAAAGCCCCTCCCTGCTATCTAATATATGTTTGAAGTGATATTGATATAGGAAATTAATCACGGCATGGTGGCTCACACAAATAATATGACGTCCATATAATTACTTCTGAGTACATGGAGTATTGACCTATACTGGCATTTCACACAAGACAATATTTGATTTTAACAAAAGTTATTCTAGACTGCCTGAATATAAAATTCCATATGGCGTCTCTGTTATCGAGTGGTTAACGTGTTCGAAACGCTTCGACTTTAATCTGCTTGCCTCTCATGTTTGTGGATTCGATTCCCATCAGAGACTTTTAGTTAATTCGTATAAGGAAGCTATTCAACTAGCTTATGTAAGGTCTTTGGTTCCGTTCAGTTACTAGTTTGTACCTAAATGATTCACGGAATAGCAGCAGTCCTGAGGACTTCCACTGGTGTAGCTTGAGAGTCGTCATAGAAACATTACAGCGTCAATGCGACTAAATAATGTACTAAAAAAACATCACTATAATTATGAATTGAGATGAATGATGAATTATATTACTAATCTGAGATAGTTTTTATTAAGGCATCTAGAGATAATCAATATTTCTCTTAAATTGTAAAAATCAAAGACGGAACTTCTAGATGGGTTACCAAATACCCAGGATAAATTTGTGCTAGCTAATGTCACTCACTTACAAATAAATATTGGTACAAAGTAAGTGTAGATATGTCTTATACAGAAAATTAATATGAACTTAAATTAAGTGAATTGTGTCAATAAAAGCTATCATTAATAAAAAGTCTTTAACATTACGGACTTACATTCTATATTCAACACGTTCAGTTTATAGATATTCTTAATGAACGACTTTAATATTAACATTGTACATCTAACTACTTATCAAGTTGTGAATACATCGAGGACCTTAGAAATATCAATTGTCATCTTTATCGTATTTTGTATAAGTTTAGAACATTATAACAGTCTTTTTATTACTTGCTGGAGATATTTGATGACAGCTGGTTGGCTTAAAGGTTGACTAAAAAAAAAGGTTATTGCTTTTGCTACTGACGCTTTTATGTTATGTCAAATTAGATAAGTTATATTTGATAAAGTAATAAAGCGCAAATGAAATAACTAATTTTGGAGATAATTAAAAAAGATATGATTTTAGTAAAGAATAAGATATTTATTTATTTGAGAAGGTATCTACTATAATAATGACTTATTTTGTAATTTCTATGACTACAGAAACCACTGTTACAAATCTGTTACAGAAAGAAAGTATAATGTATGGTATCATGCTAGAACTTATATTTACATAGAGATGTCACATATATTAGAACGATATTATACGTGTTACAATGTTTATTGGGAATCGTTATGTTATCAACTCTATAATGGAATGCTTTACATTATTTATTGTTTATTAAATGTTAATCATTGATACTGCTGAAAAACACATTTATTTAAGTTCTTATGTATGTGCATTGCATCGCCTCTAAAATTACACATACGCAGTTGTCCTAGTGACTAGTTATTAACTTTACACAACTGGGTCTAAATTTATCCTGATGAAAGAACGAAGCGATTCCTTTACATCAAAATTTATATTAAAACATATCTATGTTCCTGCATCTATAAAACAATTTGAACGTGTTCTGCATTAAGCGAATGTCCTTTAAAGCATTGCGTCATCATATTCCCCAGTAAAAAAAACACTATTCCTTCCTAATGTTACGTAATAGGAAAATAATTAAGATAATATTAAATGGACAGAAATAGAATCCCTAAAGAAAGTCTAAAACTACAAAATTACAAATGTTGGTTTGATTGAGATTGTTCATTGACAGTACTGGAAAGGGCAACCACCTTCTGTTCAAACCCTAGCCCGCCTTAAGCAGTATTCAACATTTAATAATTATTCGAATTGATAATTTTAGTACTTAAAATTAAACACACTATTTCCAAAATAAGATTTTGTTATGCACCTTATTTGGTTTGAGGAACATAACAAATAAACAAACAAACAGAAATGTTAAAGAGGTATTTTTAACACATTTAACAAAACCTCCTAAAATCAAAATAATTCATTTTTAACATTTCTAAATTTAAAATTAAGAAATAATATATCCCAAACTGTGATTTCATTGCTCAATAACATCACTGTTTGGAGTTCGGATGCGTAGCCCGAGTGATATAATAATACGCATCCGAACGACAAACAGTGATGTTATCAACCAATAAAATCACCGATTTGGATATATTATTTCGATTCTAACACGACATCAACAAATAAATGCTGCCGTACATTATAATTAGCTAAATTGCGCCTGATTTGTTTCCGTACTTTTTGTCAGCGCGTCACATTTTTAGTGGTTACGTCACGTGTATAATGATTACGTAACATGTCTAAATATAGAACGTCAAACAGTGATTTTATAGCATAATAACACACACTTTCGGTTCCTCTATGTTCAATAGGGAAAAATGCGGGTCGTGTTAGAATGTGTAATATTACACACTTTGATAAGTTGTTTTGATTTTGTTCTTAAGCGTTTGTTAAATGAAAGAAATAAACAGCTTAAATCTATAAAGCTGACGGATACCTGTCAGTGGATGGAAATTGCAAATTGTTGACGAATGAAACTTTTAATGTAAAAGATAAAAGAGGCATGAAATACTTGACGTTTTATCTAAATAATGATAACAGTCTTGAATCTCCAGGGTGTCTATGGTGTTTATTAATGTTGACGGAAAGTCTTTAACCGTGAGTTCATTGCATCGCTTCTGTTTCTATCCGTTCTTGTAAAACGTCCTTCAAAAAATGAGAACTTATCATCGTTAATATTTTACAAATAAAACTGTCATTTTATAAATTAAAAGTAAATCCGTGACAGGACATCGTTGCTGCTACTTTGATCAACATGGTGAAACGTGCAATCAACTAGGTTATTTGTTTACACTTGAACTAATAAATTTATTTAAGTAAATGACTGGCGTGATTTTTCTATAATTTCTTTTTATAAAATATATGGTGATTCGCTTGTCAAATACATTTTAAATTTTAAGTGGCTTTTGGAAAAAATAAAAAAGGAATCCCCATGAATGAAATTGGAGACGTGTACCGTAATTGAACAATTTGTCATCTTAGATTTTGCGTTTATGTTTGCTGGTTTTGTTTCTTTATTACAAAGAATCTAATGAGATTCAAGACGGATTGCGTACAATCGTATTGTTTTGTCATTCTGAAAGTTTGCAGTTGGCAGCTCATTTATTTATACTGCTTTATTGCAACTATATTAGAATTGTTCTAAAGCAAATTTATAGTACAGGGAAAGAAAAAATCAAACAAATGTTACACAAATAGTTAGAACAGAAACCAATAAAATGTAAAATTAAGTGCTATTATCAACAGCAAATTCTAGGTATTTAGGAATTTTTGGAATAATGTTTTGTACCAAGAGTTATTCCAATTTGACATGATTTCTCATTGACAGACTTTCAAATACTAGTTTAGTATACAATTTTCATATACGTAATATTCATGTTTTTATGGCCTACAGGGAATCATTCTTTTTCCAGAGTTATGAAACACATTTAGTTACCGGTCTATTGAACATTACAATTCAATGATAAACGTACCCTAAAATATATTTGTTCATGTTAATTGTCATTCTATATTCAATTCTTTATAGTCGTCGGCGGCTTTAAAGTTTTCCTTTCTGTATCACGAATGTTAAATAGAGTAAGATCAGTACATCTTCTTATTATTATCTTTGTCAAGTGATTAAGCATACAAATGCTCGTAAAATTAAGTTCCGTGATGGTTAATTTTAATCCTTATACATCTTTTTATAAGGGTTACCGATATCAAATATGTTGCGTTGTATTTATATTTTCAATTCTTGACCATTCACTGTCATTTTTATCTCGTTTTTTGTGGATAAAGACTTTTTAATTACGTTCACAGGACTCGGGTAATTGACAGGCTTGTCAGTATATTGAAGGGATTAGCAAGTGGCTAGTTGATGTTTGTTGTTGACTTTTCACCGTGGTTTTATAATGTACATAGACGGGCCTAATCAAATAGGAGTTCAAGAATTAAAAACTATTGTGCGTCCCGAAAATTTGTTATTTTTGTAAATCGTCATTACTTACAGACACAAATGATTGAGAGTCCAAAGGGAACGATGGCACAATTGCTTAACAAAATGTTGTTACACAAATATACCACCGACCACTATAGAAGTTTATTAAATTGTTTTTAAAGCCTTATGCATGTCATATTTAATTGTCACGCTTAATTCCTGCCTATAACACTCGCAAGAGGGGTTGGCAATATTCAGAGATAGATAAATATATATTATAACAAAAATGGAAAAGAATGTTAACGTGGCAGGATAATGACGTGTTTGTTGTGTTTGAGTCATGCCCCTTCATGTGTTTGACAAATGAAATAAGAACGTTGATTTGTCATTTTCTGTTAGCTGTGTGTGAAATGCTATAAGACTTGTTCATCAAAGAGCAGAATAATTACTTTTATAATTTACACATAACTTAAACGACAGTTTTTATGTTAAGTTACAGTGGCTTTAACAAAATGCTGTAATGTGTTATAAGATCATATTTTAATGCATAAACGGACATTATGTATGCAAAGGGTAAACAACCAGTTATGTATAATATGACAACAATCAATAATGTTTGGCATACTTCTTAACGGACATAATGCCCAACTCTCATAACATAATTTATATTCATAGCAATATCTATAATGGACGTTTGACCAAGTCAATCAGTGGTTTAAATTAACAACAAAGAGACAGTCAGTATAATCGTATTACCCTGGGAAGAGCATGACATATCTTTCTTAATTTAAGGCTTATATTTGCAATATCTATCAGATTACCAGTAATTCTTTAATAAGCAATGCTTTTGGTAAATGCCATCACTTTTCTAATATATGTAAAAGTGTTTTACAATTACACATTGTATTATGTAGATAAGATATGTTTCCATGTATTGATAATTTCCAGATCAGTGGGTTAACATGGGCCCACCTCGTGACTGAAACAATGAACAAAGTTATTTACAATTAAAAAAAAAATATGAAAGTAAAGTTTAATTCACAATTATCCGCGACTCAAATTTAACAAAGGTCTTAAAGTTTAACTCAAATTCGAAATTCAATCGTCCAAATTTAACAAATGTCCATTGTGCACAGCAGAATATCACAATATGTCAAAAACACATAGAATTACAGAATCGAATCCAAACTAATATATTCCATGGTAGCAGTACAATAGCACACAATCAGGTTATCAACATCACACAATAACATAAATTAGCACACATCTCGAAGTACAAACATTCATCATATATATAGTTACTATCATTGAACAATCTAGAATAGTTATCTACTTAGAGAAAGAATATTCCAGAATGAACATGAAAAGAACTTTCTTGAAAAAAGATGAATGAACATGAAATATTATATAAACATCAAATAAACAGAATTGATAAAAAATGATAGTGGCATAACCACGACATCCAGGTAATCAGTTATGCGCTCTGCCTACTGAGCTATTCAGGAAATAGTTACTAAACATATTTAAAATAAAACCTATATACAAAATAGTACAGACTTTATATTTTAACAACATAACTTGGTAGTTTATACATATTTATTTTCCGAATATATACATTTACATCAGACATTTTTATATTAGAACGGAAGACTAAGTCTTAATAAATTCTTCTCCTTTATTAGCGTATTTCTATGTGTCGAGTTCCGTACTATATCAAAATGTATGACAAATCAACATAACACGTTGAAACGGGAGAGAAAAATTGTATTCTGATATTGTCCACAAACGCAATAAAAGTCATTTTATACTTTTCTAGATTTTTAATGTAACAACGAGACGGCCTGTAAATCATCGATTTAAAGCCTGCAGACATTAACTCACATAAAAATTGTCGTCTTGTCTTTTTGCTAGGATATTACAGTGGTTTAAATACCAACCTTCCTCCAGACAACAAAGCTATCTCAATGATAAGTTGTGGCTTAATGCATAACGAAATTAGTCCATAAATATAGCATTATCAGTAAATGGAATAGTGTTTCCAGAAACTTGTAAAAGTGGGTTTTGAAGTTTTTAAGAAAGTGACATTTCTTTGCTATGTATTGACTTTAATAATGGTTGTTGAACAATTATTGATAATGCCAAATGTTTCAGATAAAATTAAAAACTACCTAGGTAAACTGGAATTAACGAAGGATATTTATAGAAATTATTTGGAGTCGCGTAGGTAGCTGAATATCTCTGCGAAGCTGTTTATCAAATCAATTTAATTTAATTAATTTTACCCATGCACTTCCTATGTATATCTAAAAGACCATCATTAAATAAAATAAGAAATATATGATTTAAATAATGATAAACACTTAGGTGATTGTATCTAATTTGTTTGTATAAATTGATTTAAGGAAAAGCCTTTGTTTAAACACGTTTAAATAAGTACGAATAAGTTTTCACATGTATTGCATTTTGTTTGAATACTTTAATATAACGTCATACATGAAAGTGGCATAATTGCTCATTTCCAGTATTTCATGAACTCGTGCATCATATATTTGTCATATTTGAGATTGACAATTTACTTAAAATAGATCATGAGAAAAGAGTGAAATGTTTTATAACAAATTTCCGTTGTAAGCTCTGTCTCGTGTGTGGTATTTAAGTTTGACAGGTAAATTGTTTACGTAAATTATTGGCTTTTCATTTCTCTGTCAATTGTTTAAAGAATTATTTTCTCCCAATAAAACATAATAAACAAAACATTAAATGTCACAAATATTTCTTTTGTTAAATATTGATTTTATTTTGAAAAGAATTTCAACATTAATAAACACAAAATCCAAATCAACTCCGTGTTACCTTTGTAATAACGTTTAATATTACATTCACGGATGTACAACAATTTGTTGAAATGCTATTCTGGTATATAACAATTCTGTTGCGATCTCAAGTACACAGTGTCATTTTTACATTTTAATTTGTTCTTTTCATTTTCTCTTATTTTCCTTGAAGTAATCAAAATGTAACTGATGAATTTGAAGACGTTTTCCTGTAATAACATTACAGTAAAATTTAATCACAGTTTTTATATTGTCTGAAATTTGTTTCCAGTATGGGTTTTGTTATAACACGAGATTTAATGAGCTTCAAGATTGAGTAAACCGTTCTTGTCATGTCGTAAATTTATTGCAGATGACAGTTACATTACTTAAGATTTTTATTTTTTTTATTGTCATGTTTTTTTCTTCTGTGTGACAATTTCAGGGACCACTTATAGAGCACTACATTGATTGCAATGTGAAAGTAATTTTGTAAAATAAAATGTGTTTCAATTACGCAAAATTTTTACTGACTTATCTGTTGTGAAAAAAGTTAATAATCACATCTATTTTGTTCATAAAGGGTTTTAATGGGTTTTTTTGAATAATTAGTACCTTTTATTTGATATTTTCAAAAATACGTTGGCGACATAAACCTATGATTTTACTATTAAATCCTATACTAAAAAAGTCATTAAAGATTATATCTTACAGTAAACACATTTAAATTTGTCCTGGAAGTTAAACATAGAATTATCCATTGGTCGTGTTTTCATTTATAAATGATAGTGTAATTTTCTGTGTTAGGTATTCATATGATGAGCAGCAGTTCACAAATACTTGTTAAGCTCATAAAGATAACAATTTATGTTGTTATTGAAAGAACAAAATAAACTTTTATCTATTGTCCAACAATATTGACCTGGCACTTCATTAATTTTCGGAAAGGTCATATGAATAAACATTGACCATTACCTATCCAATATATCGATATATTTGCTAACTTCTTTCGTCATTGTGGTGTGGTGTATTGGTATAGGTGTCGGACTACCGATCTGAAGGTCTCTGGTTCGATACCTAACCAACACCACGTTATGATGTTTTTTTTAATTTAATCGCAAGAATTAATTTGAAATCGTTTTACTACACCTGGATTTAGAATACCTTTTAAGTGGTGTCTTTATGTTAAATTATGTCTTTGTCTATTATTTCATTACAATGTCTTTCAACGCTTCTTTTTGTGACATTATGCAATCGTATATGCTTAAGCGCATACACGATATAAAGGCAGTTATTTTAAATCATACATAGGTAGTACACACAATAAAAAGGTTTTAAATAGTTTAAAGAGAATGGCAATTTCAAAAATAAAATAAAAAAAATCGCTGAAATAGGATTCGAACCTACCAGTCTACGTTTACATTCTTTAAGTGAAAACTCTTTACCAACTGCGCTAAGAGGGATTTTTAATTTACACCATTTTAACAATTATACATGATATTTACATTCATATTGATTTACAAGTAGATCGTAACGTTTACGGAATATACCGACTACAGGGTCAAATGCAAGAGTGCCAGGTCAATGTTGTTGGACAATACTAGGGAGACTATAAATAAACTATGAAAAAATACATTAGTGAGTGTAATTTTATCATTTGTACTTCAAAGTCAACGAACCAACGTATCATAACTGAACGCATTTTACTTTGTGTATGATCATTTTGACAAATAAGAAAAGCGAATCCACGTGACATATTTTATTGACTGTACAACTTATTTTCTTTTGTATAAAAGTCAGTCTAATAATGTACATAAAGCCATACGTTTTAACAGGCCAGCCACTATTTTGAAGAAATTAGCTTGTGGCGCTGTAATGTCTGTACAAGTCATTCCTCAGCGAGTTTCTTCTATAATATTTGATGGAATTGATATAGCTAGATTTGGCAATTGTTTATTTTATAGAGACAAAACATGTATCAAGTAGTTGTTCTGTTATCTAAAATGTGTAATTATTTAAGTAAGAATCGTTTGACCGGATGATGACCTTTTACAGTTTCGGTCTGTTCTCACACATGCTTAATTAAACTTACAAGTACGTACGCAAATACACATTATCGACCCTGCTTCCGCTGTTTACAAAAGTCGCAAATAAGCTATTTCCTGCTTGTAGCAACAAAATGTATTACAATTTTTAAACAAGAAAAGCATTGATGCAAAGCATCAAAGGGCGTCCAAGCAAGAAATACAGCAAGTGAAGATGAACTAGTAGACATATGATGACAAGATATTCTTTTAAACTACCAGAAATGTAGATCACTTCTGAATGAGCGGACGAAAGACATTGTTCATTATGAACTTTGATTGGCATGCTAGAGATTAGAATATTACTTGTTATTACTTTATGATCGTGGTTATTAATAGCAACGGATATACATGTATACAATCATTTATAATCCATATGTGTAACGCATGATCAACACGTACCACACCTTTGTACAGTAATTGTCCCTTATTATGTTATCGCTATTAGCGAAGACCCCCTCTTAAGGTATCTGTTCACACTTAGTAAAAATATGACACTGGTTATATCACCATGTTGATCATGTTGAGCATAATTGTTTATTATACAATAATTGTAATATCTATTAATTTTAATAAAAAAACCCAAATTTTATGAATATTGTTTTCTTTTCTATGTTTTATGTGCTATTTTAATACTGAGTTTTTACTACTCTTTTTTTTATTAAAGTTGTAAAATAAATTTTAAGAATTCAATTGACATATTGACCGACGATTATAAGTCAACACTTAACAAGAAAAAGTCAGTAAATTATGGTTTATCTTTCAATATATAATATTGTTTATTCTTAAACCATTTACATGTACATTTGTATTTTCTTTATCATTTTTTAAATTATCAATCAATTGAATAATTCATAAAATCTTATTTGTAACTTTGAATGATTCCTTTACTAAACACGGATAACAAATTAAATAAAATGGTTCAAAGTTGATAATGTCATATTAATACCATAAAAATGTACCTTTTTCTCAATTATTGTACATATTTATTGTTAGATAAAATGAAACATGCTATTGTTGTTGTTTTTTTAATTGTAACGATATCAAACATCTACTCCAAAACCGGGAGAGACCGGACAATAAAGTGTGGTACTGTTCGCCGGTCACTAGTAAATCCCGGTCAAAATAGACCGGGAGAGACCGGAAATTACCGATAGGAAAGATAAATAGATATATCTATAAATAGATTTTCGGAATATTTAGGTCATTAACTGACATGTACAACAATAACATACCATGATAACCCACTGTGTACTACAAAGTAATAAATAAAAAAAACCCGAAGAGCGCGATTTATTGACGGAAAAGGTTATTTCATTTGAAAATGTTTGCATTACGAAATTCTCCAGTTCGCAATTCATTGTAACATATCGCGACATTTCATCTTAATTAATAATCAAGCACCCTCATACCGATCGGAAGAATCGGCCTTTATTATGACCGACTAAAAGGCTCGAGAAATTGCTGTCGCCCTTTCACAAAATCTGATTTGATTCCATAAGGGCGCCGCGCTTCGGCGCGGACGTCAACAAAAATATAACGTTACACGAAAATAAGGGATAAAAATTTATTCAATAGTTATATATTTTTTGTTTGTATCTATTTATAATCTATTTATAATCGAATGTGTGTTTGCATTTTTTCAAAAGAAATGCAGAACTAAAATAACAATTATAATTTCATGCAAGAAGAAAAATGTTGTTCAGCAAGACATTGTTCACCAATGAAACTGATACTTTCATAAAATTTATCATATTTATAAGGAGAAGGGGTATACTAATGTTTGATCAGAACAAAACAGGTCTTTAAAAATTCAAATACCTTCCTTATAATTTAAAAATATAGGCGTGTCACAACGGATGAGGTCAGTCTTATATTTGTAATTTGATGCATCTAATTGTATGTGATCAACAAGTACAAACATTATCATCTTTAACGCTTGTCAATATATTACTTCTCTTCAAGAGGAAAAGGTTGATGTGTACAGTTTGTTGGCCTAACAATAAGCTTTTAATTAACCCTTTTCTCTCCGTAATTACTTTCGTAAGCCCGGTATATTACATGAACATGACGTACACAGCAGTATTATGCCATATTTGAAGAAACATAGCCGAAGTTTGTATATAAAAATGCCATCTGTCAATTAAAATACAATGCAATATACAGAAATTTTGAACTGCATACGCGTATGGCAAATGAAAGAAAAAAGGATTTCATCAAAGATTATTTAACTTTATTGTAATTTTGAAATACGTATATAGCAAACTACAAATGTTTTAGCTACTGTCCTTAACTGAGGTTAAGTAATTGGATTTCAATTTTTATTATGCAGCTATTAATATTAAGTGTAAATATACCAACGTCGAGCGTTTGTTTCTAAACGTTGTTTCAATATGGAAACATTTTTTATATAAGATATTAGTTCCATTAGACACTAACGCATACGCAGTTAGTCCTGGTAACTAGTTATTAACTTTACACGACTGGGTCTAAATGTATACTGACGAAAGAACAAAGCGATTGTTTTATATTAAAATCTATAAAATACATATATGTTTTCCTGCATCTGTTAAATAACTTGTACGTGTTTTGTATTTAGATAATGTCTTTTTAAAACCCTTGCTTCATCATATTCTTTATTAACAACTGTCTCTTCCGAATGTTACGTAATAGAAAATAACTTTAAGATGATATTTAACTCATAAATATTTTTTTCGAACTAGTGTTTTAAGTACTCAACATATAACATACAGTTTACAATGTATGTATTTGCTATGTACGAGTAAGTTATTAGGTTTGTTGAATCACCCCTAGGATATGTTGCCTGCTTTTAAAATTTGTCTTTTGACGTATCATCTGTGATATGCAGGCTATTGCCTCTGTCTCTATCTGTTATTATAAAGAGATCTTGTAAAGATGAGAACTTAATGATTTCACAGGTTAATCTTTCATATCGAACCAGTAAATCCGTTGAATTAATACATGCCGCCAATTGAAATAAATTACTTCATTAAAGCATCTGAGTAATGTAACTGAGAATATCATTATGATACAAATCCCAAAAGACAGATCAAGGACAAGCAAGGGAAGCCTTCTGAGACCTAATGGCTATAAAATATTGTCATGACTCTTAAGTATGTCATTTTGTAATGAACTTAAAACATGCTTTTATTAGAACTACAATATAACGAGTCATTTGTAGTGATAATACGCACTTTTATGCTTTATTATTAAATTCGAAGACCGGGTATGAACGCGATTTTATATTATCTGATATAATTAAATTAAGGTGCAAATTAAGGTATATGTAATGTCCTTTAAGCATTGTGTCATCATATTCCACAGTAAAAAATACTATTCCTTCCGAATGTTACGTAAAAGGAAAAACATTTAAGATAATATTAAATGGAGAGAAATAGAATCTCTAAGAAAGTCCAAAAACTGCAAAATTAAAAATGTTGCAGGCTCGGTTTGATTGAGCTTGTTCATTGACAGTACTGGACACGGCAACTATCTGTCCACACCCCTATCCCGCCTTAAGCAGTATTCAAAATTTAATAATTATCCGAATTGATAATTTTAGTACTTAAGATTAAACATACAATTTCCTAAAAAAGATTTTGTTTTGAACCTTATTTGGTTTGAGGAGCAGAACAAATAAACAAACAAACAGAAACGTTTAAGAAGTATCTTTTAACACATTTAACAAAACCTTTTAAAATTAAAATAATTCATTTTTAACATTTCTAAATTTAAAATGTGTAATATTACACACTTTGATAAGTTGTTTTGCTTTTGTTCTTAAGCGTTTGTTAAATGAAAGAAATAAACAGCTTAAATCTATAAAGCTGACGGATACCTGTCAGTGGATGGAAATTGCAAATTGTTGATGAATGAAACTGTTAATGTAAAAGATAAAAGAGACATGAAATACTTGACGTATTATTTAAATAATGATAACAGTCTTAAATCTTCACATGGTGTCTATGGTGTTTATTAATGTTGACGGAGAGTCTTTAACCGTGAGTTCATTGCATTGCCTCCGTTTCTATCCGTTTTTGTAAATAGTCCTTTAAAATGAGAATTTGTCATCTTTAGTATTCTACAAGTAAAACTTTGGTTTTAAAAAAGTAAATCCGTTGAATTAATACCTCTCACAAATTGGTATAAATTGCTGTATTATAGCATCTGGGTAGTATGTAACTGAGATTATCATTATTATACAAATCCCACAAGACAGAGCAATGACAAGCAACAGGATATCCTTCTGAGACTTAATTGCAATAAAATATTGTCAACTATGTCATTTTTTCATAAATTTAAAACTTGTTTCTATTAGAACTACAATATTATGATTCATCTGTAGTCATACCATGCACATTAATGCTTTATTATTAAATTCGAAGACCGGGAATGTACGTGATTTTATTTTATCTGTTTATATTTCAATACTTGTAGTTTGCTGTATATTTATGAATTATTTATTTCACAGAACTCTTTAGAGAACGAAACATACTCGTTTTATTTGACGACAATGACAGGGTATCGTTGCTGATACTTTTTTCAGCATAGTGAAACGTGCACTCAACTAGATTATATGTTTAAACGTGAACTGATACATATATTAATAAGTAAATAACTGGCGTGTTGTGCTCACATGATAAGAAAATATACTTAAAAAGATTAAAGTCAACTTATTGTTTATAAGACTGTTTTTGTTTTTATAAAGTATATGGTGATTCGCCTGTCAAATACATTTTCAATTTGAAGTGGACTTTGAAAAAAAAAGGAATTCCCATGAATGAAATTTGAGACATGTACCGTAATTGAACTTCTACAATTTGTCATCTTAGATTTTGCGTTTATGTTTGCTTGTTTTGTTTCCTTATTACAAAGAATCTAATGAGATTCAAGACGGATTGCGTACAATCGTATTGTTTTGTCATTCTGAAAAGTTTGCAGTTGACAGCTCATTTCTCTATGCTGCTTTATTGCAACTTTATTAGAATTGTTCTAAAGCAAATTTATACTACAGAGAAAGAAGAATCAAACAAATATGTTACACAAATAGTTAAAGCAGAAATTAATTAAATGTAAAATTAAGTGCTATTACCAACAACATTTAGGAATTTTCGGAATATTGTTTTGTACCAAGAAATATTCCATTTCGACATGCTCTCTCACTGGCAGACTTTCAAATATAGTATAGAATTCTCATAAACGTAAAATTCATGTTTTAATTGCTTACAGGGAATCATGCCTTTTACAGGGTTATGAAACACATTTAGTTGCCGGTTTATTGAACATTACAAATTAAACTGACCCTTAAATATGTTTGTTCATGTTAATAGTCATTCTATATTCAATTCTTTATAGTCGTCGACAAATTAAAAATTTTACTTTCTGCATCACGAATGTTACATAGAATCGTGACATTTTGTGTGACGGCTCCATCTTCTTATTATTAAGAATACTTTGTCTAGTCATTAAGCATACAAATGCTCGTAAAATTAATTTCCGTGATGGTTAATTTTAATCCTTCTACATCTTTTTATAAGGGTTAACGATATCAAATGTGTTGCGTTGTATTTATATGTTCCATCCTTTACCATTCACTTTCATTTTTATTTCGTTTTTTTTTGTGGATAAAGACTCGTTTATTTCGTTCAACAGGCTCGGGTAATTGACAGACTTGTCACTTTATTGAAAGGATTAGCAAGTGGCTTGTTAATGTTTGTCCAAGATAAAACTTTTCACCATGGTTTTATAATGTACAGAGACGGGTCTAATCAAATAAGAGAACAAGAATTAGAAACTTTTGTGCGTCCCGAATTTTTTATTTGTTTGCTAATGACACAAATGACCGAGAGTACAATTGGAACTGTGACTCAGTTGCTATCATTTATTAAACACAAATATACCACCGAAAGTTATAGAAGTTATACAAATTGTTTAAAGCCTTATGCATGTCATATTTAATTGTCACACTTAATTCCTGTCTATAACACTCGCGACAGGGGTTGGCAGTATTAAGATTTAGATAGATAGATAAATATATATTATAGCAAAAATGGAAAAATGTTAACGTGACATGATAATGACATGCTTAATGTGTTTGAGTCATGCCCCTTAATGTGTTTGACAAATGAGATCAGAACGTTGGTTAGCTGTATGTGAAGTGTTATAAGCGTCGTCAATCAAACAACGATTACATATATAATGTACACATAAATTAAACGCATAATAATATGTCTACAATATTAAATAGTGAAATTAGATTTCTTAATGTTAGATTACAGTGGCTTTAACAAAATGTTTTAAGGTATTTTTAGATGTTTTAATGCATAAACGGTCATTATGTATGCTAAGGGTTAACAACCAGTTCTGATAATATGACAGGAATCAGTTATGTTTTGCATACTTCTAAAATTAAACAGGCTTTACAAACGCACATAATGCCACAACTCTTATAACATAATGTTTATGCACAGCAATATCTATATAGGACGTTTGACCAGGTCAACCAGTATTATCGTATTACCCTGGAAAGAGCATGACATATCTTTCCTAATTTAAGACTTATATCTGCAAAATCAAACAGCCTACCAGTAATCCTTTAATTAGCAATTCTTTTTGTAAATGCCATCTCTTTCTTAATATGTGTTTAAGTGTTTCACAGTTACACTTTTTATTATGGAGATAAGATATTATTCTATGAAGTGATAATTTCTTCAAGTTAGCATATAGATCATTGGGCTAACATGGATCAACCTCGTGACTGAAAAAGTGCACAGAGGAGAACCATCTCCACAGTATACTTTATATTTTAACATAAAAGTTAGTTTAAACATTTATTTCCCGAATTTATATATTTGCATATATACAATGAACAATACAAATCAAACTTTTTTATATTCACAAAAAGGATAAGCGCGGAATACTTAGTCTTATAAATTTCTTCTCCTTTATAATGATTATGTGTCGAGTTTTGTACAATACTTAAAGGTATGGGAATCAACATAACACGTTTACACGTTTACCTCGTGAACACCAAAAGTTCACATTTCACTCGTGGCTGCGCCACTCGTGAAATATACCTTTTGGTGCTCACTCGGTGAAATATATTCCGATCTTACACTGAACTTAACAAATATCCTCTATATATTTAAGAGACCATAATTGATTAACAAAAGGAATATATGATTTAAATAAAGATAAACACTTAGGTGATTGTATTTAATTTGTTTATATAAATTAATTTAAGGAAAAGCCTTTGTTTAAAGATGTGATGTTTAAACAGAACAGAACAGAATAGACATTTTATTAGACTTATACATAAGTATATTATCTTAATACATAAACATCAATGTTAAACATGTCACATATCTAGAACATATTACAAAATTTTAATCAAATGCACTTTAACATATATTTACATATACTACATGCATGTATAACATAGACAGTAAGGTAATAAGTATACTACAGCGCACCAGGTCATATTATTTATAAATGAATTTCGAATAACAAATGCCTCTTTCATATATTTGCACAAATTAAAAATATCGTTTTTATTTGAAGAAGTAAGCAAATCATGAAATTTAAAAACAGATGGATTGACAAAATAAAAACGTTTGATATAGTTCTTTCTTATTTGGGAATAGCAATTACATATACAAATAAAGTGGAATTCATCTTCAATATCTCTTGTGTTACAACATAAGCAATATCTTTCGTTTCTTGGTAAATTATTACGAGTATACCTCCCTGTTTGTATTCTCAAGGGATGCAAAGAAATTCTAAGTTTAACCAAATAAGTGCGTAATTTCTTTGGTAATAAATCTAAGTATATTTCATATTCAAGTGTAGTTTGTGTTAATATTTCCATACCATTCTTGCTTAAAAGTATCATTCAATCTACATTTAAATTCACAAATAGATGCGTTAATATTTACAGAACTAGGGTTCTCAAATACATTTTAAAAACAGATCTAATAATTATGTTATCATTCGAGCTAATTTTAAAAAAAGTATTTAGTATCCTAACATAGCGGTTTATATACAACGGATATCTTCCCAACTCTCCATATACAGCTGCATTACTAGAATTTAACCTAACGTTTAATATTCGTTTACAAAACTTCAAATGGATTCGTTCTAATTCTTTAGACTTTGTAAAACCCCATATTTCAGAAGCGTAACCTTAAATTGAACCAACAAAAGCATCAAACAATTGGCAATAAAGTTTTGGTTTTAAGTCATATATTTTACATTTATATAATAAAGTATTCATAGCTTTAAGTCCTTTACCAGCCAAATGTTTTTGGTTCAGTGTGAAACTCCCCGTATAATTTATAACGGCACCTAAATAATTAAAATTGTCTACTTCCTCGATATTATGGCTATCATAGGTCCACGACTCATTTTGGCGCAAACCGCCCCTTTTTCGAAAAACCATAATTTTTGTTTTGGACGTATTAACTTTCAAACCCCAAGCTTTACAATATAAAATAAATTATTTAAATGTGTTTGAATTTCTTCTAGAGATTTACCTAAAATAGCCATATCATCTGCAAACAAAAATAATATAAGTACAATATCTTCTGTACACAACCCACATTCAATATCATTTTGTAAATATAGCTCTAAATCTTCTACAAACAAAGAAAATAGTATCGGGGACATTACCTCCCCTTGACTAAGCCCACAGCATAATGAAAGTAATCCGAATATAATGTACATGACTTAACACATGATTTGACATTTTCATACATATCTCTAACAACTCTAATTATTTTTCCTCTAACACCTGATTTACAATTTTAACCACAACGCATTTCTATAAATACTATCAAAACACTTCATCAAATCTTCAAAAATAACATATAAATCTTTTATTTTCATTAATATATTTTTGAACAATAGACAAAAGAATATAAATGGCATCAACTGCTGTACATGATCTATTGAGGCCCTAACCTTTGCGGAATCCGAACTGTGCATCCGAAATGCCGCTATTACTGTTACAAAATGATTCAATGCGTTTATTTATAACTGTGATAAACAATTTTGAAAAACAACTAACAAGCGTTACTCCTCTATAGTTATTAACATCATTTTTCGGACCCATTTTATGTAGTGGAATTATAATACCCTGAGTACATTTCTAAGGAAAAAATCCTGAATGCAAAATACTATTTACCATATCATATAAATGACTAGATAATATATCACTACATTCAATAAAGTACGTTTAAGGTATTTGATTGCATTTAGTATTTCATCAACAGTTATAGGGCAGTCTAATTCCGGAAATGCAAAGTTTTCTTCAGTGAAATCATAACTAGAACAAAATTGTTCTGCTTCGCTATTATTGCAATCAAAAGTATTATTACTAATTCTCTCGAAAAACATTTTAAAATCATCTGTAGAAATACCATTATGTTTGATTTTATTATTATTTTAAAAATATTTCAAAAAAAAACGAGGCATTTTACTCTTCATGCTTTTAATTTCAATCATTTTCTTACGGAACGCACAACCTTTTTTCTTTTTTTATTATTTTTTATATAATAATTTAGACGCACTCTCATTATCAAACCAGTCGGCATTTTTAAACAATTATCTACAACAAAAGCTGATTTACGAGAAAATAACGGGTCCGCTACACTGCGTATAGTATTAGTAAAATTATCTACATGTACCAAATTATTCACTGACGATCTATTGTCCTAGGATGATAGTTTGGACTTAACGGTGCATGGGAAAGTCCACAAACGGGGTTATCTGGATTATTATCCGATATTGTAAAAGTAAACACTTACATTTACTATAAAGCATTATTCTTACAGTATTGTTGGTGTATTACCGTTATGGCTCTGCCGGTTGATCGAAGTTATCGTAACTTTTAGTATTTTGTACTCATAGGTTCGAACCCCACGTAGTGCCATGTCATAACCACAATTTTTCTTCCTGCTCTGTTTTTTTATCATTATTATTTATTTTTTTTTTCGTTTTCCTTTTTGTTTAATCTTATAATATATATTTTATAGTATATATTCATTTTTTTATTTATATTTTCTTTTCGTATATTTTGATCGCAGTGTGAAAAAATATTCGATCTCATATTCATGCATGTATTTGAAAAGAAATACAAAAACCGGTCAAACTTGTTTTCTGAACAATTGACTGTTCTGAGGTAAAAAAAATGTGTCTTACTGATAGTCGAACTTCTGCCTGTACGGGTAAAACACATTCCTGACACGGTTGCTCTACCTACTGCGCTAACAAGACATATGGTAACAGGCAGTTTTATTTTCATCTTTATAGGTTGTGGGATTGATCTGCCTTACCTATTTTTCGCATTGTTATTGGTCTTTGTTTTGTAAACAAAGGCTCAAGTTATCATCCTCGGACAGTACTTGTACAATCAATGTTATGTATTATACTGTTGAAAACAGGTAAATTGGCAATAATACCCGAACGAAATTGATCACGAAGCGTATTGTCCCACTTATATTTAACCTCCGTATATTTCTCGTGCATTGATGACAAGTTATCACAACATAGTGAAAATTTTAACGGAGCATGGTCACTCCACTTATCACATACAGTAAAATTTGTGATCGATGAAAAATATCGGTCACTAGTTAAAACGTAATCAATAACGGAACACCCGTTATGAGAATAAAATGTATGTTTACAGCTATCACCTATTCTACCATTAATAATACGTAGACCAGTAGATTTACATAAATCAAGCAATTTTATACCATAACTATTATGTACATGATCTATTGAGGCCCTAACAGAAGCTTGATCAGGACAATAATCTGAATCATCATACAAAGTATTAATATTACCGTGTACAATGAAATCACATTTACTTCCAACCCTGCTATTTAGGTCTCCTGAAATATAAACTTTCCCTAGCAAAGAAAAGTATGATATATCATTTTCAAGTATTTCAAAAAGATAAATATTTAGAGTATTATAAACAGGCGAATCCAAGCCCCATAAATATGATGCACATAGAAATTTATCTTGGTCAATATTAAAAAAGACATGATCCAATTTTAACCATATTATAGTGTCATGGTGATTTCTAACAATTTGAATACCGTTTTCTAATTTTTTTTTGATATAAATAATTATTCCGCCGCTGGACCGACGTGCATTTCTATGTTGAAATTTTCTGTAAAAATTATAAGAATTATAGCCAGTAAGAGTAATATTGCTAGATGCTTTTGTCCAAGTTTCATACAAAAAACAAATATCATAAGTGCTTAAGATATATACAAAATCAACATCACTTTTTTTTACAATCAGTAAGGCCATGAACATTCCACGACAGGATAGAAACCTCACCGCCTTCGTGCCCCTATTCGCGCACCTGTTCGCCGTTGATGTAGAAGGTGTCGTAAGCTTGCCCTCTTACCTTGTCGCCTCGCCTGTTTCATCTTCGGGACAAGTTTACGCCTTTTTTAAATAACATCCTGTGGGAATTGTTCACAGACACGAAATAATGTTCCTTCGAGCTCTTTCCATCGTTTACGTACCATTTCCCTGTCCTTAAAACAGTTACGAATAATTTTTAACACGTTTAGCATTTTGTTTGAATACTTTAATATAACGTATGACATGAAAGTGAAATAATTGCTCATTTCCAGTATTTCATTGAACTCATGTATTTGACATATTTCAGATTGCCAATTTACTTAAAATAGATCGTGTGAAAAAAAGTGAAATGTTTTGGCAAATTTCGTTTGTTCGCTGTATTTCGTGTGTGGTATTTAAGTTTGACAAGTAAATTGTTTACGTAAATTGTTGGCTTTTTCATTTCTCTGTCAATTGCTTAAAATTACTGTTTTCATCCGATAAAACATAATAAATAAAACATTTTATGACACAAATACTTCTATTTGTAAATATTGATAATAATTTTAACCTCAATAATCCCAAAATCCAATTGACTCCGTGATTCCTTGAACTAACGTTTAATATTACTTTCACGGATGTACAACAACTTATTGAAATGCTATTCTGGTATATAACAATTCTGTTGCGATCTCAAGTACACAGTGTCATTTTTACATTTTGATTTGTTCTTTTCATTTTCTCTTATTATTTCTGGAAGTAATCAAAATGTAACTGATGAATTGAAGTCGTTTTCCTGTAATTACATTCCAGCAAAATTTAATCACAGTTTTTATATTGTCTGAAATTTGTTTCCAGTAAGGATATTGTTATAACACGAGATTTAATGAGCTTTAAGATTGAGTAAACCGTTCTTGTCATGTCGTAACATTATTGCAGATGACAGTTACATTACTTTAGATTGTTTTTTTCTTTTATATTTTCATGTTTTTTGTGTGTGACGATTTAAGAGACCACTAATAGAGCACTACATTGATTGCAATTTGAAAGTAATTTTGCAAAACAAAATGTGTTTCAATTACGCAAACATTTTTTTACTGACTAATCTTTTGTAACAAATTAATCCATTTTTTTAATAAAGGGTTTTTGGTGTTCTATTTTGAATAATTAGTACCTTTTATTTGATATTTTCAAAAATACGTTGGCGTCATAAACCTATGATTTTACTATTGCTTACTAATAAAAAAGCAGTCATTAAAGATTATATCTTACAGCAAACGCATTTAAATGTTTCCTGGAAGTTAAAAATAGAATTATCGATTGGTCGTGTTTTCATTTATAAATGATAGTTTAATTTTCTGTATAATCATGTATTCATATGATGAGCGGTGGTTCAAAAATACTTGTAAATCACACAAAGAAAACAATTTATGTTGTTATTGAATAACCAAAAATTGTTTAATCTACTACGCAGACTAAAAATAAAGTACGTATTGAAAAATACATCAATGTAATTTTGTCATTTGTACTTCGAAGTCAACGAACAGGATTACACGTGTATCACAACTGAACGCATTTTACGTTGTATATGATCATATTTGACGAATAACACCTCTTTGGAAAAAAAACGAACCTTTACGAAGAACATACAAGAGAAAAGCTTATCCACGTACCAAGCATATTTTATTGACTGTGCAACTGTTTTTCTTTTGTATAAAAGTCAATCTAATAATGTACATAAAACCAGACGTATTAACAGGCCAGTCACTATCTTGAAGAGATTAGCTAGCGGCGATGTAATGTCTGTACAAGTCATTTCCTCAGCGATGTTTTTTATAATGTTTGATGGAATGGGTATAGCTAGATTTGACAATTGTTTTTTGAGAGAGAAAAAACATGTATTAAGTACTTGTTCTTGTAGTTATTTTAGTAAGAATCGTTTAACCGGATGATGACCTTTTACAGTTTCGGTCTGTTCTCACACACGCTTAATTAAACTTACCAGTACGTACGCAAATAAACAGTATCGACTCTGCTTCAGCCGTTTACAAATGTGGCAAATAAGCCATCTTGTAGCAACAAACATAATTATAATTGTTAAACAAAAATATAACATTACGCGAAAAAGGCGTAAACAAGTTATTCAATAGTTATCTATTTTAGTTTTTATCTATGAACCGAGTGTGTTTACAATTTATACAAAAGTGATGCGAACTTAAATAACAATTAGAACTTCATAAAAGAAGAAAAATGTTGTTCAGGAAGACATTGTTCACCAATAAAACTGAAAATATTTAATTGCCATATGATTTTATCGTATTTATAAGGAGAAGTGATATATTAACCTTTGATCAGAAAAAAACAGGTCATATAAAATCCAAATACCTTTCTTATCAATTTAAAATAAAGCTTGCAATAACGGAAAGGTCAGTCTTATATTTGTAATTGAATGCATCTAATTGTATGTAACAACAAGTACACAAATTATCATCTTTAAAGCTTGTTTATATATTACTTCTCTTCAAGAGGAAAACGGTTGACGTGTACAGTTTGTTGGCCTAACAATAAGCTTTTAATTAACCCTTTTCTCTCCGTAATTACTTTCATAAGCCCGGTACATGAACATGACGTACATAGCAGTATTATGCCATATTTGAAGAAACATATCCGAAGTTTGTATACAAAAATGCCCTCTGTCAATTAAAATACAATGCAAAATACAGAAATTTCGAACTGCATACGCGTATGGCAAATGAAAGAAAAAAGGATTTTATTAAAGATTATTTAACTTTATTGTAATTTTGAAAAACGTATATAGCAAACTACAAATGTTTTAGCTACTGTCCTTAACTGAGGTTAAGTAATTGGATTTCAATTTTGATTATGCAGCTATTAATATTTGGTGTAAATATACCAACGTGGAGCGTTTGTTTCTAAACGTTGTTTCAATATGCAAACATTTTTTATATAAGATTTTAGTATTATCAGATTCCAATTTACAATTACGCATATGCAATTATTCCTGGTAACTATTTAATAAGTCAACACGACTGGGTCTAAATGTATACATACGAAAAAACAAAGCGATTGTGTTGTATTAAAATCTATAAAAACAATATATCGTATGATCCTGCATTTGTTTCATAACTTGTACGTGTTTTGTATTTAGATAATGTCTTTTTAAAACCCTTGCTTCATCATATTCTCCAGTATAAATACTGTCTCTTCCGAATGTTACGTAATAGGAAATAACTTTTAAGATAATACTGAACTCATAAACACTTTTTAGAATTGATGTTTTAAGTACTCAAAATTAAACATACAATTTCCAATGTATGACTTTGCTATGTACCTTATTAGGTTTGTTATTAGGAACAAAAACATTACAGAAATATATTTTAACACATTCAATGAAACCTTTTAAAATTAAGAAAAAGTTCAACATTGGTAGATTTAAGAGGTGCAATTTTACACATTTTGATAAGGTTCTGATTGATTTTGTTCATAAATGTTTATTAAATGAAAGAAATAAATAAACAGCTTCAATCTATAAAGCTGGCGGGTACCTGCAAGTGGATGGAAATTGCAAATTGTTTATGAATGAAACCTTTTATGTGAAAGATTAAAGAGACATGATACATGTATACTTAACGTATTATCTAAATAATGATAATATTCTTAAATATCCGTAGTGTCTAAAGTGTTAATTAATATTGACGGGATGTCTTTAACCGTGAGGTTATTGCCTCTGTCTCTATCCGTTATTATAAAGAGTCCTTTTAAAGATGAGAACTTGTCATCTTTTAATTTACGATTTTACAGGTTAAACTTTCATATCGAACCAGTAAATCCGTTGAATTACTACATGCCGCCAATTGAAATAAATTACTTCTTTAAAGCATCTGCACGGTGATAGGGCGATTACCACAACTTTTCCGCGCAACGTCAAAATACCATCCTTCTGACCGAGACACCGTATATTTCTGGACAAAATATTAATGGCGGGATAAACAAATTCTAGGTTATAGCTTACAAAATATCTTACTGCTGGACATTGCAAGATTATTCCAATTGTTTAAGTATTCCATCGAATTTTTGAGACAATTTATCGTTAATCTAGCACAATACAATTCATAAAAAAACACATACTTCGAAGAAATAGTGTTTACAAAAGATCGTGTATACCTCAACATGACTCGTACCTGTCACAAAAACGTGTGTTATAACGACGATGTCTTTGTTCTATGACCTAACGAGCTCGTATATTTATTATGGTTAACCCTAAGTTCAAGTTCCATACAAAATTGTGTGTTTCTATCGTAAATTTCAGGGAATATATGTTGAAAAAAGGCCTACTGACCCTAATATTGGAGCACCGTACAACACTGAATTCAAACACCACATTCTTTTTCCGTTAGACCGATAAATACTGGCCCCCGTCTTCTTTTGAATTATGCAATCTTCATACAAATATGTTTCATTTGATGAATGATTGTTTACTTGCTGTTACGTTATGTTGCTGTTATCATACGTTATGTTATGGAAAGAAGGTCTGATCTGTGTTAATACTACCAGTTATAGATAAGTGCAATGGTATCTATATATAGATAAGGATGTCTTTTCCTTTTCGATCTTATTCAAACTGATAAACCCCACATGGAAAGATTGAAGTTCTTGGCAGACTATACCATCTAACAACATCGAGAAAAAAAAGGAATGAAATATTTTTAATAGGAATTTCTTATTGCATACTAATTTGATAAAGTTGCAAAAGTCATAACATAAATTTTCATGGTGTAGTTTTTGCAGGAACCCGGGCAATATTTCCATAATCTCTTCAGTCATGGTCTCCAATGTGCTTTTATTAAACAATCTTTTGCGAAAGTTTGACTTCATATTCTTTTTCTAATGTGGTGCGTTAAGCATATCGTCCTGAAATACAGGGAGGCGCTGATCCATTGGCGTACTGCTGATATCAGAAGACTTAGTTGGGCGCTCTCCAGTTGCTGCAGTATCTTCTGGAAGTATTTGCAGCTTTGCAAATTTCGCACGTTGCTTTGGCTTGTTCAGACATAGGTTTGAACGTCTTCTTTTTCTGAAAGCAAACATTAATATCAAAATAAACGGTGCTAAAAAAACAGAAAAATGCGGTGATTTTAGGAGGAAGAATGCGGTGCCCTAATCTTATGATTGACAAAGTTGTGCGGTGCCTTAAAATACACACGTGGAAACATAAAAATCGTACCAAATATACAAAAAACGGGTTATTTATGTATTGTAACTTGTTCATACGACAACAATGTACATATTTATATTGTATTTTGGCCAGTTATATGAACTGAACGGACTAGAAATACGTTATATTTCGTAATCAAAGCAAGATTTTTTTCAGTATGCCCTAAATGTTTTCACTATCCTGACTTAATTAATGAAGCATTTTGCATGTATTTTGCATGGAGTAAGGATAAATAAGTTTCAAATTAAATGGCACATTCGATGAAAAAGAAAAAATGATGATTTTACCTTGTTTTGAGCAAATTATCTGCTGTTTTCGTCTCGGTTACAGACTTGCTGTCCATTTTGTACCACAGAAATATACGGTGTCTCGGACAGAAGTAAGATATTTTGACGTTGCGCGGAAAAGTTGTGGCAATCGCCCTATCACCGTGATCTGGGTAATGTAACCTGAGAATATCATTATGATACAAATTTCACAAGACAGATCAAGGACAAGCAAGGATAGCCTTCTGAGACTTAATGGCAATAAAATATTTTCATGACACTTTAGTATGTAATTTTGCCATAAATTTAAAACATGTTGCTATTTGAACTAAACGATTACGAGTCATTTGTAGTGATAGTATGCACTTTTATGCTTTATTATTCAATTTGAAGACCGGGAATGAACGTTATTTGATATTATCTGTTTATATTGCAATGCTTGTAGTATGATGTATATTTATGAATTGTTCATTTCACAGAACTCTTTAGAGAACGAAACATTATCGTTTGATTCGATGAAAATGACAGGACATCGTTGCTTATACTTCTTCAGCATAGTGAAACGTGCAATCAACTAGGTTGTTTGAACGTAAACTAAAACATTAGTTTAAGTAAATAACTGGCGTGATTGTTCTTTTCTTACATGCTCACATGATAAGAAAATATAGTTGAAAAGCATAAAAGTCAACTTAGTTTTATAAGACTGATTTCTTTCTATAAAATATTTGGTGATCCACTTGTCAAATACATTTTAAATTTTACGTGGCTTTTGGAAAAAAGGAATTCCCATGAATGAAATTTGAGACCTGTACCGTAATTGAACTTCTACAATTTGTCATCTTAGAATCTAAATGAGATGCAAGACGGATTGCGTACAATCGTATTGTTTTGTCATTTTGAAAAGTTTGCAGTTGGCAGATCATTTATACTGCTTTATTGCAACTATATTAGAATTTTTGTAAAGCAAATTTATAGTACTGAGAAAGAAGAAAATCAAACAATTATGTTTCACTAATAGTTAGAGCAAACACTAATTGAATGTAAAATTGAGTGCTATTACCAACAACAAATTCAAGACATTTTAGGAATTGTTTGAATATTGTTTTGTACCAAGAGATATTTCATTTTGACATGATCTTTCATTGACAGACACATTCAAAAATAGTTTACAATTTTCATATACGTAATATTCTTTTGTTATTGCTTACAGGGAATCATCCCTTTTCCAGAGTAATAAAACACATTCCATAGCAGTACAACTGAGAGATTAACTTACCCTCAAATATACTTGTTCATGTTAACAGTCATTTTATATTCATTTCTTTAAAGTCGTCTTTCCTATCTGTATCACGAATGTTAAAAGAATCGTGACATCTTTTTTGTGTTTAACGCTACATCTTATTATGTTTGTCAAGTAATTAAGCATACAAATTAAGTTCCGTGATGTTTAATCATCTGTTTATATAAGGGATAACAATATCAAATATGTTACATTGTATTTATATGTTCCATCCTTTACTATTCATTTTCATTTTTATCTCGTTCTTTTATGTGTATTTGACAGGCTTGACACTTTATTGAAGGGATTAGCAAGTGGCTAGCTAATGTTTGTCCAAGATAAGACTTTTTCACAATGGTTTTTTAATGTACATTGACGGGTCCAATCAAATAAGAGAATAAGAGTTAGAAACTTTTGTGCATCCTGAAATTTTTATTTGCTTGTTATTCGTCATTACCTACAGATACAAATGACCGACAGTCCTGTTGGAACTTAACAAATGCTGTTATGATTAACACAAATATGCCACCGATAGTTATAGAAGTTAATTAAGTTGTTTAAATCCTTATGAATGTCATATTTAATTGTCACATTTAATTCATGCCTATAACACTCGCGAGAGGGGTTGGCAGTATTCAGAGTTAGATAGATAAATATATATTATAACAAAAATGGTAAAAAATGTTAACGTCACAGGATAATGAGATGCTTTATGTGTTTGTGTCATGCCTATTCATGTGTTTGACAAATGAAATCAGAACGTTGGTTAGCTGTGTGTGAAATGTAATAAGCCTCGTTAATTAAACAGCAATAAAATTACTTATGTAAAGTACACATAAATTAAACGCATAATTATTTGTCTTAATAGTGAAATCAGAGTTCTAAATGTTAAATAACAGTGGCTTTAACAAAATGTTGTAAGGTATTATAAGATGATATTTTAATGCATAAACGGACATTATGTATGCAAAGGGTAAACAACCAGTTATGTATAATATGACAACAATCAATTATGTTTGACATACTTCTTAAATTAAACATACTTTACAAACGCACATAATGCCATAACTCCTATGACATAATTTTTATGCATAGCAATTTCTATATAGGACGTTTGACCAGGTCAACCAGGATTATCGTATTACCCTGGAAAGACCATGACATATATTTCCTAATTAAGAACTTACATTTTCAAAATCCAACAGCCTACCAGTAATCCTTTAATTAGCAATACTTTTTGTAAATGTCATCTCTTGCCTAATATGTGTTTACGTGTTTCACAGTTACACTTTTCATCATGTAGATAAGATATTATTATTCTATGAATTGATAATTTTCTCAAGTTTGCATATAGATCATTGGGCTAACATGGGTCAACCTCGTGACTAAAACAGTGCACAGAGAAGAACCACCTCCGCATTATTAACAATATTAAACGTTTGTTTAAACATATTTATTTCCCGAATATATATATTTGCATATATACAATGTACAATACAAACTTTTTTATATTCACAAAAAGGATAAGCGCGGAATATTAAGTCTTATAAATTTCTTTTCCTTTATAAAGATTTTCTATAATGTGTCGAATTTTGTATAAAATACTAAAAGGTATGGCAAATCAACATAACACGTTTACACGGGACAGAAAAATTGTAATTTAATGTTGTCCACATACGCAATAAAAGACATTTTATTGCTTATCTCGATTTTTAATGTAACAACGAGACGGCGTGTAAATCATCGACTTAAGGACTGCAGACATTACCTTACATGACAACTGTCGTCTTGTCTTTTTGTTAGGATATTGCAGTAGTGTATAAACCCAACCTTCCGCCAGACAACAAAATTACCTCAGTGATAAGTTGTGGCTTAATGCATAACAAAATTAGTCAATAAATATAGCATTATTAGTAAAGTGAATAGTGTTTCCAAAAACTTGTAAAAGTGGATTGTGATGCTGTAAGAAAGTGACATTTTGCTATAATTTGATTTTAATAATAGTTGTTGAACAATTATTGATAATGCGAAATGTTTAAGATAAAATATAAAAACTACCTAAGATATAACACATCCAGCCCAACTCTCAATAAACAGAAATTATCGAAGGATATTTGTAGAAATTGTTTTGAGTCGCGTAGGTTGCTCGGTATCTCTGCGAACATGTTTATAAAATTAATTTAATTTAATCAATTTTACCTGTGCACTTCCCATTTATATTTAAGAGACCATAATTGAATAAAAAAGGAATATATGATTTAAATAATGATAAACACTAAGGTGATTGTATGTCATTTGTTTATATAAATTAATTTAAGGGAAAGCCTTTGTTTAAAGATGTTTAAACAGTTACGAATATTTTTAACATGTTTTGCATTTTGTTTGAATACTTTAATATAAAGTGACAAAATTGCTCATTTCCAGTATTTCATGAACTCATGCATCAATGTATTTGACATATTTCAGATTGCCAATTTACTTAAAATAGATCATGTGAAAAAAGTGAAATGTTTTGGCAAATTTTCTTTGTTCGCTCTATTTCGTGTAGGGTATTTAAGTTTGACAGGTAAATTGTTTACGTAAATTGTTGGTTTTTCATTTCTCTGTCAATTGCTTAAAATGATTGTTTTCATCCGATAAAACATAACAAATAATATATTTTATGACACAAATACTTCTATTGGTAAATATTGATAATAATTTTAACCCTAATAAACACAAAATCCAAATCGACTTCGTGTTTCCTTGAAATAACGTTTGATATTACATTCACGGATGTACAACAACTTATTGAATTGCTATTCTGGTATATAACAATTATGTTGCTACCTCAAGTACACAGTGTCATTTTTACATTTTAATTTGTTCTTTTCATTTTCATTTTCTCTTATTTTTTCTGGAAGTAATCAAAATGTAACTGATGAATTGAAGTCGTTTTCCTGTAATTAGATTCCAGCAAAATTTAATCACAGTTTTTATATTGTCTGAAATTTGTTTCTAGTATGGGTTTGTTATAACACGAGATTTAATGAGCTTTAATATTGAGTAAACCGTTCTTGTCATGTCGTAAATTTATTGCAGATGACAGTTACATTACTTCAGATTGTTTTTTACATTTATATTTTCATGTTGTTTTTTTGTGCGTGACGATTTTAGTGCCTCTTATAGAGCACTACATTGATTGCAATTTGAAAGTAATTTTGTTAAACAAAATGTGTTTCAAGTACGCAATAAGTTTACCGACTAATCTTTTGTAAAAAAAATAATCTTTTTTTTTTTTTCGTAAAGGGTTTTTGATGTTTTATTTTGAATAATTAGTACCATTTATTTGATATTTTTGGCGACATAAAGCTATGATTTTACTATTGCTTCCTTTAATATAACAGTCATTAAAGATTATATCTTATAACAAAGTTAACGCATTTAAATGTTGTCTGGAAGTTAAACATAAAATTATCGATTGGGCGTGTTTTCATTTATAAATGACAGTTAGATTTTCTGTATTAGGTATTCATATGATGAGCGGCGCTTCACAAGTACTTGTAAAGCTCATAAAGATAACAATTTACATGTATCTTGTTATTTAAAGAACAAAAAAATGTTTAATCTACTAGGCAGACTAAAAATAAACTACGTATTGAAAAATACATCAGTGTTATTTTGTCATTTGTCCTTCAAATACAACGAACAGGGTTACACGTGTATCACAACTGAACGCATTTTACGTTGAATATGATCATATTTCGCGAATAACACTGCTTTGCAAAAGAACGAACCTTTACGAAGGACATACAAGAGAAAGGCTTATCCACGTACCAAGCATAATTAACTGACTGTGCAGCTGATTTTCTTTTGTATAAAAGGCAATCTAATAATGTACATAAAGCCAGACGTATTAACAGGCCAGTCACTATTTTGAAGAGATTAGCTAGCGGCGATGTAATGTCTTTACAAGTCATTTCCTCGGCAATTCTTTCTTTAAAGTTTGATAGAATGGATATAGGCAGATTTGACAATTGTTACTTGAGAGAGAACAAAACATGTATCACGTAGTTGTTCTGTTATCTAAAATGTGTGATTATTTAAGTAAGAATTGTTTGAACGATGATGACCTATTCAAGTTTCGGTCTGTTCTCACACATGCTTAATGAAACTTAACAATACGTACGCAAATACACAGTATCGACCCTGCTTCAGCCGATTACAAATGTTGCAAAAACTTAATTATATATGTTAACAAAAATATAACATTACGCGAAAAAAAGGCGGAAACAAGTTATTCAAAAGTTTTCTATATTTGTTTTTATCTATAATGGAATGAAGCGAGTGTGTTTGCAATTCATTCAAAAGTGTTCCGTACTAAAATAACAATTATAAATTCATACAAGAATAAAATATGTTCAGCAAGACGTTGTCAACCATCAGCACTGATACTGTCATACAATTTTGTAGGCTGTGTAAAGAAAATTGGTATACTACTCTCTGATCAGATCAAAAAATGTCATTAAAGTTCAAAGACCTCCCTTATAAATTAAAATATAGGCGTGCCTCAACGGATGACGTCAGTCTTATATTTGTAATTTAATACCTATTATTGTATGTGATCAACAAGTACAAAAGTTATCATCTCTAAAGCTTGTTTATAACTTTACTCATCTTTAGTTTTTTCATGCAGTTTGCTAGCCTAGCCTATCAAAAAGCCTTAAATTAACATTTTCTCTTCGTAATTACTTTCATTAGCCCGGTATATTACACGTAAATGACGTACGCAGCAGTATTATGCCACATTTTAAGAGGTCCAGCGTAAGTTTGGATGTACAAATACCCTCTGTCATTTAAAATACAATTCAATGTACAAAAATTTCTGCATACGTGTATGTCAAAGGAACAAAAGTTATTCATAAAAGGTTATTGAATGTATTTGTTATTTTATAATATGTTTAAAGCGAACTAAACATGTATTGTCGTAAATTTAGGACTTCAAATTAATTCATTTTCATTTACATCAATAACTTAATATTGTTGTTCTTTTCTTCTTTTTCTCTTAAGGACTATAACAATATATTAAACTCATCCATGACAAACAGTTATTCTTTCGATGACAGAAGATAAAAAATGATCATTTGTTTTAGAAATATAATTTTTTTTAAAAAAACCCTTTAAAAAAAAGACATCTTTCTTTTTCCTTAACAACCAACTCAAAGTATGATTAATCCCCCTGACATTGTATTGGGAAGATATTCATTCCCAAAAAACGCGCGATCGTTTCCAACCCCGGACAGATTTAATTCTTGAAAAAAAACTTTTAAGTTCATTGCCTTTCTTTTTAGTGACAAGCCGGGATTGAAAAGCTATAGGATTTTACGGGCATCATAGCATATGTTTTAAATAATTTTATCGTTTTATTTATTCATGTTAAATAGAAAAACCAAAATATCTATAATATTTATGCATTGTCCGTTATCTATCTTTATCATAAAATAATTTTTTAAAAGATGGGAAATTGATAAAGAAAAGCTTAAGAATATTTTAGTATTTTTGGTTCAACACTTTGTAAATTTTCCATATAGAGAAAACAAAATGGAAAAAGATTTTCTTTCTTTCTCTTTGAAAAAATAATTGCAACATAACGTTTATTGTGATGGAATGGGGTGTTACAACTGTTCACGTTTGTCGAATTATAAAGTAACTCGTTTTACATATAGTGTGAAAAGTATATGTTTCGTGTTATATAAAATGTTAGAAAAATATGCATGCTACCTAAAGGGTGGCACAATGTTTTAAATAACATATTCAAAAGGAAGACATTTATTTGGCAATGGCAATGTTATTGTCATTATTTGAAAAGGAAAACATAATGTACACAATTCCTGTATTTTAGATCATTATTACTTCAGATATATTCAAATATTCAAACGCGCTTAGGCCTGACTGCCGTATGGTCATTGTCATCAAGATCAACATCTCTGAATTATTTAATTATGTTTGTGAACATTTTTGTCACCTACGTAAGTTTGGCGCGGGATATGTTTTAAGAATTAAACAAGCTCTTAGTGTTACGAAAACGTCTACAAATGAGAATTTGAAGATGTAATTCACATACAATTTTTTAGTAATAAAGTAACATTAAAAGTTGGTCATGTAGATATATGTATATTGTCACGAACAAGTGTGTTATTAATGGAATGTTACGTGTTACAACAATCCTGTCTGTAAATGTTGTAAATCACTGAGTGAAACCTTTGGACGTTAATGAACAAAGTCATCGACATACCGTCTCAGAAAAAGGCAATTATGCAGATATTCAATCTCATTCCAGACATCTAAACATATCTGACCATTCTGGAAATAATATCTTAACAATCAATTTATATATGAATAATTGTTTAAATTATTGTAAATGTAAGGAAATATGTGTAACAGCGGAATTTGAAATAAAGAAGAATCTTATTTCAAATATTTTACTAAAACTTAAGATCGCACTATTTTGATAAATGCGACCCTGACCGTGGAGACAAATAACACATGTTTTTCTTGTATATTTTGTAAAAGACAGTAAAAAGTTCTAGATTATTAAATAAACACTAATTATGTCAACAGAACATAATTATACTAATTATGTTAACATAATTTTATTTCACGGTACATTTATAATTTCGTTCCATTTGGTTCTCATTCAAAAAACGTCAGTGATGTCAAATTAGATATAAAATATGTGAAAGATAACGCTCTACACTAATAATTAAGTGGTAGAATATTGTAAATATTTCATATATATCATTTTTTTAAAAGTCATCGATGTAACCAAGATCGAACCACGCTCTTTTGCAGTCTATATATATTGCCACAATTAATTAAAAATCACATATCCTCAACTAACTCATGTTTATAAATCATTTGTCCTCCCGTTTAAGTCTTAATAATTACCAGTACGGATGGATTTAACAAACCCGAGAATTTCCAGTTAGATATACATATTATTTTATTTCATCCTTTTGTCTTTCTTGGCGGCTTCATTTACTAGAGTTTAAAATGAAATGTGCAATAAAGTATAAAATAAAATTGTAAAATACACAATCAAACTAAAATAAATTATGTATAAACCAAAATGAAATTGAATAAAACACGGTGTTCTTTCATGCTTTTTTCCAATTCAAAGTTAGAAAATATATTTCTGAACGATAATTAGACAATGGCAACGCACGTTAACGTTTAATTATGTGCGTGTAGAGTTACCAATGTGATGTCTTCCTGAATCGCATGTGTCGTATTGTTATTATATTAGTCATAATGTACTATATTGTATATTGAATGTTCGAATATCCGATGGTTATTAGATGTTGAAACAAAATTTACTGAAAGATAAACTATGCTCATATTTGAGTAAAATAATTTTATCCCAAACATTTCTTGAAAACTATGAGATTCTTACTTAATATTTCTATTTCGAATAACATAATGTGCAAAGTATATTTGGGAAGATGCATTTCCTATTACACTCAGGTAATGTTGGCCCTTTCTTAAAAAACTGCCAGTTTATTTTTATGACAACATATTTTCATACTGTTACCTCCTATAGCACGTAGAGTTTAAAACATAACATATCTGCATTGTGTGAAGTCGGAACTTGTTCATTTTATATTTACAAAGATACAGTGTAATAGTTTTCAATACCGTCAAATACCAAATTTGAGCATAATATATCTTAAACAAAAAAAAAATTAATTTCCTATAGTTTGATTAATTGCATTTTATAAATCATTACTTGTGAAGTGTAAATTTTTAACCAACACAAAGAAAATCATCGGACATTCATACATTTATTTGACATAATCGTTAATTACGATCATAGACTAGTTCTTGAATCTATATTGGTTGATGGTCAGGATATTTATTCTGGTACACTAACATAAGAAATGGCAGACTCGTTTAATTAAGAAATGTTGATATGATCAATAGTTATTGTCAGTTTATTTGATTACCAGCTCGAGTTATCTCGTAAGCTTATCAACTGTCTATGTTATCATGAAACATGTTCACATTTAATGAAAGGATTCATGCGTTATATTTGCACCTAAAATGAAATAATAATCCATTTATGATTAAAGTTTTGCAAAATGTAATAATGTTTTATTTGCAATAAAGTTATTTGTATTTGTTCTATTGTATTGTTTAATTAACCAGTTTCTTTTGCGTTATTTACAAGTGTTTGGACTTTCTTGTTTTAATTAATGATGGGAAATGTTATAAGGCAAACAAGTTGTTTACATTCAATCAGAGATGTTATATTTCCGATCCTTAAAGATCGTTCAGCACGACAATATTGATGTGCTTGTGGTATTTTAGTTCTTTCTATTTGGCTATTTTCTTGTTGGGTGGTTCCAGTATTCCTCACTTGAATACTGTTGAATCACCCTTAGGATATGTGGCCTGCTTTTTAAATTTGTCTTTTGACGTCTCATCTGTGATATGCAGGCCTCATAACCTCTGATCCCCTTTCAAAATTCCATTTTATTTAGTTCCGCCCATTGTTTAGGGCACACGTATTTTGTTTTTACTTGGGGACCATATGCCGCTTTTCATGGTATATGTTTACGTGTTTCATTGAAGGTTCCATGATAACCGCCATATGAACACATCTGCGGATGTTTCAAAATTCTAAATTGTACCAGTTCATGTTAAATGTTGAATTCTGCTTAAGCCGGTGCTAGAAGGCGTGGACGGTAGTTTGCACTCGACAGTGCCGTCCATGAACAGGCTCAATCAAACCGAGCCTGCAACATTTTCAATTTTGCCGTGTTGGGCTTTCTTTAGGGATTCTTATTAACTCTATTTTAGTATATAATTAAGTTGTACTAAAACTGATTTAACTTTGCTCTATTTATTTTCAAATTAGTGACGGACAAATCTATTCAGTTACATGTCGATACCTTTTTTAATGTTTCGACATAGTGTGTAAGCTTTTTTAGTATTTATAAAAATGTTTTGTTATTGTCACTATTGTTTCTTTTTTGTTTATGGCAGATAAAAAACGGTTTAAAACTGTTGTGCCTACATGCTACCTATGGCATTCTGTAAGTGTTTGCTATCGACTGTAAAAATATATACAATAATTCAAGAACATAACTATAGCATTTACTCCATATATCCAAATATATTATGTTTGTGCCAGTCAGCTTACTAAATGTATGTTTAATATTTAACATGTTGTTTAGGAAATTCTTAACATGCAGCAGAATATGTCGTCAGATTTATATCTTTCATGCTTAAGTCGTACATCAAAATATGAAAAACCGAGTAAAAGTATATCCTTGAATAGATTTAAACATTATTTATTTCATTATACGTACACAAAGTAAATATATATGTAATTAAATACAGATTTGTGCGAGAAATTCTCTCCCGGTAAATGATCAGCTAACATTTGTTATAACATTCAAACCAAAACACAATATTTAATGAATATGATTCATTTGATATTAATGTTTTTCATGGTCAGAAAATAATCAAATAATATGGAAAAAACAAAACAAGCAAAAACAACAGAATCCCTAGAACGCCCAAAACCATAATTGATCCTGTTCATGGTCGGAACTAAAAAGTGCAATATACTGTCCGCGTCCCCTAGACTGCACTCGAAATCATCGAAACCGAGACATCAAGATATTATTGATTATTATGGCTTGTTGGCATTTTTTCACACTCATTCGTTTTTTATACAACACAGAAATATAACATTACAACTTCCATATTAAATAGTTTTTTATCGAAGAAAAATAATTAGTTTTCTCTCAAAAATAATGTAAATAATACCTTAATTGACAATACTTATCCATAAGTTATATTTATTAAGATTGCGTCATCTAAGTTGTTATAAAAGTCATATAGATTTGAATTTAAATGTTTTGTAGAGATAAATCATCATTTATAAAATCAGTCAGTTATTTATTTTCAGATTTATTATAAGAATACCAGTGTATCATTGTTGTTATACCAGTGCTCGAAGTCTACCTAACTGAACATTTTCTTATATTCTGAGATATTTATTATAAATCTTGTGACAAACCTAGGCTGTTATTTTCGGGATATGATGAACTTTATTGTACTGTCTCGACCAATTTGTGAGATCAATCCTTCATGATGAATATTTTATGTACTTATGACGGCAGATTGTTTCTTTTCATCGGGAACAAATCTGATTGATTAGGTTTAGTTTTATGACAAAATTGACTAAAGAAAGTCATATACCATCATGTTTTTGTAAGATAATATTTACGTAATATTTAAGATTAATGGGTTTATTCCGTTGAATAGAATAAGTTTAAGCGTTTTGATTTGCAACAAATACATATTGATAACAAGTGTTCATTTATTCTTTGAATCTTTCAAAAAGTATTGTCAATAGGTATCATTTAATACTTACACTTAGTATTGCGTCAGACAACGGTATCTAGTGTGTGTGTGCGCGCGCGTGTGTGTATGTGTGTGTAATTGTGTCATATGAAGTTTTAAGTGTGAAATGTATTTAAAGAATGGGATCTTGAAATCGTGTTGACAATTTGTGTTTCGTTTCATTAGTGTGTTTGATAAATTTAGCTTGTAACGACCTTCTGCGATACATACCTGCGCACTCAGCGCAACGCAACGTTCCTCTGTTGTTAAACATCTTATATGCTCTAAGTCCATTATTAAGCACACGTTTGACATTTCAAAAGAATAACGTGATTAGGCTTACCTTGAAATGCAGTGAATGAATGAAATATGGAATAATATTTGTACATTAATTTATTATCAAAAGCCAGCTTATCTTTAAACTAGATACACAATCCTTAGCAGAACTCCAAATATTATGCAATCGAAATAAAACCTTGCTGGATATAATGGTTATATAAAAACTACATATGACGTAAATGTAATACAATATTGATTCTTCCAATGGTTTTCTGTCAAAATCAAACTGCGTAAATACGTATTATTAATACATAAATAAGTGTAGAAAACAGTGATATCACTTGATACGTAAATCAACATAAAGCCTCAGATATGAATAAATCTTTCTTTCTGTAGATTAAAAAAAAATGTTTGTAGTGTTGAACTTCTTTAAACATATTCGTATTTTTAAAATCTTGTCTTTTGTGCAGACATTAAGTAAAACATATAATTAAAATGAATTAAAAAAAACTTATTAAAATAAAACCAGAATTCCACCGTTATGAGTAATAAATGAACATAAATTGTGATAAAAGTTTATAATATCAGGGCAGTGGTACAAAATGTATACAGAAAGAAAGCAAACATGTTACGATTCAATAAGAATATCGATCATTTAATACATTTCGGTGCTATTTTAATATTGTTAGCATTATAAGTTACAGTCTTTAACAATGTGATGTTTTAGCGCCTAAACTCTATATTATCATTTACACATCTTTAACTGACTAATAATCCGTCACTTTGAGTGACCACTTGAATACATTTTATGAAGCGATTCATGGCAAATATCATAATCTTTATTCACAATGCATATATAGTGTTTAAAATCACTAAGTGTATATGTATCAATTTAATCCATATATATCTATCTTTAATTGGAATATTCATCGTTAAATAGACTGAGTGTCTTTGTTCACCAAAAACAAACGGAAGTAAGTGGGTATATGTTCCTATTGCAAAGCTGGAGAGTAAAATAACTAACTGTTTAAGATAATAATATACTATACACATATTAATGTCAAATGTTATCACTTTTTTATAATTTCTGTTACAGGACAAGCTCAACCCATACAATACTTTTACATCAGTCCGTAAGTACTCTTATGTTGATACACTACCAATGCAATTCTGTCATATAACATGTCGTCTATAATTGTAGGGAGGTACATCTATTGACTTCTTCACAAGTGTTTGGCAAATATAATTTCCAATCAGATTAATTACGTCGATACTTGACCTGTTTTACCAAAGGCTTGCTTTTCCACGAAAGACGATGTGTAAATGGCAATATGACAGTTATTCAATAAAATATTTATTATGATTTAATGTTATTTCCTTATACATTGTAATGTGTCGCGTACTTTGTAAACATTTCATATTTCTTAATGAATGTACATGTCATGTTAATATACTTTATAAGGAATACTTAAATGTATTATAACAAAAGATATTGGCAAAAGGTAAAATGTCTTTTGAATTTAGTATAATAATATATAACCGTTATTACATGTTTTAGAAAACAATGACAAAATATTGATTTAAATACTTCTCAACAATTCATGTTGGAATGTTATGATATATAAAGGTTACCATTTCAAGTGACATTTAAACATTTACCTGTTGTTTTATGTACAAAATGTTTGTTTTCCTCATTTGTATCATAGTTTGTTTTCCTCATTTGTATCATAATCGGAATATTAAGATAACCATTTAGCTTAGTATTTAACTACATTGAATTAATTAGCAGATGCTTAGCATGCATGTAGTGGAAAAAATGAAATATATCGTTTCCCCTTTTGTATTGTTTAAATGCAATTTGCTATAGATAAATTTCTTGGTATTTCTCGCAGTTGATAATTAAAACAAATGAAATGTATATAAAAAAGAAACTATACTAAAGATATGAATTTCATAATGAACATTTCTGATTCAAACAAATAGCATTAATCTAAACATATTTTGTTTGTATTTTCAGGAAAAAATGACCCATAAATATCTCATCCCGAATGAATCAAATATGACGACTATTCCATCTTACCCAGACGGTTTGCATTACAGTGACTCGTTTACTTATGATTATTACGGTAACTTTACCGGTATTGGGACCCCAAACTTTAACGCGGATGAAATATTAAAAGTGCTTAAGAGTCAGAGACATAATAAATTTGATAGAGCCACTGAAGCTATAATCATAACGGTGTTTTCAATAATGATAATATTTGGTGCATTAGGGAATGGATTGGTGTGCTTTGTCGTATTTCGAAATTCTCATATGCGTACACCGCGAAATATCTTCATCATAAATCTTGCAATTTCAGACCTTATTCTTTGTTTGTTCACGCAACCGCTCAACTTGTATCGATTGATAAGCACACAATGGCATTTAGGTTCGTTCATGTGTAAACTTTCAGCAATGTTACAGGGAACAAACGTATTTGTTTCGACGATAAGTATTACCGCTATTGCTCTAGACCGCTTCCAGGTTATTGTTTATCCTACAAAAGACAGTATGAAAAAGCTTGGAGGAGCGGCCGCGCTGATAACAATATGGGTGATTTCACTTCTAATGCCGAGTCCATTGATAATATTTACAGTATATAACCAGGAACAACCAGTACCTGGTATTGACTATTATCATTGTTACTGTTCGGAAGATTTGACATTACGAGCTGAAAAAGGAGCGTATTCAGTGGCATCTATGGTTGTTCAATACATTTTACCTGTTATAACTGTAATTATTGCCCATGCAAGAATATGTAACAAATTGAAATATCGCATGGTCAACAGACGCCCGCAACGAAGTTCTGGAGACGTTAATAGCCCACCACCTGCAAATGTAAATAGGAACAGACGAGGTGAAGGTCGGTCCGCACGAAAGCGAAAGACTAATATCCTGTTGGCGATGATAGCAGTTGTGTTCGTGTTTAGCTGGTTACCATTAAATATCAGCAACATCCTTGTTGAATTCCAGTTCAAAATCTTTTTTACAAACAAATCAATTGACATTAATCTTTTGTATATCGTTTGTCATACGCTTGTATTGAGCTCAGCATGCAGTAACCCAGTTCTTTATGGATGGTTAAATGACAATTTTAGAAAAGAGTTTGTGAAAGTACTTCGTTGCTCCTGCTGTAGTATGGAAAAACCACGATGGTTCTTTCTTCGCAGAGCAAGAGAGAGAGGTCTTCCAGTAATAACATTTTCGCCAGAAGAAAATGGTGGAAATGCTAATGGTTTTCAAAGGGCAGCAAATAGGCGTCCTACAAATACATCACACATGTTTATGACAACTGAGATTGATCAGACATGTCCACAATCAGCGGTGTCGCTGTAAAATATACTTTGAGTTTGAAATGTATTTGATTGTTTGGATTATTTCGAAAGTGCAAAGACATGTATGTGTACATACTATACTTTACTTTAACTTATGTCTCAATTAATATGTTTACACAGTTATAAATAAATTCAACTCTTAACGTTTAAAGATTTAAAGATATTTTTGACGGCCAGTTGATAGTTTATACTTTTGTTCAATAAATAGTTGAACTTTGAAACCAAATTGTAAATATATTCTTTTCTCTAAGATATAGTTTTGATTATGAAATTCATCAAACAACAGTTTAATTTTTACATGCTGTTTTCATATAAAACATATTGCCTTGTCGCTGTAAATACATTTTGGCTAAATACCTGTAATTCTTGAAATAAATGTAATTATTTTGAAAAAAATTGAAGCTACGTGTTTTTGTAAATTGTTTTTCAAAACATTGTTTTTTATTTTGTTGTATAGGTATAACAAATTGTGGTTTATGGTATTTATGTCAACTGTGTACGTACAGTTTGTAATTTTGTTTACAATTCCTTATAAGAGTGAATCAAATGTACCTTTCTTTCAATATTTTTAAGATAACGTTATATAACACACTGTTTTTAGAATCCTTTCCTTCAGATATAGAAGTTGTTAGTTTTGCGTATGATAAACAGTTTTTAAAAAATTACATGTAGTTTAATACTTATAAAATAGACTGTGATTTTTATACGAATTCTATGTCTTTTTCGTTACGTATTATGATAGGAAGTAATTTAACAGCAAATATAAAGGCGTTTTGTGTGCCTTTTTTCGGATATTTGCGTATGAATATTTTAGTATCTTTTTGGACAAAGAGAATATTGTTACAACAATATCGGAATGATTGTGTTCGCCCTGGAGTACATATGATACTGGTAATTTGTTTTTAAAATTGATCAGGTAGGGGAAAATACATAAATTAAAAGCATAACTGACAATAGTGTTGAGTAATAAATATAGGTTTTCACAGCTGAAAATTTAATTGTTGCGTACTGCCGTATGCTAATATCAACAAAGTTTTACATTTAAGTACATTCGCTTTTTAAATTTGTCATCATTTTGTAATACAGTACAAGTATCAACTATGGGTTAGTATTGTATATTGAAATAAACATTTAATCAATCAGTTTATTTATTATCGTCAGGTATTACTGCGAACCAAATATAATTTCAGTTAATTTAGTATATTTTATTAATATATCAGAAAAGAAACCATAATCACTGCGGTATACTGTACCCCGGATATTGCTCGATATTATGAGGACTTTCATCCCATTTCGCGACTTTGAACGGGGAACAAAGGTAAGTTTAGTGACGATATTTAGTCATTTTGAATTGGTTTGATATAAATTTTATAGAAAAACAAATAGTTCAATAATTTCTCTAGCTACTGAAAACCCATAAATGTTGAGAAAAAGCTTTGAAATGTAATTAGGAAGTAAAATTCGTCTTTGCACTCGGATAAATGAGCTCGGATCAGTCAAATTTGATGTTTTTGTGCATTCACTTCCTTGAAAAAAACTTGAATCGAGTGAAATGTGATAACGATGATAATGTTTATGTTATAAATGTTCAATCAACAACAGAATCTCAGATGACACCTCATTTTGAGAATCAATGCACATGTCAGTGTACCGAGTATTGCGTTGGAGTTGCTCTCCGGTGTAACGAGTATTGCTTTTTATTGTATCGAGTATTGGTTACTAATATCGAGTAAATGCGAGTAGTAAACACAGAGTATTTTCTACATTCAATCTTAACTATTTCTTATTGTGTATACTAATTGACACTGTATGTACAGAATATGGAGAGTTTGGAGGTACTTTACTGGAAACATCTGCGAATAATCCATAGGTAGTGCGATTTTCATTCCTGCTCATGAAAAAACTCAGTCAACGAAGTCAGCAAATTTCTGTGTTTAAAGAGTTCTCGTTGCTATCGAAGGATCAACCTTTTCAGAATTTGTTAATAATTTTTGAATATCTTACTATAAATAGTAAGAAAATTTCATGGAAAGTACATTAATGCTGGCTCAAGATTGTCAATATAAGACGGTATTGAGCAAGTGTGCCAATACCTGATATCAACCCACTTCCTACTATGCCAAACATCCATTTAAAGGTAGCTTTCGGTCATTTTGCACCTGCATTCTAGCAACGGCAGACCGTCTGCTCTTGAAATTTGATACGTCATTAGCAATGAGTTCTGACTGCCGAACGGGTACATCTAAAAAAACAACGAATTATGAATTCTGATAAGATTTTGATAAAGGGCAGCAAATGCAATAAAAAGGTTATGTTCCTTAAGACGAGACGGCATACTTGCACGGCATTAGCCCTCGGGCCAAAATTTTACTAAGTGTGTCGCAATGTTTCTTAATGCACGTTTGCCCTGAAGAAACCTATAATAAATGTCATCTCAATGTTATCTTCTTTGTAGAGATGGGTCTCACAGTTTCTTGAGACAAGTATTTAAAGATTTTAATTGTCAATTTTTATGGTTCTACCCTGCTCCCAACCCTGCTCCCCATTAACAAGCATAAACTTTATTTCAATTATAGTGTGATTTTCAACCAAATGCGAAATTAATTATCTATATTTGTCCGTAGAAAAAGAACAGTAATAACACTGAAAATGAATTGTTGAACCTGAAATATTTGGATAAATATCATAAACAGTACATTATCAGAAAATTAAATGGCATCGATAAACAGACATGAAAATTAGACAAAAATATCGATTACCATTCTAATTTGCTCTTTTTGTTTTGCAACACACTGTACACTAAAGTTGGGCTATTTTGCAATACTCTGTACACTTAAAATCAATACTCGGTACACTTTCTTGTATCTTTTTTGGCCTTAATCTCACACTTTTTGCCTACAATATGACAAACAAGATCAACAAGGAAAGGCGGCGTTCAATGAACGCAGCCCCCACCCGACCCAGTAACAAGAACCAGTGACAAGGAGCCCAGGAAGACCCCAAACAAAAACAGGACAGGGCACAAGACAGATCACGGACATTTTAATCACTAAAATGAAAATAATTTGTAACTAATAAGGAATTCAAAGAAAACAAATAAATGATTGAGCAAAAGGAAATAATTTGTAACTGATAAGGAATACAAAGAAAACAAATAAATGATTGAATATTAGGCCAATAATTTGGATCAAGAATACTTGCTTGATTCAGTTTTTTTTACCTCGGTAATATATTTTATAACGATTCTACAGTATCGCAGTCAGTATTTTCTAGTGAGCAGCCGATCGTTTAGGGTAGTTTAATCAATTTTACAAGTATCTGTAATACTTCGATGTCTTTTGAGCTTCAAAAATACAGCTAGATATATAAAACCATTTGAGGTAAATATTATAGCCACTAGTTTGGAAAATATCGTCGCTTATATCCGGGGAACAGTATACCGCAGTGATAATGGTTGCCTACCATTGCACAAATAAAACGTTTAACGTTCGGTTTGATCCTTCTTGAATGGCATAGTCATGCGCATGTTGTGATAAATTTTATCCAGTGAATTCACACAACTTTTTGACTCGGTTCAATCCAAAAACATCGATTGATTACCTAGAGGAAATAAACTTTCGTTCTTATATTCTAATAACTAATTTTATAAGCTTTACATAATTCACTTTTATTGTATTTAGCTGGATATAAATAGTAATGTGCCAATGTTAAACCCATACAAGGAAACGATTGAGCATATACATGAACAACCATGATTTCTGCGAGCTATCTTTTGTGCCAGCTAGCAACGGTTTATGTAGAGTTTAACATTGAATTTAAAAAAAAAAGAAGATTATTGCTCTTTAATTTCGAAGAAGTCCCAAACGGCATTGATTATGGAACCGTTAATATGATTCTAATGTTTTTCCATGAATCCACGAGTAATATAAATAACAAAATATATGCAGAATTAAATGACAATGGAATAATTATATTGAAAACTTTTTAAGCAGGCAGGATACTTTCACATTTATTACAGTTAAGTTGAGAAGAATAACCTTGAAAAGCAAAAAATGTGAAATAGACATCAAAAATGACCTCCTGTACAATCCTCAATGATCAAAAAACATAATTTTATCATAATAATTATGACATTTGACAGATTAAGCAGCCGTTCAGGCCAAAACGTGCAATGGGTTTATTAGATAATGTTAATATTATGCTCTGTCGTGATGAATTATGTTTTTACTCAGGATTATTGCTTTGGTAATAAACTTATATTTAATAAGTAAAACAATGAGAACAAAGATCATTAATGCAAAGGCAACGTTCACAGGACGCAGCCCCCGACGCAAGCCAGTCACAACAGGGGGTCACCAAGAAGGCACCGAACCAAAACCGGCAGAGGAACAAGTTTACCTTTAATACAACTCTCGCCTTAACGTTATTGATCTATACTTATTGTTTATAAAAGTATTAAATCGAATGGAACAATAGTCTCATGATTTTTTTCTTCCTAAGAAACGGCAAACATGACTTTTACAACTTTTAAATATAGATTTAAGAATGTAGTATGCTTATCACTTGAATACGTTAGCGCTTAATGTTAAATAATGTGTCACGAAAGTAGCAAAATGTCAAAAAATAGTATTATGACTTCAATAAAAACACTAAATTAATGAAGCTGCACTACATGCCAAAATACAAAAGAAGCAAAGACTGGTAGTTAAATATTTTGTATTTTGAAACTTAATAATGACGTCAAAAATAAAAGGTGCTGAGAAGTAAAATTTTATCTTTCTGAAGCCAAACGAGAAATGGAAACACACAATTAAATGTCATGTTTTATATAAGCTAATTAGATACCTGATTGGTAAACAAGGGTCGGTGGTACAATTCCCGGGCGAGGCAATTTTCTCCGTGGCAATGGATCTCGAGCATCAATTCTGATGGTATTTGCCTCACCCCTCTGATTTTAAAAGTCATGTGGGATTAGTAGTTGATTATTGCGAAGAAAATACTAGTCAATTAGCCAGGTAAGTCGGCTAAGTTGATGGTAAATATGATTGTATTCAAATCGCGGAAACCCAGAAAAAAAATAACAAAAAAACTTTTATCACACATCCGTGCCGCTTTTACGACTCCGTAAATGGCACGACGTGGCGTCATTTGCGTTATATAATTATAGCGTTAAGACGCGTTGCACTGTAGGCGCGTTAATGACAAATGGTTCTTTTTCACTTCAAACGGTCTTTATTGTTGGTATGTGATAAATAGTGGATATTGAATGAGTGTAGTTCATTACTGAATTAATTTAGCTTGTTGAATAAAACAATATTATGCTCGCCAGAGTCTCGCATAATATAATTATATTCAGCTCGTTCAATAAATTCAGTTATGAACTTACACTCATTCAATATCCTCTATTTGTTAATTTTCAAGATAAATTAACTCATTTTAGGTATTTCCGTTACAAACGTGAGTCCCGTATTGGTATTATAGTTGCAATATACCCATCCAAGGCTGAATAGTAAGTGAACAGGTTAAAATACAAAAAAGTGTACATTTGACACCATTCCTTTCCATATTATTATGAATATTAAACGAAGTTAATCACTTGGAAAGAAGGACAATTGTTGTAAATATTTACTAGTATATACATCTAATGTTTAATTTATTAAAAAGACACGGGTAGTCGTTTTCTTTTTTAGGCAAATTTATATTTTATCTTAACCATCATCCGGTATAAGCTATTGGTTTGTCAACATTATTGCAGACAATCTTTTAGAATATAAAATTAATTTAGTTTATACTCAATGTTTATGGGTGTCATTTTATGACCACCGACTTAAAACTGCATGCCTGCAGATGAGCCAAAATAGTTCAAGAAAATCAAGCTTGCGAGAAGTGTCCTAAGGTTTTATATTAAGAAAAGTAAATAGATATAAGAAATGATTTAAATGTTATGTACGATTACTTACTCATTTTGCAGTCTCACGCACCATATGTCTTGTGCATGACTAACGCAATAAGGGTTGTTTTAAGGGTTTTTCTTTACGGTGATTTATCTGTTTTGTGGGATTTGTGACTCATTTTGCAGTATTAACCACCATATGTCTACTGCGTGACTAACGTATTTAGGACTAATTTTTTTTACATATTTTGACCTCTTTTGTGATTTATCAGTAATTTATGCGATTATTGACTGATTTTGTTGTATCAATCACCATGTGTCTACTGCGTGACTAACGCTATATAGGTCATTTTTTGCATATTTTGACATCTTTTGGGTGATTAACTTGAATTTTAAGTACCGTTTGCAATATGTAAAAAAATCACTTTACAATATTTCACTATAAAATATTCTATTCAAATTTTAATTGAAAATAAACAAATCTGGAGGCATGCCGCTTTAATGTCATGTGAATAATGTCTGCGATGATCTAACTGCTAGATGAATATCAAACAATTTTGAATTACAATATGGTAAAATGATAAGGCCACAAGCCAACATATCCATTTTTCGGTAAATCAATTTTGAAAGCAGTTCGGTAGCTAGAAAATATCCAAATTTAGATTATCATTATAGTAGATTCATTAAGTTCTCGCCATTTTGAATACTTCCGTAATTTTGTCTTGGCAATGTTTTAGTTATTTGTCAGGATAAATTGTCAAACGCTGAATTTCAAGCAGACATAATTGTCAAGAGAAATACGGCTGTCAGCATTCATAGCCTCGACGGAAATGTATCATGGTGTCTGTACTCCATAGAAACTGTTTTTCCTGCATTATTTTTTGGACATATTCAGTTTGCATTTTAAAGGTAAAACGTAATGTTATTGTCATGATTTTAATTATGAATAATAAAATATTGCTTAGCATCAATTACATTGGACAACAAAAGGCGTGAATCATCTAATTGCAATACCTGGATAGTGTTAATACGAGATATGATAGAAATATTAACAAATAATAATGAATAAATAAAAAGAACTCTATAAAACGATTTTGAATAGAACAAAATAATTTCCTCTAATTCAATAATTTAACAAGAGCACAGCTAAGGAAAAGATGTACACCCAATGAAAGAATCAGCGGATTCAAAAATATTTTTAAATACGGAAAGAGACCAATTCACAAATCGTCCAAAACTGTTTATCTTAATTATCCATATAATACGAAATTTTACCGAGGATGGGAGCATTTTTGGCACTAGGCTAACCTCTGAGTTCCACAAAAATATCAAAGTTTTCTTTCTTTAACATAAGTCTACATAAGGTACCTCAGAGTCATTGTAAATATCACTTTGTAGAAGACTGCTGATTGATGTTTCGAGCATGCCCAATATAAGAGCCTGTGACATCTATAGTTTAGGAGTAAATATATTTAAAATATGCTTATCATATTTATGACTATCATTAAGTGACCCAGGGGGAAGGGGGAAAACTTGTAACCCCCAATGTTAGTATTTATGCAAATATTGTAAATGTTACCAAACAATGTTACATGCAAAACATCTACGTTCTAGATAATGCTGGTTCACACAAAATATTTGAAGTTTTTTTTATGCCTATGTAAGTTCTAACACAACGCGATACCCCAGGACGCGCCGGTTTTGATGTCAGGATAAACTGTCTGCCATATCTGTTTATTTAAGTAAATTCTTCTGCCAAATAGTTTTAGTTTTCTTCAAATGGTGCAAAAGATACAGCTATAAAGCGGACACACATAACAAGCGTGATATTTGTCCGAGGGAGGTTAAACCTGCGCTCTGCACAACCTAATAATATGGCAAATAGTTTGAATTTTTCTCTCCATCAGTTTAAAATGCGGACAGGAAATAACTTTACATATATTCCATCAGATTTAAACGCAGTTTACAATAATGACTGTATTTCTCTTCATCTGACATGAAATGGTGGTGTTATGAAAGGACACACATATCGTGCGATATCGAGTAAAAACAAACCTGTACGTGATTTAATTACGATTGATTGTAACGTTACAGAACAAGTCGAGCAATCAGTTCATTACGTAACACCGCCATAAATCATTATCCCTGTAACAATACAAACCTTACACAACTATTCATGTGACTTAACTTGAATTAAGTTATTAAACCATGTAGTTTAATTTTATTTTCTCCATACTGTTCTCAATACTGGTTCAAATATAAAGGTTAATTACATTTTGCGATTAAACCGCACTGGAGATTATGATATTTGAGTATTACCAAAATTAAAGACGTAGAAAGAAACACACATTCAAAAGTTTGCCAGAAAATAGGCTTATATTTCTAACCGTATTTTTAGCTCACCTGACCACGAAGTGGTCAAGGTGAGGTATAGTGATGGGGCTATGTCCGGCGTCCGTCGTCGTGCGTCGTCAACAATTGGGTTGTTAACAGTCTAGCAGTCACAGTTTTGATTGGATCATCATCAAACTTTGTCAGAATGTTTGTCTCAATAAAATACAGATCGAGTTCGAAGATGGGTTATCTCGGGTCAAAAACTAGGTCACAGGAGCTAAAAATAGAAAAAGCTAGTTAACACTGTAGAGGCTGCAGTTTTCATCCAAATATTCTGGAAAATTGTCAGGAAGGTTGTTTTAATGATATCTAGGTCAAGTTTGAAGATGGGTCATCTCCGGTCAAAAACTAGGTCACAGGAGCTAAAAATAGAAAAAAGCTTGTTAACACTCTAACAATTGGGTTGTTAACAGTCTAGCAGTCACAGTTTTGATTGGATCATCATCAAACTTTGTAAGAATGTTTGTCTCAATGAAATACAGATCAAGTTCGAAGATGGGTTATCTCGGGTCAAAAACTAAAGAGCTAAAAATAGAAAAAGCTTGTTAACACTCTAGAGGCTACAGTTTTCATCCAAATATTCTGGAAATTTGTCAGGAAGGTTGTTTTAATGATATCTAGGTCAAGTTCGAAGATGGGTCATCTCCGGTCAAAAACTAGGTCACAGGAGCTAAAAATAGAAAAAGCTTGTAAACACTCTAGTGGCTGCAGTTTTCATCCAAATATTCTGGAAATTTGTCAGGAAGGTTGTTTTGATGATATCTAGGTCAAGTTCGAAGATGGGTCATCTCCGATCAAAAACTAGGTCACAGGAGCTAAAAATAGAAAAAGATTGTTAACACTCTAGTGGCTGCAGTTTTCATCCAAATATTCTGGAAATTTGTCAGGAAAGTTGTTTTGATGATTTCTAGGTCAAGTTTGAAGATGGATCATCTCCGGTCAAAAACTATGTCACAGGAGCTAAAAATAGAAAAAGCTTGTTAACACTCTAGTGGCTGCAGTATTGATTCAATATTCTGGAAATTTGTCAGGAAGGTTGTTTTGATGATTTCTGGGTCAAGTTCGAAGATGGGTTATGTCTGGTCAAAAACCAGGTCACAGGAGCTAAAAATAGAAAAAGCTTGTTAACACTCTAATGGTTCCAGTTTTCATCCAAACATTCTGGAAATTTGTCAAGAAGGTTTTTTTTGATGATTTCTAGGTCAAGTTCGAAGATGGGTCATCTCAGGTCAAAATCTAGGTCACAGGAGCTAAAAATAGAAAAAGCTTGTAAACACTCTAGTGGCTGCAGTATTGATTCAATATTCTGGAAATTTAACAGGAAGGTTGTTTTGATGATTTCTGGGTCAAGTTCGAAGATGGGTCATCTCAGGTCAAAAACTAGGTCACAGGAGCTAAAAATAGAAAAAAACTTGTTTACACTCTAGTGGCTGCAGTTTTGATTCAAATATTCTGGAAATTTGTCAGGAAGGTTGTTTTGATGATTTCTGGGTCAAGTGTTAAGATTGGTCATGTCCGGTCAAAAACTAGGTCACAGGAGCTAAAAATAGAAAAATCTTTTTAACACTCTAGTGGCTGCAGTTCTGATCCAAATTTCCTGGAAATTGGCCAGGAAGGTTGTTTCTATGATTTCTAGGTCAAGTTTGAATATGGGTCGTGTCCGGTCAAAAAATTAAGTCACATTGCACAAATATGGAAAAATCTTCATTACACACTAGAGGTCACATGTTTGACTCAGTTGTCATCAAACTTGGCCATGATGCTTGTTTAAGACATTGCTTGGATGCGGTTGTGTCGGGTGAGCAATCCAGGGCCATCATGGTCCTCTTGTTTTAAATTATCTATTATATACATTCTTGTGCAACTTTAGCCATATCTCAGCAAGAATGCTTCTTTGCTGTCGAAAATGACTGTTGCGTCACACAACTCAATTAGTAACAAAACATATATCTGTTGATATAAGTCTCGATTTTCACTGCATCGGACATAATGTGTAAGACTGGGTTCTTTAATTAGTTATATCCTAAAATAGATAAATACAGAATCCCTAAAGAAAGCCCAACACGGCAAAATTGAAAATGTTGCAGGCTCGGTTTGATTGAGCCTGTTCATGGACGGTACTGGAGAGGGCAAGTTACCGTCCACGCCCCCTAGCACCGGCTTAAGCAGAATTCAACATTTAAACATGAAATAGTAAAATTTTGAATTTAGAAACATCCGCAGATGTGTTCATACGGCGGTTATCATGGAACCTTCAATGTGACACTTCCGTGCCATTCCATGAAAAGCGGCGTATGGTCCCCAAGTAATAAAAACCTAAAACAAAATGTATACTTGGTTAATGTTAGTTATGTAGTTTTAAGGGAACAAATCAAAAGCAGCGAAGTGAAATATTGTAATTCCATGCTAAATTCTAATTGGTACCACCAATTAATTTAAAGCAAAATTTGTTGTATGTACAAAAGTAATTAAGGCCGTTACTGCGCAGCTTAAATTATTTCTTATTATCTTTCTAGTTGCAAAATAAATTAAGCAGACAGTTTTGATATATCGATTTTAGGGTGAAGAAGCTTTATTTTCCCCTTGCTGAATAAGTTGTAAAATATATATCTTGTAAAATACATCATTTCAATTGGTAGATTTAACTCCCCTTATTCTACTGGTTTATTCCAGATCTATACGATGACAATGATGCATTTGACTTTGTTAAACATTAGCAGTATCGGGATTTTTTCACAGAAGAAAGCACAAAGCCATGTCTAAACTCGTCCGTTTAATATAATACTGAATACAATGATTGATGACTCTTGTCACACGGGAATATTTAATAGTGTATATGAAACACAGCAACATGTCTCTCTCGAAAGCTTTTAGATATTAACCTCAGGCATGCCTTACAAATCTTTCTCACAGCTAACATGCCAAGACTTAAAAGACAGTGGCATATAGCATCTAATTCATCATCTCTACAGAATACATATACAGATTTTCATAGAATACATTACAAGCAGGAGATGGTAATTTAAAACTTTCTGAATGTTTAACATAATGTTAAAATCAGTGGTAAATTAGACGAAGACCGGGAAGACAGCAGCTCAATGTTTGATGATGAAAGTGATAAGTAACCATTTACAAAATCCTTACAAAAACTATCAAGGAACCACTGAAATACAACATTCGAAGTAATATTGCATGAACAAAGACTCATCCTACTTTTGACCGTGCCCAAGATTGACTTTAATGTTGTAAAAAAACCTTCAATTTTTAAAGGCACCTAGTTTTGTCAATTGATTCATGTTAAAGGGTACTCCACTGAGGCTTTGTCGAATATCACAAAAATGTAAATTTTCACGATGATAACGTTTTGTTACCTGCGTGTTAGGTACATTTAAACAGAATCAGTGATCTTCTACGGCTTGGCAATTCGTTTTAAATATGTTCTCCAATTCTGTCAACGCAATTTTTGCAAATCTTTGCATAACGGTCACATGATGAGGCTCGGAATGACTAAAAAGCGGAACGGATTTTTTTTGGCGTATCGGCAGCAACGGAGTGCGATAGTGGAATATACCATCATTGCATAAATCTTAGAGCGAATTAGGAGTTTGTTTGTTAATACTCTTGCTAGGCACATATTTCCGTGTGAGAAAATCATTCAAAAGCAATTACATTACATTAAAAAGCATATTTTTATCTCCGTTTCGCCGATGAATTTGGCTAGACTTGGAAATTGACGTACACAAACTTTTTAAATATGTAAGTATCAAATTGAGTGTTATCGTGTAAGTTATAAGTAATATGCATAAACTTTATCATGGTTTAAATATCAAGATGTCTAGGCTTAACATATTTTTGTTGTCAAGACATTGCGATGGGTCCTTTTTCAAAGGTGGCTTAAATTTAGTACTATGTCTTAGTTTATCTGACACACGTTCAGAAAAAAACCTTGTACCTTTGATACAACGGACATCAAAAATCACACACACACACACACATGCGCGCGCGCGCGCGCACGCACGCATACACACAAAATGATATTCACTTGGATCAAAGCGCTGAAATCACTGGGTGTGACGGGCTAAACGTAGGCCTCATTCGGGCATTTAATTTATTAGCAATTAATGTTAATGTGTGTTTAGTTCATATCTGCAGTAATATAATCTAGATTACACAACAAAGTTTCGATGTCCTTCGCTAGATAAATCTGAAATTTTATTATTATTATTTTATACACATACTCGCATATATATCCGCATTGAATGTTTGTTGATGATTTAAAGGGATACTCAGGCAAAATAATGACAAAAATATTAAAATGATCTTATGTATTCAAATCACACTAAAATTACTTTTTTCTAAAGTCCCAACATAAATTTCGGTATAAATTATATATATTTTTTGTTTGAAGTGTAAATATATCTATATATGTTAAACGAAATTTAGACGCCAACAGAGTCACCGAAAAGTTTTAAAACAAGTCATGTGACTTGAACAAACCCTGGAAAATACAATAACAGATATTGTGGATATTGTATGATTGAAACAAGTCTAAGTCATACATTTGACATGCTCTTTAACGTTTCCAGAGTTCACTGTTGCAACTAATGTGAAATCTTAGTGCTCTAACCTGACCCACGCGGGTCAAGTTAGGAAAACACCATTTTATTCTTTATATTTAGAAAAGTTTTGTTCCTTTGACTGTCTAGTGTACAAATTTTGAGGACATTTACAGAATAATGAATGAAACATTCAAAACTAAGAAATGAAAATTTTGCCTGTGTCTCCCTTTAAAATTAATCATCTATAAAATATAAAACACTAAGCCGATTACCACGTTTTTGACCTAAACATTTAAAATTAAATGCCATTATTACCTGTTTCGCGCAATAAGCACATGGTATACATTTCCAAGAAGGTCGTAAATGAGTAACAATCTAGCTCTAATATTATTATTTTTTATTGATTGTTCAAATTCTACGAAATATGACACGATCTAGCCGGTATATTGTTCTATTTCTGTATTATTTAATCCCTCCTTACAAGTGATAGGTCAAAAGATCTGTTCTTAAATGTTATCGATAGATCGTAACTTCCTGGTGGGAAATAGAATGAAATATAATAAACAAGATCAACAAGGAAAGGCGGCGTTCAATGAACGCAACCCCCACCCGACCCAGCAACAAGAGACAGTGGCAAGGAGCCCAGGAGTACCCCAAACAAAAACAGGCCAGGGCAAAAGGCACTATAATGAGACGATGTGCAGAGCACCAAAATTGGGTTGCTACCCCAAAGGTCAAGGTCACACATAAAGGTCAAACGTTAAAAAGTCTTCATTACATAATAAAAAGTCTACATTTCGTGTCTGCTCCATAACTTTTAAACCGCTAAAAAGCTTTTGAAATAACTTGGCACAAGTAATCACTATAATGAGACGATGTGCAGAGCACAAAAATGGGTTGCTACCCCTAAGGTAAAGGTCACACGTAAAGGTCAAACTTTAAGAAGTCTTCATTTTATTATAAAAAGTCTACATTTTGTGTCCGCTCTATAACTTTTTAACCGCTTAATTATTTTAAAATAACTTGGCACAAGTGATCACCATAATGAGACAACGTACAGAGCGCAACGATTGGGTTGATTCCAAAAGGTCAAAGTCACACTTTAAGGTCAAATGTTAAAAAGTCCGCTTCATAACTTTTTAACCACTGAAATTTTAAAACAAAATTGTGTGTTTGTTTGTTTGTTTGGATTTTTACGGCACGTCAACACATAACTGGCCATATCGTGCCGAATGCTATAATAGGCTTAAAATGTTAAGTAAAACTTTCCAGTTCAATAAAAATGAGCCAATTAGATCCTAGAATACAATAGAGAAAAACAGAATCCCTAAAGAAACACAAGTTTATCTCTGATGTTTTTGATGGAATCACGGTGCATTTCCATATCGGTACCCTCTTTGCGAAATCTGCTCAAATTTGCACATGCACATGCCATTCTCTGCTAAAAACAAACCAGCGATGGATAACAATCCAGTAAAATTTCATTGTAATAAGGAAAGGAGGTATGACACGTAGAAAACATGTATACCACGGAACACTAGAATGTTTTATTTATGTGCTGATTTGTCATGTGCACGTTTTTCATGTACTACATCTTCACAAAAAGCTACAACAAATCGACATGTTTTGCCTCGCCCATCACCTCGACATATACTTAAACAAGAGGGCCATGATGGCCCTGAGGTCACTCACCTGTATATAGGCCCCCCACCCCCGGGCCAATTTTTACCCAAGGGCTTTTATTTGTTTATTTGAACAGACTTGGTAGACACCCATAAGAAGATGTTTCATGCTAAACATCTAAGTTCTAGCTCATTGGTTTTTTTAAAAGAAGATTTTTAAAGTTTTAACTATACACATTTAGTTAAAAACAATGACACCCCTGGAGCAGGGCCAAGTTTTGACCCCCGGCGTTTATTTTAACAAACTTTGTAGATATTTACTTAAAGATGTTCATGCTTAATATCTAAACTCTAGCTATTTGGGTTTTTCCAAAGAAGATTTTTAACTTTTTGCTATACACATATAAGGAAAAAATCAATGACCCCCCCCCCCCCCACGGCGGGGCAGTTTTGACCCCAGGGCTTTTATTTGAACATACTTGGTAGACACCCATTAGAACATGTTTCATGCTAAATATCTTAGCTCTAGCTCTTTGGGTTCTTTAAAAGAAGATTTTTTAAGTTTTTACTATATGCATATAGGGAAAATCAATGACCCCCATGGGCGGGGCCAATTTTAACCCCAGGGCTTTTATTTGAACAAACTTGGTAGACACTAACTAGAAGATGTTTCATGCCAAATATCCAAGCTCTAGCTCTTACGGTTTCTTTAAAAGAAATTTTCTTAATTTTTACTATATGCATAAAGGGAAATCAATGACCCCCAGGGGCGGGGCCAATTTTGACCCCAGGGCTTTTATTTGAACAAACTTGGTAGACACTCACTAGAAGATGTTTCATGCCCAATATCTTAGCTCTAGCTCTTTGGTTCTTTAAAAGAAGATTTTTTAAAAAGTTTTTACTATATGCATATAGGGAAAATCAATGCCCCCCTGGGGCGGGCCAATTTTGACCCCAGGGCTTTTATTTGAACAAACTTGGTAGACACTCACTAGAAGATGTTTCATGCCAAATATCTTAGCTCTAGCTCTTATGGTTTTTTTTAAAGAAGATATTTAAAGTTTTTTCTTTTGGTTGCCATTGCAACCAGCAGTTCTGCATGCGAATTAAATTCTTTTTGCAACAAGTTTTTAAAGGTGACCACCAAAAGATACATTCGCTGTGAAGTTTGTAATGAAATTGGCTTCAGTGGTTCTTGTGAGGAGATGTCATTGTAAATAGCAAAAATTTACGCGGACGGACGGACGCCGGACGAAAGCGATCACAATAGTCTGCAGCCTGTCATTTGTGACAGGGTGAGCTAAAAATTGGACTTGTTAAGCGTCCATGTTTACTTCGAGCACTTAGATACTTACTAGGAAACTCAATTATGATTACCTTAATAGAATAGAGAGGAAAAGAAATAAGCGTATATTATAGTAAGCTTGCTTAAGCGGATTTCATTTTCATCAACACAAAATCAGTTGCCGTCAGTTTACTTTCAATAACTTTTTAAATAGGAGTGCAATTTTAATGAAATGTGTGTCGGTCCTATCTTCACATCTTCAAAAGAAAATATGCAATTGTTTTCGAAGAGTTATGAAAAAAATATTAAATACACTCACTCTGACGAGTGTTTACACTAATTAATCCGCCATTATTCCGTATCGCATGATTTCACTGCGCTTAAAGAAGTATCGCACCGCTATTGTTCGACCACCTGATTCCTATTGAAGGTTTGAAAAAGCACAATAAAATATTAATCTTTAAATAATCAGAAACCTTTTATAGCAAAACACTTACATGTTATTAGGCAGAATAAAACTTCAAAAACTATTGTTTACACCATGAACAATCTGCCATTTTGTCAAGACAGCAAACACGGTGACAAATGATATCTTAATACAATACTACTTGGTTCAGGAAGTTATCGACATTACTGGCCGACCGCTTAATTTGCTTTATGGACACCAATTATTAATGGAACGAAGAACGATCGAAAATATAACATCGGCCGGAGTCTCTAAAATTCCTAGGAGGTTCTCCATTTATCTAAGAGAAATAATTAGAGTATTTGGAAAAATTTTTATCTATTAATTTCGCTGAGCGTAAGGTGTGTGAGACTTGATATGCACAACTCACATTATCATGGAGTGAAAGACGGAATTTATATGGAAATATTACTCCAGAAGTGCCTGTCAATACTCATCTCATATTTTTCCAATAATTCGGAATACACGCTGGACATCTAGAGCGCGACTATATTTATACGCGTCTCTCGAATAATATGGTGTAACTCTTTGACACAAAACTTGTTTTACAGAATCTAGATCTAAAAAGAGGTTTATTGCACCAAAACGTTGCTCTAGCTGAGCCCTTATTTGCACGAAAGAAATGGGTCAAAGGAAATCCGATCTCCTAAGACGCTTCTACCGGTGTCCATACAATGTATCTTACCTAAGAAAATATTTGTCGACGTATCAGGATTTACTCAAGTGCACCATCCAATAAGTCAATCTAAAATATGTGTATTTCTTAACCTTGAATTTGTACAAAAGTGTTGGATGCTGTTACTAATATTTGAAATAGGCGCATAATATTCAATGTAGACCTGATTGCAAGATAAATTGAAATTAAGAATCTACGTGATTGATAAATAGCTCCGAAATTGGTTTCATTGATATCCATCAATTCCAATTTGTTGCATCTCATATATTTAGATATACATAAATACAGGTGTTTGGCTTAAGGAAATCAGTGCGCTCGGGTTCGTGTTCATGGTTTAAATTTTCGGGCCGAAATTAAAATCAGCACTATGTCGCCTATACGATAGATATAAGAAAATAATCCAATCCGTCTGGAATTAATACTGTGAGAAAAACGTGACCGAAGAGCTGTGAAATCAAGGGAGTTTACGTTTGTTTAGATGTGACCTAACTGGTGTGCCAACGAAGTAATCGCACTCTCTGCGATTTTATTTCGCCTAGTATTTGCTTCAGAAAAGTGGATATTCAAATATACCTAGAAAAATACTTTCATGTTGCATGGAGAGATTATGTCTAATTGAATATTGGGTAGCGTGATAAAATTAATCTTCAGTTGATTATCTCCCTTTGAATTGATGGGGAATAAATAATGAGAAAATCATACCTCAGGATCACCCTCTCCACTTAAGTATAAGACAACCTGCCCAGCGATAGCCCTTCGAGATGGCTGCTATTAACAAAGGTTCTCGGGGGGTGGGGTCAAATGTGGTTTATTCTGAGGACGTGTATCAAAAAACTCGCACTTAAGTGAATATTAAGTGTATATGATATAAATGAAATATTACGAGACTTAAAATTATGGGTTACCTAAGCTTATAAATATTATGTTCAATAGTGCTTCTTATTTATACAATGCATAATATTAAGAATTTTACTCCTTAATTTCGGTAATTTATTGAACAAATTGAACTGAGACTGTTACGACAATTACAAATTTTTTTATTTACCTCCTTTAATACATAAGTGGTCTAAGCGGGGTGAGACTCAATATATGTATACGACATTCAAACAGCTGTTTCAATGGTAACTTATGAGATACCACAGTTTTAAACATACGTTAATTCGAGCAGCATATGTAGGAAATGATATATAAGATGCATTAAAGAGTTGTGTCTTAAAGCGATTTTCGAAACTTTGTCGTGGCAATGATTTCTGTTACATAACTCAACTTGTCCTTTAAAGTGAATTGCAAATAGTCGTTCATTTTCCTATGTCATCTAAAAAGACTCTTACAACATATCATGACAATCTATGGAAGAGAAGATCAAGTTGAGCATAATTCGTGGAGAGAGGTGAGGTTCAAGCTCTGAGATTATCAATATTGCTCTCAAAATATACGCTCTGAATCGAAATTGTTTTCTTTTCTGTATCAATGATCTATTCATTAGTAGATATATACATACTTCCATTACTGTAATTCTATTTATCACAATTAATAATATCCATTGTGGGAACTATCACAAAACATTGTCAATATTGTTGAGCAATGCACTAAAATTTATTCAAATTCTCTATATGTTTCATGGATAATCTTCTTTGGTTTGTCGACCAATTAATGAGGCAACTGGCCAGTAACAAAAACATTAATTATACGTAAAAGAAACATGAAGACTATATATATAAGATATGAGGACAAGCATTAATGCAAGGTCAGTCTGTTTTCAAATAGCATAATCCGATAACAGAGAGTCCCGGACACAGTGCTCAAGCTCCAGATATCACAAAATCAAAAAAATATTCTGGCTCTATACAAAAACAAATCGTCATATGCTGTAGGAAGATTACTTTGAAACGATTTTTTGTATCAACAAATGATACAAGAGATAAGACCTCTACTGCGGAATCATAACGCAGAGGCGCTGTTCAAAAACAACCTTCTAATCAGATAAAATCTAGGGCGAATCCTTGGCTCTCGAGGGCAGATATTTGTGAGATTTAATGTGAGTAAATTAGGATATTTCTCAGGGTCACAATATAAAGCAAATTTGCATTATATGGGCATAAAATTTTGGGAAATTATATAAACTAAACAAGGACCATAAAGACACATGAAATGTGAGAGACTGATACCTTTTTTGCTATATAAGAGCACACAACAACCTACAAAGAGATATAATAAGCGTCTACTTAATTTAGTAAGGCAAAGTGAGTCTTACGCCAGTGTGAGCTCACTGCAAGTACAAACTGCCATTCCTCTCAATCAGGAGAATTGAGTCGATAGTCATACAATCATAGATCAAATTTGTTCATTTTTTAATGGCTGAACATAAGTAACAAGCACCAATGAGAGCAGTCAAAAATCTAATTTGCCCCTACTGTCTATGGAAGTAATACTCCATGATGTGGGAGGATTTAGAAAGTGAATTCTTCCACCAGAGGACATTTTTTCAATTCCACACAATTACGATGCTTTTGACTGAATAGAAGCTAATGAAATGTTTAGTACAAAGTTAGGAAGTACAATAAGGCTATAGCAACTTAGTACAAGAATCACTCGGACACAAATGGGAGAGCACCTATAATGCAATCAGGCGACAAATTAGCACAGTCAAACAAGGCATTCGCACGAACAGCACTGCTTATCAAATGTTCTATGATTAGTCTACTAGATCAATAATATGCAAATTACTGTGAATGTACATATATAACTGAACATTAAGCTGTGTTATAATGTAGTCGAACTCGCCAAATTCCTGTTGCACGTGTTGAGGTGTAAATCTTTATAGAGCGTGATTCTTTTCCTAACACTGATTCAATAGAGACTGACAAGAACAATAAAGTATAATACGAATGAATTGCAAAATAAAAAAAACAATTCTCCCCATGAGTGTTATCGACGAAGGAATAAATAAGATAAAGGAAGCATAGGAGCAAAGAAAAAAGTTTTGCAATACTCTTCAGTTAAACACATGCTAGTCTACGTAATATGACTAATGTTTGTTTTCGAAAATATATGGCAGTAGTTTAACATAAACAAAGTGGAAATAAGGTTTAATTAAATCAACACAAACCCAAAATAAAAAAAAGACACAAAATTGTGTTCATTTTGGGGGGGGCCGCGGGTAGCATTATTTGGGACAACTATTTATACATGGTGAGATGAAGATTGTGTCAATCATGAGAACAGTACTAGCTTTTCATATTTATGCACTCTTCAATTAATTTTACAAAATATGATAGTGATACCATAAAAAGAATGGACCACTTTCTAAGAAATCCTATCTTAAAAAAATGGAAACAAAACCATCACAAATCAAGACTAGTCATGGATGTGGACATATATTAACACAGTGTCACACACTTAAGATACCAGATATAAGTGGACACTCTAAGAGTTATATTTTACAGTTTTAGCACGATAGTGGTATGTGGTTTGAGTATAAGAAAGTTAATGATACAACATGCAATTTCGGTCAACCCACTGCTTTGATGTATGAAAAATCTACGGCACCATGCTCGAGAGCGATAGCACAATAGTTATACTTTTAGTATATAAGAAATTTCGATAATACCATTTCAGAGTGTCACCGAATTTATGAAAAGATAACAATATAAAAGCCATACTCATTCTTTTGACATTAAAAAAAAAAAAAACATGGAAATTCGAGATACTGAATCTTGTATCATGTTATCGTTTACATTGACAACCGAGCAGGCGTTACTCTAATGGGTTATGTTACATCTAAGTTTATAGATCCATAATATAATACAAAAATAGTAAATTACAGAAGAAAAATAAGGCAGAAGCTCTTAGAATCCTTTGAGATTTGTACTCACAATTTGGTCTAGGTACCACGTTGGGTTATGGACCGAGAGAGCCCGTAATCATACAAGTAAAGTGTACGGATTTTTTCACAATGTGGCTCAGAGGAACGTGGCTGGATCACTGTCTGAAACGATTAGTAATTATTACTGAATGACTTAAATAATGCTATCTTCATGTAATGGAGTGGTAGTCGAAAAATCACCGAGTTTTTGGATTTTGATATATTAATGATAGCTCTTCTATTTTGTTGAATGAACAGTTAGAAATTTCACGATACTCAACTTTCCAATTTTACAAGCACGCAACAAGTTATAAATCAAACTTTCAATTATCATAATTGAGTTTTACCTTTGTTTGTTAAGTAGGGTGTGGATACGCTATCATTTGATTGAACGGTGTTAAGGACCCGCTCCTTTAATAATACAAAGTGCTACCCGTTTATACCGATTGTGCTGATATATACACTATGACATTGTTCATACTTTTGTCGGATCCTTTTAGTGATTCTGAATGAAGCAGGGAACAATTAGTCAGGTGGTGTCTTGTGGTATTTTAGTTTCACTTCGCGCAATTTTTCTAGTGTGGGCTGATTCCAGATTATTTCGCTACATGAAAAAAAGAATGTTGAAGTGGAGGCGTTCAGGATATGATACTGGCGCTGACTTGTTTAAATCTGCTTTTGTGTACGTCTTATCTGATGATTAGCAACGCATATCATACATCTCTTATCCCCCTTCAAATCATTTTAATTTTAGTTCCGCCCTTGTTTCTCGTTTAGGGCCAAGCTTTATTACTTGGGACCATACGCCGCTTTCATGAAATGGTCAGTAACTGTATCCGACATTGAAGGTATCCATGATATACCGCCGTATGTACATCTGCGTGATGTTTCCTAAATCAAAATTAATTACTATTATCACGTTAAACTGTTTGAATTTTTTCTGTTAAGCCGGTGCTAGGGTGGCTGGACGGGGGTAACTGAGCAACTTTCACAGTTATCCGTCATGAACCAGGTCTCAATATCGACCGAGCCTGCAACATCTCTCAATTTCACTCCCTAAAAGAAAGAGCCCAACACGGCAAAAATTGAGAAATGTTGCAGGCCTCGGATTGTGCATTGAGCCTGTTCAATGAGTACTAGAAAGTGCAAGTTACCGTCACGCCCCTAAGCAACCGGCTTAGCAGATATCAACATTATAAAATGAAACTGGTAAAATAAAAATTTCGTTGCAATTCCAACCAAGTAAGTTGCAGAGAAGTAAGGGCGGAAATGTTTTACTCTATATGCTAAGAGTACGACTAACTTATCCAGGGCCAATAACTCTGAGTTAAGAGGGTCTGACCGGAAAAGCTCGACGATATGCGCATTTCCCTCTTGATATTGAGTTCCCCATAAAGTTTCGTTGAATTCCAGACCATTAGTTGCAGAGAATACTCCGGAAACGATTTTTACACCACCATATGCATATTACATAAACTAATGGAAGGGCCATAACTCACGAGTTACAGTTTCTGATCCGGAACAAGCCCACGATATCGCAATCTCCTCTTGATATTGATGATTTTCCCGATAAAGTCATTCGTTGATATGGCAGCCAGTAGTTGCAGAGAAGATAGTGCGGAAACTGATTTTTAACTCTAGGATGCAATAGCTACTATAACTAATCAATTGGTCCATAAAACTCTGATTTCAAAGAGGTCTGACCCGAACAAGCCGACAATATCCGCATTTCCTCTTGATATTGATGATTCCCATAAAGTTTCGTTGAATTCCAGCCAGTAGTTGCAGAGAACTACTCGGAACGATTTTTACCCCATATATGCATATTGCATAACTATGAAGGGCCATAACTCTGAGTTTTAAAGTGTCTGACCGGAACAAGCCGACGATATGCGCATCTCCTCTTGATATTGATGATTCCCATAAAGTTTCGTTGAATTCCAGCCAGTAGTTGCAGAGAACTACTCCGGAAACGAAATTCGGACGGACGGATGGACGGACGGACAACGCCAAAACTATATCCCCCTCCCAATTCCATCGGCGGGGGATAACAAAAAAAAAATTTAAAGGGAAGGAATGATGGCACAACTGAGCAAGCCTTTCCTTTAAAAAGGAAACTTTATTTGTTGTGTTGGACGAAGTTTGTAGAGCGCTCTCTTTTCTTTTAGACAACATTTATGTCAGGTTTGGTAATACCCTATTTAAACAGATCATAGGAATTCCTATGGGTACTAATTGTGCACCCCTGGTCGCCGATTTGTTTTTGTACTGCTATGAAAGAGACTTTATGTTGAGTCTCTCTGAAGATAAACAACAAGATGTTATAGTCGCATTTAATAATACTTCCAGATACCTTGATGATGTTTTTAATTTAGATAATCCTTATTTTGATCAAATGGTGTCTGACATTTATCCGCATGAACTACAACTTAATAAAACGAACTCTTGAAATTTTAGTACATCATTTTTGGATCTTCACATTATTGTCAACAACAATTCTATTCACACAAAAATCTATGATAAAAGAGATGACTTCGACTTTTGTATAGTTAATTATCCACATTTAGAGATGCAATATCTTACGGGGTTTATGTTTCTCAGTTAATTAGATTCGCTAGAGCTTGTAGCAACGTAAAGGATTTCAACGAGCGGAATATTTTTATTACCAGCAAGCTTCTAAAACAGGGCTACCGCTATCATAAATTACGGAAATATTTTACTAAATTTTACAATCGTAACTTTGATTTAATTTCTAAATTCAATAGTGATTTAAAAACTCTTCTGCGACAAGGGATTAGCCAGCTTGGTTTTTATGGCGATGTAATTTACAATAGAATAGATAAATACAGAATCCCTAAAGAAACCCAAAATATGATAAACAAGATCAACAAGGAAAGGCGGCGTTCAATGAACGCAACCCCCACATGACCCAGCAACAAGAACCAATGGCAAGGAGCCCAGGGGGACCCCAAACAAAAACAGGACAGGGCAAAGACAGAGCATGGACAGGTTAATCATTAAATGATAATTAATTTGTAACTGATTAGGAATTCAAAGAAAATAAAAATAGGCCCACAAAGGGGAAGGGGACAGGAGACCGGGGGGGAGGGGGTGGGGAGTAATCAAAGAAATAAAAACTAGAGGCAATGGGGAAGATACTTACCGTAGACGAGAAAACAATAAGGGACAAGCAAAAGTGTCGCCAAAACAGTACGAAACAACATAAGACATACATATGAGGAACACAGTGGGGCGCCGCCTTGGAACGGTCAGCAGCATAATAATGACTGCTGGGGAGTTTAAACCGGTTAATGGTGCACCAAACCTCGCTCTTAGCCCCACCATGTTCCTATAAACGAGACAGTGTAAATAAAATGAATCCCCGCCAAGTGAAACACGACAAAATTGAAAATATTGCAGGCTCGGTTTGATTGAGCCTGTTCATGGACGGTACTGGAAAGTGCAAGTTACCTTTCTTTAGATTTGGGGTCATGGTAATTTTTCTGCTGTTTTTACTAAAATCATTAAACGTTTTATTAAAAGAGGTTATGACCCTACTATTTTAAGACATACTGCATGTTTAGTGTTCAACCCTTTTACAGTTGGACACTACGCTTTCCTCTTTTGATTACATCTGACGGACCAAGTGGGAGACTCTATGATGGATAGTTCGTAAAGCCCTTTGGGACTGAATTGTCTTAATAGGGATCCTTGCCATTGGTTCTTGTTGCTGGGTCATATGGGGGTTGCGTTCATTGAACGCCGCCTTTCCTTGTTGATCTTGTTTATCATATTGTAATGTCTTCTGCCTTGCTTCGTCGGGCCCTTGTAGGTGATTTTCTTGTTGCTCTGTCTTCCTTTAGGACATTGAGTACTTTTGTTATGGTCATTGGGTTTACTTTTATATGTTTCTACATGATCATTTTAGTGTTTTACTTATTTAACCTTTTGTAACCATGACAACTGTTAGAATTTCACTTGGCGGGGATTCATTTTATTTACACTGTCTCTCGGCTGTGTTCCTCAGTTGTATGTCTATGTTGTTTCATACTGTTTTTGTGACACTTGCTTGTGTCCCTTGTTGTTTTCTCGTCTACGGTAAGTATCTTCCCCATTGCCTCTAGTTTTTATTTCTTTGATTAACCCCCCTTCCCCTTTGTGGGCCTATTATTCTTTTCTTTGAATTCCTAATCAGTTACAAATTATATATCATTTAATGATTAACCTGTCCGTGCTCTGACTTTGCCCTGTCCTGTTTTTGTTTTGGGTCCGCCTGGGCTCCTTGCCACTGGTTTTGTTGCTGGGTCATATGGGGGTTGCGTTCATTGATTTTGTTTGTTTGTTTGGATTTTTACGGCACGTCAACACATAACTGGCCATATCGTGCCGAATACTATAATAGGCTTAAAATGTTATGTAAAACTTTATAAATGACAATAGAAATGAACCAATTAGATCCTAGAATACAAGTTTATCTCTTTCAAATAATCAATTATGTTTTTTGATGGAATTGTATTAAAAAGTTCTTTGAGTGAATTTACAGAATAAAATCTATTACGGGCCTGTGAAAAATCATGACATTCAAGAAGAAAATGCTTGACAGTAAAATTTTCATTACAACCTACACAGAAAGGGGCATTGTCATTTGTAAGGAGATAAGAATGGGTAATTTTAGTGTGTCCAATTCGACATCGAAGAAGAACTGTTTGATCACGGCGGTTTGACAGAGATAGAGATGGTGACACATCAAGAGATGGGTTTATATCGTGAAGTTTATTAAAAATGGCATCTCCCAATTTGCTTTCCATTCAGATGATACGAGTTTATTTATAGCCGCTCTAAAATCACAAGCAGGTAACAATAAGTCAATTTTTTGAAAATTTAATGATTGTTTAGCTAAAGCATCTACTTTTTCATCTCCTCGTATTCCTACATGACTTGGAATCCAATATAATTTAACATATTTTGTTTTTAGTATATCATGAAATCGTTAAAGAAGTTTCTTTACCATGATATTGTCAGATTTTTTTTATTTTTAATGGATATTAAAACAGAAAGCGAGTCAGAAAATATCACAAATTTATCGTGGGTATGCTGTGCTATGTATGACAAAAAATAGATAAATACAGAATCCCTTATGAAAGCCCAACACGGCAAAATTGAAAATGTTGCAGGCTCGGTTTGATTGAGCCTGTTCATGGACGGTACTGGAAAGTGCAAACTACCGTCCACGCCCCTAGCACCGGCTTAAGCAGAATTCAACATTTAAACGTGAAATAGTAAAATTTTGAATTTAGAAACATCCGCAGATGTGTCCATACGGCGGTTATCATGGAACCTTCAATGTGACACTTCCGTGCCATTCCATGAAAAGCGGCGTATGGTCCCCAAGTAATAAAAAGCGTGTGCCCTAAACGAGAAAACAATGGACGGAACTAAATAAAATGGAATTTTGAAAGGAGATCAGAGGTTATGAAGCCTGCGTATCACAGATAAGACGTCAAAAGACAATTTTAAAAAGCAGGCAACATATCCTAAGGGTGATTCAACATTATTCAAGTAGGAATATTGGAACCACCCAACTAGAAAATGCCGAAAAGTTGAAACTAAAAATACCACTAGCACAACAATAATGTCGTGCTGAACGATCTTCAAGGATCGAAAATATAACATCATTGATTAAATGTACGGGGAGACTTTTTACAGCCGCCACACGGCACAAATAACACGGATGTGATCATAAAATAGACAATGCTAAATCGATAGCTTTTGCTTCAGCAGTAAAAATTGATGCATTATCTGGTAACCTCATACTAGATGTAAAATTATTTTCAAACACAGCCTTTCCTTGTTGATCTTGTATATCATATTTTTGTCCCCCGCCTTTTCGAAGAAAAAAAGGGGGATATAGTAATAGGCTCCGTCCGTCTGTCTGTCCGTCACACTTTCGTGTCCGGTCCATAACTTTGTCATTTATTGAAGGAATCTGAAAAAACTTGGCACAAATGTTTGTTATAATAAGACGATGTGTCATGTGCAAAAACCAGACCCCTATCTCCAAGGTCAAGGTCACACTTGCTCATTCAAGGTCAACATTGTCTATTTGATGGTATATGTCGTGTCCGGTCCATAACTTTCTTATCTTTGAAGGGATTTTGTAAATACTTGCCACAATTGTTCACAATAATGAGACGATGTGTCATGCGCAACAACTGGTCACCTACCTCCAAGGTCAAGGTCACATTTGGAGGTCAAAGATTAACATAGTCTATTACAGGGTATATTTTGTGTCCGGTCCATAACTTTTTCATTTATCAAAGGAATCTGAAATAACTTGGCACGAATGTTTGTTATAATTAGTCGATGTGTCATGCCCAACAACCAGACCTTTACCTCCAAGGTCAAGGTCGCACTTGCGCATTCAAGGTCAACATTGTCTATTTGATGGTATACGTTGTGTCCGGTCCATAACTTTCTTATCCTTTAAGGGATTTTGTAAATACTTGCCACAATTGTTCACTATAATGAGACGATGTGTCATGTGCAACAACCGGTCACCTACCTCCAAGGTGATGGTCACACTTGGAGGTCAAAGATTAACATAGTCTACCTCCAAGGTCAAGGTCACACTTAGAGGTCAAAGGTTAACAGAGTCTGTTATATGGTTTATTTTGTGTCCCGTCTTATAACTTCTTCATAGATCAAGGGATTTTGAAAATACTTGGCACAAATAGTCACAATGATAAGATGATATGTCATGCATAACACATGTGTCCCTACCTCCAAGGTCAAGGTCACACATAGAGGTCAAACATTTACATACTCTGTAATAGGGTATATTTTGTGTCCAGTCCATAACCTGGAATTTTGAAAATACTTTGCACAAATAATCACAATAATAAGATGTTATGTCAGGTGCAAAACATGGGTCCCTACCTCCAAGGTCACACTTAGAGGTCAAAGATTGACATAGTCTGTTATAGGGTATATTTTGTGTCCGATCTATAACATCTACATAGTTCAAGGGATTTTGAAAATACTTGACACAAATAGTAATATTAATTAGATGATATGTCATGCACAACACCTGCACCCCTATCTCCAAGGTCAAGGTCACCATTAGAGGTCAAAGGTTAACATGATAGAATTTTACATTCCGTGTTTCATTTTACTAGTATTTCTTTAATAAATTCATTGTTGCATTTGCAGATCTAGCATTGATCATAATTTTGGAATGAAAGTCCTGACATCCATACCTCAATCTTTTGAAATAGCACAATTTCATGCTTCATATAAAACTTCCCCGAGGCGGGGGACGTTGGTAACTCTGTTACAAATTCTTGTCTTTAGGGATTCTGTTTTTCTCTATTCTTTTATATTGGGGTTACTTTTGTCGGCAGTGCCGTTGTCTGCGTCTCCTTAGGCTTTTCGGGAGCATAACTCAGTCACTTTTAGACAGACTGACTCCAAACTATTTTTGTCTGGGCCATTTCTCCTATATAAACTATAAAAGCTAATGACTTGAAACTTTATAGGATGATATATCTCATTAAGGATAAGTGCAGTGCACAATAACCGGTACTCTTCCCTCCTTATTTTTTTGAGTTATTGTCCTTTGTGTTAATTCTCATACTTTATTTTTGTCTTTGGGTCATTTCCCCTTTGCCACGAAACTTGATTGAATGATAGATCTAATAGAAGTGCAGGCACAAAACAGGTACTCTATGCTTTTTTAGCTATTTCCCTTTTTTAATTTTGATACTTTATTTTCATCTCGGCCATTTCACCTTAACTATAAAAGGTAGACTTGAGGATTATAGATTGTATTAAGAAAAAGTGCAGTGCAAAAACACCGGTTCTCTGCACTTCTTTTTTATGAGTTATTGCCCTTTAGCGGTTTTATAAATAACCTGTATTTATTTTAAGAAAATGCCTAAGTGACAGCTATACTGTTCACAAGGCGACACATCTAGTTTATTGCGAAGTTCTAGTTTATGGTTTATATTTATTTCAACTTATCATTATAATTTTCATCCCGAGTATTTTTTCTTAGGTAGTGGTTTGCCTGACCGTACTCTCTACCTTGTGCCCTTTCCTGTTTCTGTTTGGGGTCTTTCTGGGCTCCTTGCCACGGTTTAATGAACGCCGCCACGCCGCCTTTCCTTGATGATCTTGTTTATCATATTTTGTAATTTACATGTACTGGAGTTTGAGATTACTTACTCTTTCTCTCTCTCTCTCTCTTTCTCTCTCTGTCTCTCTCTCTTAATTATATTTTTTAATGAAATTTTTATTACGATAACTTCTGAGATAGTAATGAATGTATTCTTTATTTTCAATGCTCAAGTGTAAATTTGACCTGAAACCTACCTCTCGTCAAGTAGCCTCTATTGATCCCCAACTCCCCTTTTTTCCGCGCTGGAAGGGTACGGATCCCTGTAGTCTTCTCTGTTTAAACCCTCTTGTGGAATAGTTCAGTCTAACTTGCATATCTTCGCCGCTGCCGTGCTGGCATTTCTTGACTCAATCCGCGAGAAGGAATGAACATCCCTAAAGTGCCTCAGAATGTCAGTCAAAATCTTTTGGCACTCCATTATAGGTTACAGTTTGTAGTATCGCCCGTTTGGGGCCACGAACTTAGTGCCAATCAAAGAGAAATTGCCCCAGAGCAGACATTTTTCCTCGCTGCCTAGCTGGTGCATGTGCTGGCTTCTTATGTGTTGTGTAACCTTTATAACCACTGCTTTGCATATTGCGCACCTCTCTCTCTGTCTCTTTTAATAATTTTTTTAATGAAATTTTTATTACGATAACTTCTGAGATAGTAATGAATGTATTCTTTATTTTCAATGCTCAAGAGTAAATTTGAACCGAAACCTAGCTCTCGTCAAGTAGCCTCTGTTGATCCGAAACTCTTCCTTTTTTTCAGCGCTAGAAGGGTACGGATCCCTGTAGTCTTCTCTGTCTAAACCCTCTTGTGGAATAGTCCAATCTAACTTGCATATCTTCGTCGCTGCCGTGCTGGCATTTCTTGACTCCATCCGCGAGAAGGAATGAACATCCCTTAAGTGCCTCGGAATGTCAGTCAAAATCTTTTGGCACTCCATTATAGGACACAGTTTGTAGTATCGCCCGTTTAGGGCCACGAACTTAGTGCCAATCAAAGAGAAATTGCCCCAGAGCTGACATTTTTCCTCGCTGCCTAGCTGGTGCATGTGCTGGCTTCTTATGTGTTGTGTAACCTTTACAACCGCTGCCTTGCATATTGCGCACCTCTCTCTCTCTCTCTTTCTCTCTCTCAGACCTCGGAAGCTGCGCCTCGGTCCATACACCTTCCTCAGTCTGACCAACTAATCCGTGAACTTGCATATTGCCCTCAAGGCAATGTTTTATTTGTTTAGTAAACAGCAAATATGGAACATTTAGGAGTACCGTTAAAACAAATATCTAAATGTGTACTTAACGGAATTTATCCTATCGATGGGTCTCTTATTTGCTGTTAATGAACAGTTATTCTATTTCTGAGTTTATCGCAAGTGTTCCAATATAAAATCCATTGCACCTATTGCATATTAAAACATACAGTACATTTTTTTACTGTACAATCCATTCTTCTTAAATATGCAATGTGATAAAAAGTGCCGGAATAATTATTATAGTTATACTGACATTGACTGATTTTTCTACAATCATCAGGGAAAATAAACAAATTTAAATAACATATATTAGTTGAGTAATAATAAATAAAGTTCATATATTAAAAATATCCCTATTGATTTGAAAGCAATCATTTCTTTCCGATCATCCTAATTCCTTGTGTCACGTTATATGCACGGATGGACTTATTATATAACTTTAAATAACATATATTAGTTGAGTAATAATAAATAAAGTTCATATATTAAAAATATCCCTATTGATTTGAAACTTTAAATAACATATATTAGTTGAGTAATAATAAATAAAGTTCATATATTAAAAATATCCCTATTGATTTGAAAGCAATCATTTCTTTCCGATCATCCTAATTCCTTGTGTCACGTTATATGCACGGATATTGATTACTCCCACCCCCTCCCCCCGGTCTCCTGTCCCCATCCCCTTTGTGGGCCTATTTTTATTTTCTTTGAATTCCTAATCAGTTACTAATTAATTATCATTTAATGATTAACCTGTCCGTGCTCTGTCTTTGCCCTGTCCTGTTTTTGTTTGGGGTCCCCCTGGGCTCCTTGCCATTGGTTTTTGTTGCTGGGTCATGTGGGGGTTGCGTTCATTGAACGCCGCCTTTCCTTGTTGATCTTGTTTATCATATTCTTCCCCTGTGCTCTTTGACTTTGTGGGCTTATTATTCAATCCTTTATTTGTTTTCGTTGTATTCCTTATCAGTTACAAATTATTTTCTAATTTTCAATCATTTATTTGTTTACTTTGAATTCCTTAACAGTTACAAATTATTTATCATTTTAGTGATTAACCTGTCCATGCCTATTTTATCATATTCTATATTTGACCCTTGGTAAAAAATAGAGACATAGAAACACTAAAGAAAGTCAGAATGAAAGAAACAAAAGAACAAAAAACGACAACAATTAAAGCATGTTGCAGGTTCGGTTTGATAGAGTAATTTTATGGACGCTACTGGAAAGTACAAGGTACCGTCCACGCCCTATAGCACTGACTTAAGCAGAATTTAACATTTTACCACAGCATTTACACATGCAAAGGCCGTGCCTCCATCTTCGCAGTTGCCTACCCTACCCAGTAAAATTCGTTTGCATGTTTCGGCCAGGATTTTAGACGGTCTATGAGTCAAAAGACCTGTTTTTGTCAATATTTCAAATGAACAGAAGTAAGCTCTTGAAGTTAAGGGTATGGATAAACATCCCAAGATTCGAAATGTATTTTTTCGTTACCTGACATTGTGAATACAGGATCTGACGGGGCTAAGCGATGTAGGTGATCTAAATGAGACATCTGGATAATTCTTTATAAATCCATCAACTCAGCCTAAACCATGCACACCATTTCGGAAGGGTGTCTCGATCTTCATTGCCAACTTTCATACATAAATGCCCCCTTGTTATTTCAAATTCCATTCTCGTGGCTACATAAGTTGTTTCGACTATTTATTTCTAGTCCCTTACGGGAGAAAATTTTCTTTTTCAGGACTGGCATTTTCAGAAACCCGTGACTGGCTGCACCTCTTTATGGAAAGACGACCACACTAGACGGTCGAAATTGGACAGTTAAATTTACAAAAACTAGGGAAACACATTTCTTTTAAATAAACATGATTGTTAAAGGAACTGTTTTGCTTCAAGACTACAATTTATCGATAAAGACTGAATGTTTATGAATTGTTTTGGCATCGTACTTGCGTCCACCATTATTAAGCGGCCGCATACATTCCTGCCGATGATTTTTATTATCTTAGTCAATATCATTTAACGACATTTTTATATCGCAGCCAGCGTCCACTAAATGTCGGCCAAAATATACGAAATAAGGTATTAAAGTATCTATTAAACGACCGTTACCAATAATTGTCGTTTAAAAATGAATTGAAAAACAATTTCGATCGTTTCAAAATCGAAATAGAAAGAAACAGGTTTCCGATCGTAATATTTACTGTAGTATTTTGTCAGAGCAATAACGTGCCACAACACCTCATGTGCACAGTTTCGTCATGTGACCTCCCTTCTAGAAAATCAAATCGAAAATGACGTCGGAACGAGCTAAAAACAATACCAGACAGTTAAATAGACCGGAGAAATCGAATGAGGAAATCGTGCGTGGAATTGAGTCGGAGTAAACAGCAAATGTCATCGTTTGTAGTCGGGAAAAATCGTGAAACGTAGTGGCCTAAACATTACAGAAACATACTGCAGACAAGTTCAGTTAAACTAAGCCTTTGATCGCTGATGGTGTACGTACTTATCTGGAGTTTAACTGATTTCATGAGAAAATTATCTGGAGCTCTGGCTGATGATATGAAAGTATGCTCAGCACGAGATGTGTATGAACATATTAACATAATAAGATATAATATAATATGCTTTGTTTCATTGTCAATATGACCTACGTGATAGTATTATGAGCGTTGATCACATTTGTACACAAATTTCTACTAAAAAGCAAAAAACAAACACAATGATGACTTTTTAAAAAAAAACTAATGTAATTATGAAACTTTAATACATGCATAATATTGTACAGTTTTTTGTGCCCCCACGTTAGTGGCGGACATTTAGATTTACCCTTGTCCGTCCGTTCGTTCACTTTTGTGTCGAACGTAACTCAAAAAGTATTTGACCTAGAGTCATGAAACTTTACAGGAATGTTGATCAGCATGTGTAGTTGTGCACCTGGGTATTTTCGTCTGAATATTTTTAGTATTTTCAGAGTTAATGCCCTTGACTTAGTAAAATTTTGCAATTTTCAACTTGTGTCGCATGTAACTCAAAAAGTATTTGACCTAGAGTCATGAAACTTTACAGGAATGTTGATCAGCATGTGTAGTTGTGCACCTGGGTATTTTCGTGTGGATATTTTTAGTATTTTCAGAGTTATTGCCCTTGACTTAGTAAAATTTTGCAATTTTCAACTTGTGTCGCACATAACTCAAAAAGTATTTGACCTAGAGTCCTGAAACTGTACAGGAATGTTGATCAGCATGTGTAGTTGTGCACCTGGGTATTTTCGTCTGGATATTTTTAGTATTTTCAGAGTTATTGTCCTTGACTTAGTAAAATTTTGCAATTTTCAACATGTGTCGCACGTAACTCAAAAAGTATTTGACCTAGAGTCATGTAACTTTAATACATGCACCATTTTAGTGTGTTAAATGTTGAATTCTGCTTCAGCCGGTGCTAGGGGGCGTGGACGGTAACTTGCACTTTCCAGTACCGTCCATGAACAGGCTCAATCAAACCGAGCCTGCAACATTTTCAATTTTGTCGTGTTGGGCTTTCTTTAGGGACTCTGTATTTCTCTATTTTACAGGAATATTGATCAGCATGTGCAGTTGTGCACCAGTTATTTTCGTCTGGATTTATTTAGTATTTTTAGAGTTATTGCCCTTCACTTAGAAAATTTTTGCAATTTTCAACTTGTGTCGCAAGTTACTCAAAAAGGATTTGACATAGTCATTAAACCTTATGGGCAGGTTGCTCAGCATATTTAGATTTGCACATGGGGTTTGGCTTGTGGATTTATCCAGTATTTGTATGAGTTATTTCCCTTGACTTAGTAAAAAGATTGACACAACAGTTGCGCGGTGGGGGCACCCGTGTCCTATGGACACATTTCTAGTTTGTACAGTTTTTGTTATTATTAAAAGATGTTATTGTATCTTTGATTTGTAGCAAAAATAACGAAACCCTCGAGTCTCGAATTTTCAAGAATTCTATTAAGAGACCACTTTATTAAGAGACCAGAGTCCCGTAAGTGGTCTTTTAATACTATACGACTGTACAACAATAAATGTTTATATGATGAAAAACATATTTTTGTTCTAGAACATAATATTCTAAACACCCAAATAATGTGAATCAATATATTTAAAGGCTTATTGCCCTGTCCTTTTTATGTTTGGGGTCCGCCTGGGCTCCTTGCCATTGGTTCTTGTTGCTGGGTCATATGGGGGTTGCGTTCATTGAACGCCGCCTTTCCTTGTTGATCTTGTTTTTCATATTTTATTTTATAGGATAGCGCTCACGTTTTAATGCCATCTAACAGATGTGTTTTGTATCTTTCGCTTTGTCCTTTAAGTCGAAAGTTTCTCACTATTGAAGGAATTAATCAAATTTGTCCCTCATTTAAGAAGTGATAATTGAATTCCAAAGAGCAAAGGTCGAGACAAATTTAATTGGAGATTCAGAGTTCATTGAATGCTGCATTTCTTTCTTTTTTTGTTCTTATATTTTGTGTCTTGTATTCATTTTTTAAATTAGGAACAGAATAAAGATGGCTGTTCTAAGAAAATATAAAGTAATAAAAGTGTAGTTAAACCACTGGAATTGAGATAGAAACAGGCTAGAAATGCTTCCTCCCACAATGCCTGTCACACTGGCAAATAAACGTGCGACGTTTTTCGGTCTTCGATCGATTCTAGTTTATAAATTGTTGTTTTCTGTCGTACATTAGATTAAATTGAGTATACTTGTTTATTGTGGACGTAATTCATTTATTCTGTATATTTTGATGTCTGAGGCGTAGTTTTGATTGAACATGGTGTGATCACGGTGGGTGTTAAAGAAGCGAAAGAACATTCTTTAAATAATTCGGTATAAGCGGCGAGTATGCAAAGAACTTGTAGAACACATCTGCGGATGTTTCTAAATTCAAAATTTTACTATTTCACGTTTAAATGTTGAATTCTGCTTAAGCCGGTGCTAGGGGGCGTGGACGGTAAATTGCATTTTCCAGTACCGTCCATGAACAGGCTCAATCAAACCGAGTCTGCAACATTTTCAATTTTGTCGTGTTGGGCTTTCTTTAGGGAATCTGTATTTATCTATCTATTGTAAGGTTAAAACGTAGGGAAAAATAGAAAAGGTACAAGACAAATATGCTTGTGTAAAAAACAATGATCATGATATTAAAATCATAAAAAACTTGTTTTCCGACAATTGCAAGAAATAAATTTTAAAATAAATGGTTAAGGAACCTACAAATATAGTATATAATTCATTCATAAGTGATATATAAAATAAAATAATAACATACAATAATGCATTCATTTCACAAACCAAGGTCCCAAGTTATCGATCGGACAAGGTTTTATAATTGTCCACTGGATTACTTTATGATCTAAAGTCAATAAGGATAATTTTATGGCGATTGCAATGCCCTTTTTAAGACTCATTATTCCCATGGATGAAAACATATGTTATTCGTTATTCTTCTTAAAAAAGTGCTAGCATGAGTTCTTGAACGTTAAAATAACTGTTTCGTTCAGCACGACATTGTTGTGTATACATGTTATGTGGTACTTTTAGTTTCTTCTATTTGGCCATTTTCAACTTGGGTGGTTCCAGTATTCCTACTTGAATACTGTATAATCACCCTTAGGATATGTTGCCTGCTTTTTAAATTTGTCTTTTGACGTCTTATCTGTGATATGCAGGCTTCATAACCTCAGATCCTCTTTCAAAATTCCATTTTATTTAGTTCCGCCCATTGTTTTCTCGTTTAGGGCAAAAGCATTCTTTTACTTGGAGACCATACGCCGCTTTTCATGGAATGGCAGTACTGTGTCACATTGAAGGTTCCATGATAACCGCCGTATGAACACATCTGCGGATGTTTCTAAATTCAAAATTTCACCATTTTCGTGTTAAATGTTGAATTCTGCTTAAGCCGGTGCTAGTGGGCGTGGACGGTAACTTGCACTTTCCAGTACCGTCCATGAACAGGCTCAATCAAACCGAGCCTGCAACATTTTCAATTGTGTTGTGTTGGACTTTCTTTAGGGATTCTGTTTTTCTCTATTTCAGATCATGTTCTATGCTTATTGCCTGAAATCTAATATAAATAGGGTTGAAGCAATTGAAAATGTATCAGGCTCATTTTTGATAGGAGAGTGGTGCATAAACCGAGGCGTATACCTTCTAAAATGTAGATTGGAAATTGATAAGAAGACAAATGGGGACTAATAATTGTCATATTTGTCCTATAATAATGAGTGATCCCAACTACACGTTCTGCATGTGAAGTGTGTAATAAAGAAATATTAAATAATAAATCGGCCGCTGGCAACATAACTCCTAAATGTCATTAGATACACATAAAATGACAAAATATATGTCAAAAACTATACTGCCTAAAATTCGTTGTTACGTCATTACTGTAAATGTAATTTATTATACAAACATCGTACATGATCTCTTATTATATACTTACATGATGGACGGGTCATTTCAAGGTTGATATCTATCCACTTAAAGGCCCAGTAACACAGACGGTCGGTCCCCAATCGGTCATTTAATTTTAAATTTACTCGCTGTTATGATCGGTTGTCATGCGTGATTTTATTTCTGGTCTTCTGTGTAAACGGCCATCGGTGACAGAAAGCAAACTCAAACGGGAATTTGTCGATGATTAAATGCTGAAATACTTTTGTTTTTTTATCGTTTGTAAATCGGAGCTAAATCGGGCTTAACGCTGATTAATCGGTGTTTGATAGCTAGTCATCAGTGGTTAAACACTTTCCGTCAGATATGGCCGGTGATTCATATTTGGTTATCTTTGTCCGATCGGCGATATCGGTGATTAAGAGCTTGCATATCTCGTGGTATAGGTTGCCGTCGGTTATTTTTAAAATATTTTCACCGATCGAGAATTTTAAACGTGTTTAAAAATCCCAATCGGTAATTTTTCACCGATGAAACTTATCTTTCCCCAATAGCAGTTGATAGGTGGAAAACAGGTGACCAATAGGTGATATCGGTGATAAATACGTTGTCATCGGTTCACTCCATAATTTGGCTAAAATAACTACCGATCAATCACCGATGGCTCTGTGTAACTTGGGTGTTACATTAAAAATGAAGCAGCGACTAAATATATATGACATAAGTATGCATGACTTGAGAATGTACTTTAGAATGCAATTAAAATAAGCTTGTGATTGTGAGAACAAGATCGCGTTATTTAGAGTTTTCAATATCTGACTCACATATTTAGTTAGAGTCAACCACACCTGATAAAATGGCATATCACTGCCATTGTATCGTATGCATGAACAACAACAACAACAACATATTAAGAATTATTTTAGTGTTATGTTCTTTCATATTTATAATTAGAACACATTTTGACGTCATACACTAGCTTGTATGTAAACGGTTTTATTATACACCTAAAATTTTCTCCGTAAACTACACGCAAATCTTAAAGCGCGAACAACAACAACATATTAAGAATTATTTTTAGTGTTATGTTCTTTCAAATTTATAATTAGCACACATTTTGACGTCATACACTGGCTTGTATGTATACGGTTTTATTATACACCTGAAATTTTCTCCGTAAACTACACGCAAATCTTGAAGCGCGAATACGCTTCAACGGATAGATTATTCCGTATTATGTAAGTGACAAGTACGGTACCATATATTGAAATGCCGGACTTTTTTGACGTTGGTTCGGATCGTAGCTGTGTATAACTTAGCATTTAGAAACGGGAACCAAAATTATTAAATGCGTGGCCGATTTTGCAATAAATACCTATTCATCCGTCATTTTTTTACAGCTACATTTAATTACCTAAAATTACTAATAGAAGTGAAGTATATTACTTAAAACGAAGAGGTATCTAATAAAAGGAAAATTATGTTGAAGCAGCTTTCTGGGGCCATTTATATTGCTACTTGCAACGTTTGAAAATTTATATATCTCTCTCGATCTTCGGTCTCGCGAGATATCAATTTTCCAACGCTGCTCGTAGCAAAATACAAAGCCCCAGAAAGCTACTACAACATAATATTCCGTATATATTTGAGAGTCGAGACATTTAATATGATAATGTATTTCTTTCAATTAGCAATTAGGGTAATTTTACAGCAAAAGAAATCCATGTAAAATTGATGGTACCATGTCAATATACTACGGTACTGTACGTAACGAATGAGCAACAACACGCTGTTTGTTTCGACAAAAATCAGGGTATTTATCACTCATCTCAGAAATGCAGACACGACATTGAAGTAAGTAAATTGAAGCTTGCAGTGAACACTATTCAATCAGTGAAAGTTACGTGTCTCCAAGCGTTGCTTTTATCAAACAAAGTGAAAATGCACCTCTTGACATAGGAATTCTAATTAGCAGAATAATGCAGATTATTGATCACAATATGCGATCATTTTATCCTGATTGTACCTTGATCAGTTGATAGCGTGTTACAATAAAATGAAATTGATTTCTCAAAAGGGTAAGCATTCAATTGATATGCAAGAGCAATGCACTGTAATTACCTGATGAAAAGAACAAACTTGTTGTTATATGTATTAACATGTTCTGGCATAACACTATTGTACCAATCATAAAGTTAAAGTATAACATCAATAAAGCCCAATTCATCTAAATATGTGCTTTGAGAAATTATGTCGTTTTTTACATATAAAGTGCATATTATCAAACGTAGAAGAAAACGTCAATTCTTTAAGAAAAAAAAATAATTGCAAAAGAGGTAGGTTTTGCAATATTCATTAATTGGACTCAGTTCCATAAAACACATTGATCAATTACTTACAAGTTATATTCTACGACTTAGCAAACTCTATTTAAGTATATTCATACTGCCTATATTCAATCATATTTTAAATTTTATTGTGCTCATGCTATTATAGGCTTTCTTTGGGGATTCTTATCTCTACATTACTGTTACATATTGGCGACTTTGAAAGTTATTGTTAAAATCAAGCACGTCAAGCTTCGGATGGTTAGAGAGATTTCTTTTTATATAGTGAGTTTAAATGATTGATTGTCTTTAAAGGATATTTTAAACATCAATTCTTTTGTGTGTAAATTTTCTTATCTGAAAGATTAGAACTTTAAGGCAAAGAACATGTATACACTCCCCAATAGACAGTGTTTCCGTATTGCATTTTACTACATGTACTATTATTGCAGGGAATTGTGCCAAAGAGACAAAATATATATTGTTTGTTTTGGGTCGCGGATTACAGTAGATTTTGGACTTGATCGGATTGACTGCAACTTTTTTCATCTATTTAAACATTGTATATGTGATCATTACATTAAAGAATTGCAATGCTGTGACATTGAATTGTATGTTCACAACAAAAATGTTTTATCTTTTTTCCAGGTTGGGTAGTTTGAGATCAGAAGTAACATAAGTACCATTTGTAGATTATTGAAGGCAGGGAATTTAAAATTTATTCTGGGATGCTACCTTCATATTTCCCATGGTTTCGCCAATTCCCGGGTAGCTCAATGTTGTCAGAGATTCAATGGTGATCGTTTTAATTATTAACAAAACAGGCATGGAAAGTTAAAAGTCAAGTCAAAAATATTGAGGTAATATTGACTGACTGTTTTTTTTCTACCTATAATGCAAGCATAATCATTAATATAACACGAGACAATCTTTACAATTAACTTATTTATAAACAAAAAAATAAGAAAAAATGCATAGATACAAGGAAATATTTTAGTCATGTGTTCGTTTGTTAAAGGTTAAGATTGTTATCATGGCAGTCATTTTTTAAAGCAACTATGACATATATAGTTACGCATTTCAATTCTAAGAAAAGCTTTTTATCCGTACAGTTATAGTGGAAATCATTAAATAAAAAATACAGTTTTTATAATAAAATAGATACGCGTTACGCGTCCCAAATGTTCAAAATGCGCGTATTCATTAATTTCAATATAATTTGCTCCAATTCAATTTTCTTCAGATATATTATTTCATTTACTGAACATGGTTCTCCTTTCATTTCTGCGTTACTTTTGAACATTCTCTGCGTTATCTGCACATTCCTACGTTACTGGATATACACGGTGGTGTCATTATTTTATTACTCATTCGATTCCTACAAAGTACCAGATATAATGCACTTTAAGGCATACGTAATGTCTCAATCGGCTTGCTGTGTGTTGTGAGCACAGTGCGATTTCAAAATAATCTTTATTGAACTTAAATATGACAGATTGTCCAGACATTTGTCAAGTTAATATAGATTGCAAAGTCATAAATTATTACTATAATTTCTTCTGTTATCATCTTCAGCATTTTACTTACAAGTATATAAGTCTGTATATTATAATTTGATATCGATGGTGAAGTGTCTACAGGATCATATCAGTTACACGACAAAAATTCCAATGTCAATTATCATTCAGTCTGAAATAATTGTTTCTGCTCTGAAATTAGTTGTGTTTGACTCAAAGATTGATTTCTATATAAGAAAAAAATGACGTATTTATAATTAGTTTTTTATTGAAAAGCTCCTGTTTAGTCATTCAAATTATGTTGGATACCAGGTCATGGTGGAATCCGAAAAAGAAAATGTATATGGATAATACATATACAACTACTGTTATCAGTTAGTGATATTTTAAACCTCCCGTGATAAAACTTACAGAGACATAATTCACAATTGTGATATCAGCCCAACTTGTATTAATTTTATAGGTTTTTAAACCCCGGAAATATTTAACAGGGGTTAAGTCTGTTGTAAAGACCTATGTTTTTTAAGTTATCTTTAACATACAAACAGGATCTACCCTTATACTAAATTCTGGATGTTGAGCTAAATACAATCGCAAAAATGCATCAAAATTGGTAGATGGTTATTTTTCTTACCGAATTTATTCTATTTCATTAATCTAGTTAAAAGAGTCAAAACATTTCTGTGACATTTCAAAACATATATTTAGCTTTAAGTGTGCAGTTTTGGATGTTGTTAAGGGATACTATTTCTCTCTCTTCGAACGATATAGTCAATTGTAATATATGTAATATGATGTTTATAATCAGATGTTTATATTAAAAAAAAATAAAAAAGATATAATATGTTTTGTGTAACAAACGTTTGCGTACTCATACGCACGTGATTCATTTACATATATTTATGATAGAACAGTACTACATCCTGTCCTTTGTACGTGCAGAGGACATGACCTGTGTAGACAAACTGCAGGCACGTGATCGTATATAGACTTTCAGGAAGACGTATAAAGATTAATTTACTTGATTTTTAAAAAAATTACTTGATTTTTAAAACGCCTGGACGTAAATGTTACTGAATGGTTTCTTGTCTGAAATTTTTTAGAATAAACAATACAAACAGCAGTACATGTAGTATGCTTATCGATGTCACAATGGTTTCAGGAAATATAGTTAAATACAATAATATACGCAACAGAATGTCTGACCTTTAAACAAGTCAACCACTTTAATCTCTGAAGGTTAAATAAAACTGCGGTTAATCTCATTATCACATATATGTCCTTAATAACAGATTTACTAAGGAAATGTAATAATCCGAACATAATTAGAGGTTCAAAATATTGATTCTGAAGCCTTTAGAAACTATTAGGAAATAAATGATATAATTAAAGCTAAACATGAAAAGTTAATTGAGTTTAATCCCGTTTTTTGGTTACATCACGTGCTTGAAACATTCGTTTAAGTCTGTTTTAGAGTTCCATCAAACACTCTTAACACCTTTACGTCGCTTATTTCATAATGTTTGCATGAAGAGGTACATTCCCTTCTTGATAATATAAGGTTGTCGTATATGTGGTTTATAAGCAGAAAGAAATGTTGAAATTGCTTTTTGAAAATTGAATATATTTTGCTTTCAATACAAGGAAGTATATATTTTCTTTTCGTATGCTACTACGTTAAGCTGGTAACATATATGATTTATTGTCGGGGTTTGCAAGACAAAACATCTAGAAAGCAGCAACATCTTATTATTAGTTAGTGTCTAAGGAAATGTTTTAAAAAGTTTTCATTTTTTAGCATTATTGTTTTAATTTTCTAGCCGACTGACTTAACAAGGGTTAAAATTTTAAAAGTCTTCCGTAGAATGTTTCTTCTTCTTTTCCTTTTCATTTGATTTGATATGTTTTTGGTTGCTGTTTTGCTTTTTGAATCACTACTCGATTGTCTTAAACAGGTTTTAACTTTTGAAAGATCTGGATACTGGATATTTTTTATTTTTATATTGTCTTGTCGTTTATTGTTGCTGTGTAGTTGTTCTTGTTGTTGTTGTTCTTGTTGCTGTTCTTGTTATGTGGGAGATTTAAAAAAAAAATTGGTAATTGTTCTGTTTTATTTGTGTGTGTGGCGACGAGATGAAAACAGGTGATCAATAGAACAGAACGAATACAAGAGGGCCATGATGGCCCTGAGGTCGCTCACCTGTATATAGGCCCCCACCCCCACCCCAGGCCAATTTTTACCCAAGGGCTTTTATTTGTTTATTTGAACAGACTTGGTATACACCCATAAGAAGATATTTCATGCAAAACATCTAAGTTGTAGCTCATTGGGTTTTTTAAAAGAAGGTTTTTAAAGTTTTTACTATACACATATAGTTAAAAACAATGACACCCCTGGGGCAGGGCCAGTTTTGACCCCCGGGCTTTTATTTGAACAAACTTTGTAGATATTTACTTAAAGATGTTTCATGCTTAATATCTAAACTCTAGCTATTTGGGTTTTTTCAAAGAAGATTTTTAAGTTTTTGCTATACACATACATGTATAAGGAAAATCAATGACCCCCCCCCGGGCGGGGCCAGTTTTGACCCCAGGGCTTTTATTTGAACATACTTGGTAGACACCCATTAGAACATGTTTCATGCTAAATATCTTAGCTCTAGCTCTTTGAGTTCTTTAAAAGAAGATTTTTTAAGTTTTTACTATATGCATATAGGGAAAATCAATGACCCCCCCGGGGCGGGCCAATTTTGACCCCAGGGCTTTTATTTGAACAAACTTGGTAGACACTCATTAGAAGATGTTTCATGCTAAATATCTTAGCTCTAGCTCTTTGGGTTCTTTAAAAGAAGATTTTTTAAGTTTTTACTATATGCATATAGGGAAAATCTATGACCCCCTGGGGTGGGGTCAATTTTGACCCCAGGGCTTTTATTTGAACAAACTTGGTAGACATTCACTAGAAGACATTTCATGTCAAATATCTAAGCTCTAGCTCTTATGGTTCTTTAAAAGAAGATTTTTTAAGGTTTTACTATATGCATATAGGAAAAATCAATGACCCCCCGGGGTGGGGCCAATTTTGACCCCAGGGCTTTAATTTGAACAAACTTGGTAGACACTCACTAGAAGATGTTTCATGCTTAATATCTTAGCTCTAGCTCTTTGGGTTCTTTAAAAGAAGATTTTTTAAGTTTTTACTATATGCATATAGGGAAAATCAATGACCCCCTGGGGCGGGGCCAATTTTGATCCCAGGGCTTTTATTTGAACAAACTTGGTAGACATTCACTAGAAGATGTTTCATGCCAAATATCTAAGCTCTAGCTCTTACGGTTCTTTAAAAGAAGATTTTTTAAGTTTTTACTATATGCATATAGGGAAAATCAATGACCCCCCGGGGCGGGGCCAATTTTGACACCAGGGCTTTTATTTGAACAAACTTGGTAGACACTCACTAGAAGATATTTCATGCCAAATATCTAAGCTCTAGCTCTTAGGGTTGTTTAAAAGAAGATATTTAAAGATTTTTCTTTCGGTTGCCATGGCAACCAGAGTTCTGCATGGAATTAAATTCTTTGAACAATTTTCAAAGGTGACCACCAAAGGAACATTCCTGTGAAGTTTGGATGAAATTGGCTCAGTGGTTTATGAGGAGATGTCATTTAAAGCAAAAGTTTACGGACGGACGCCGGACGGACGGACGGACGCCGGACGAAAAGCGATCACAAAAGCTCACCCTGTCACTTTGTGACAGGTGAGCTAAAAAAAACATATGTAAAGACAGGTCTGAACTTTTGTCAAATTGTATTAAACTCTAAACTTCAAGTGTTGTTGGCATGAACATGTGCCTTGAACTGTCAAAGCAGCTGTACTCACTTTGGATCAGGAGGTTCAAGTTCACAATGACCATTATTAACCCTACAATATTATTTTGGTCAATACGTTATTACATGGATGCATTCTTGTGTTTTATACCTTTCACACCTACTTCTTGGTTATACAATAAAAAGTCAATGTTGTTTTTAATTAAATTATATTAAATCATCTCTAACATTTAAAGCATCGCCAACTCATGCGGTTACAAAACATTTTAAGACCAAACTTGAAAATGTGACTCCGTGCATGTAAATCATATGAAACCGCAGTTCGCCGAGTTCATTTGTCAGAACGTCAATAACGCAGGTTAACTTTAATGGACAGGGAAACTTTGTGTTACTTAATTTCAATATTTTCTATTTTCAGGCTTACAATCCGAATCCAGCCGATGCTTTGGGACGTAGAAGTGGCTTGCATTTACAAGAACAACCCGATTATATGCCACATTTACTTTTCTGTGGATGTTGTATGACTTTTATAAACAATGACAATTTAATGTCTTTATATAGTACAGAAAATCATAGCAATACAATAGACATGTTAACAAATGTTGTTTTGATACGTAAATCACCCCTCTAACGGACACATCAGCCAGAATATTCTATGTGTTTTATACAATATGAACGGCAACTCCATCGCATCGCATTTCTACATTGAAAAACATTGTAATTAAAAATAATGACATCAATCATAACATTTAACAAATCGCTGAGCAATTTATTAGAAATTATACCCTCATTACAAGAAATGCATGTAACCTTAATAAAGACTGAATGTACTAGTATCTTATATTATTATTTCTTTTCCCAATTTCTTATTTTGAATCACAATCCTGTATAATGCCTATTGATTTCTGTGATGTTGTTTTCTCATCGATATATGTAAATAAACTACTGTAATGTAAGCTCTTTATGTTTTATATACTCACTGATATGAAGTTATTTTCCAAACCGTAAAACTACAATGAAATGGCTAATATTTGGCTTTATATCTTCTTGGCGACATTTATGTCCTCTTATACTATCTATTGGCGACAAGTTAATGGAATAATCTGATACAAACGACAAGATTGGATGTTTTAACTGTATATTATCCATTATATATGTTTACACGGGCTAAAATGTTATAATTTTAAGCGATTTACTTCTAATTAAGAAGAAAATGAATGTATCTTTATTTAAACCATGTTGTCTACAATTCACGAACAAATAATGTCATTTATTATGTTCTCTGAGAAACGCATAACTTACTTCTGTTTTGTAAAAGTTTGACGCAATGCCAAGGCCTCTTATATATCTGTTTCCTCGCATTCCTTTGTGGCTGCCCTGTCCTATTTTTGTTTAGGGTCCTCCTGGGCTCCTTGCCACTGACGCTTGTTAATGGGTCGGGTGGGGGCTGCGTTCATTGAACGCCGCCTTTCCTTGTCGATCTTGTTTATCATATTTTGAGATAATAGCACGGAGTTATTTTTATCATTTATGCAGTGAAATGTGTCACAAGGCCCCCTAGCACCGGCTTAAGCAGAATTCAACATTTAACATTAACTGGTACAATTTTGAATTCTGAAACATCCGCAGATGTGTTCATATGGCGGTTATCATGGAACCTTCAATGTGACACAGTAGTGCCGTTCCATGAAAAGCGGCGTATGGTCTCCAAGTAAAAGAATGCTTTTGCCCTAAACGAGAAAACAATGGGCGGAACTAAATAAAATGGAATTCAACATTTAAACACAAAAAATGGTGAAATTTTGAATTTAGAGACATCAATGTGACACTTCCGTGTCATTCCATGAAAAGCGGCATATGGTCCCCAAGTAAAAAGAAATGCGTGTGCCCTAAACGTGAAAACAATGGGCGGAACTAAATAAAATGGAATTTTGAAAGGGGAGTTTCAGTCTGGTGCCGTTGACACTCAATTCAGAACGTTTACGCCGTATCTCCAGAGAACGGTCTTAGCCGTATGACTTGTTCCTCGATCCTGAATTAGTTTCTTCCTTGCATCTGTATAATTTAAACTGGCCTGCTCCGGGGGCCTATATACAGTGAGCGACCTCGGGGCCATCATGGCCCTCTTGTTCATTTTGTACACATTATCTCAAAACTTGTTTTCTCCTAGCTAAAATATGTGTTCTAACTTATGTGATCAATGACTAGCACTTAGCATAATGGTATCATATGACTGTATGTTAACGATAACAGATAGAAAAGAGTCCTTCATTTAATAACGTTTATATTGTCCACTAGAAATATCTTAGATATAGAATTCTATTTACGTAATTTTTAAACAGAATGCATTATATGAAATATATGGTTGTGTCGAAAGTATTGACATAATGCACCGTTTTAAAGCGTTTGACTCACAATTAGATACGAATTTATTTCAAGGCAGTGTCCATAATACTAAGTTAATAAAATGTTGTTTCCAATTAAAACATTATATAATTTCTAAAAAAAAAATGTGTATCAACATAAAGTTGATTATAATTAACCAGTAAACCAGTTTTAAATGATAAGCTTCTTTCTTTTAGGGTGTTTTATCACCCTAAGGATATGTGGCCTGTTTTTTAAATTTGTCTTTTGACGTCTTATCTGTGATATGCAGGCTTCATAACTTCTGATCCCCTTGCCTTTCCTTGTCGATCTTGTTTATCATATTTTGGAGGAACAAGGCAAAATATATGCGTCTGCTGTTTCATAACGTCACAAGCTATATTGTTCTTTATACTCAGATATTGTGTTCTTGTTTATTTTACGTTGAGAGAATTAAGCATCAAATTAACTGAGGTGAACTAAAATAAATTTCACCATACATATAATAAAGAATAACCTTTTTAACGACCCTTTAATGTTTGGCTCTTACTGATAATTTTATCTTAGAAATGTAAGATTTATCTTTTATAAACTATTGCCTCTAATAGAAATTACAAATTTATCAAAGTGTGTCGGGGGCCGCGTCCCGTGAACGTTGCCTTTGCCTTGTTGATCTTTCTTCTTGTTTTCTTTTTTACAGTGTAATTTGTAGTATTACCCTTAAATACAAATTTTACAAAACGTAGCAATCAGTATGGCGTATGTCCGCCACTAGCATAAATAACTTCTTATCATCGGAATGAATGTTTGTATGTATGCTTGATTAATCATAAACCATTCTCGCAGAATAATTTGCTGATGGAGGAAGACCTCAGGTGCCCCTCCGTGCATTTTTTCAGGCACGAACGGGAACCTGAGTAGAACCACCGACGTTCCGTAAGCTAGCTGGATAGCTCCCCCACATGACAGAATCCAAAGTCCCTGTCGGGATTCGAACCCACAGCGGTGAGGGGCAAGTGGTTTGAAGTCAACGACCTTAACCACTCGGCCACGGACGCCCCACAAATGTCTTATCGCTCGGTGGGTCAGTTATATCAAGTATAATGTATCAAAGTATGATAAAGTTACAATTGTATTGTAGAATTTGCCACTTAAGAAAGTCAGAGAAATTAGCCATGTATTTGCATAGAATTAATTTCAAATCTTAGAGTTGGCTGATATATATACACCATAGAGTTGGCTGATATATATACACCATAGATATACTAAATCAACAGGAATCTCTAAAGAACGTCTAAAACTCCCAAATTTACAACTATACGTGTACGCTTTCTAAAGATTGTAAAACGTCTTATTTGGCAGGTAATATCCGCTTCGTTTGTCCCATTTTTGCAATTAATTAAGCGATTTTTTACCGAAATTCAATGAATGCCTTTCAAAAATCCTACAATGCATCACAAAAAGAGTAACTTGTTTTATATTTGTTCAATGTGTTCATTTAACTTATTTTGCTTGACAAAAAAAATGGAAATTTATTTTTGCCATTGTCGCTGATTCTGAAACTTTGTGAGATATGTAGTTGGTCACTTTCTAAGAAATTTGTAATTTCTTGTTAGTTATTCCGATAAGCTTGTTAGGTTCTTTGTCTGCCGAGATACTACAGAAAAGATAAGATAAAATAGAGAAAATAATAATCTCTAAAGTTGGCGTAAAAAGAGTAAAAAAAACAACAATTACCTTTAAATGATGTGTTTTATCTTTGATATCTGTGTAAACTAAGATAGAATAATAAAAGTCTTTTTGAAACGGATCTGTTGTTATTCAAGACATGATGACCTTGAGAAAAGGTCTGAAATATCCTGTAACAAAATTTCTTATGGTTTTATATCATAAATATGATGCTCAAATTAAGATTTATCAATTTAGTAAGTTCCAAAACGCAATATTTATAAAGATATTACCGTATATAACATTTAATGTAAATGTAGGGAGGTAATAAAAAATTAATTTTTATAAAGTCTTATAAAGTCTTCTACCATTTCATGTTTAAATGTTGAATTCTGCTTAAGCCGGTGCTAGGGGGCGTGGACGGTAACTTGCACTTTCCAGTACCGTCCATGAACAGGCTCAATCAAACCGAGCCTGCAACATTTTCAATTTTGCCGTGTTGGGCTTTCTTTGGGGATTCTGTATTTATCCATTTGATGTTCTTTCTATTGAATATTTGCATGTATATGTATACGATTTAACTCCGTCACATTTTCAACAGAAAGGTCCCAAAACTATGATAGAAATGATAATTATAATAATTCTTTAGGGATTCTTTATTTATCTATTTTAGTCAAATTTTTCAAAATGATGCATATATTTTAATGATTACATATAATATGTACAAATATTTGTAGTACAAAGGTCTTAAATATCTTGTAACAAAAATTTCTTATGGTTTTATATTATAAATATGATGCTTAAATTAAGATTTATCAATTTAGTAAGTTCCAAAAAGCAATATTTATAAAGATATTACCGTATTTAACATTTCATGCAAATGTAGGGAGGTAATAAAAACTTATTTTTTATAAAGTCTTAGTCACATTTTTTAATAAGAAACGAATGCATATATTTTAATGATTACATAAATTATAATATGTACAAATGTTTGTAGTACATATTTTACAAATTCTTCGATATTTGAAAATTGTTTTTATAAGCATAATTATATGCATATATATAATTTCACTTATGTGGGGTATACAACCTCAGTTACAACATACAGGATCTTGAATATAATAATTGCACTTCAAAGCCGTATTAATACATCATTTCGTTCGAGTCAAGACTTTACAAGACAATAACTAAATAAAGCATGTACGTATCTTGTTAATGACTTTGTCTGGGAGATTTTAATATCAACATTCCATAAGATTAAGATATAGCTCAAAAGACTTTTAACAAAAAATCATTCAAGTATTACACATGTCCTCAAATGGTGCTGTGGTTTTTATAATATATATTTGTAATAGAATTCGCCTATATGACTGAAATACTGTTAGGAAAAGGTGTAAAATGAAACAAACAAACAAGTAATAGAATTAATCTATTAGTGTCTGTATCACAATTTCTTTCATTTTTGAAACGTCTCTCTTAATGTTACAGACTTCTTAAGAAACATACGACCTGTATTATGTAGTTGACGTTATATAATATGACTGGAAACTCAAAATAAACTCTAGAAGTTTTCATGACGATCAAGTGTGACAATCTTTATTAACACTGGCTTGCATACAATATGATGTTAAAGGGATTTAAGATTATATGTGTACATAAAGTCATAGTCATTGAACTAACAACTACTTTTCTTTTTTGCAACAAAGGACAAAACATCAACTTTTTGTGATAAATCTTGTTATAAAAGAAATATTGCCAACAACACCTACGACACAAAAGCGCAATAAAAACTTATTTAAAAAAAACAAACATTATTATAATTATCATTTCTATCATAGTTTTGGGACCTTTCTGTTGAAAATGTGACGGAGTTAAATCGTATACATATACATGCAAATATTCAATAGAAAGAACATCAAATGGATAAATACAGAATCCCCAAAGAAAGCCCAACACGGCAAAATTGAAAATGTTGCAGGCTCGGTTTGATTGAGCCTGTTCATGGACGGTACTGGAAAGTGCAAGTTACCGTCCACGCCCCCTAGCACCGGCTTAAGCAGAATTCAACATTTAAACATGAAATAGTAAAATTTTGAAAAAAACACTCGGCAATCTGAAAAATGATCGAGGGCTACGCCCCCTCGTACAAATCAGATAACCTTGTGTTTCGATGCTCTTTCTTTTACTTATTCCATTGGCACGATTGGTCTCAAACAAAAGGTTTTAGTAAAACACAATTAAAAACAATGAAAGACAGGCTATTAGTATTGAATGTTAGAAACTGCAGCAAATGGCTCAAAACCCCAAAAGACATTTAAGACATTTTCGTTCGTGCCGAAGAAAGCTGACATACCATTATGAGTTGACAGTTTAATATACTTTTAAAAGTGACACCATACCGTGACAATATAACACTTAAGACACAAAAACGCAATAATTATGAAAATGTGTATTCTTTCATACACTTTGCAAATACAATTTCGCGTTGTATTCTCTTACAACCGGTGCTCAGTGACGTTGACAGCTGCTTGCGTCCAAGAATTAAACTTAGTCTGCAGTCTGCAGTGGTATGTTAACAAGACGCCACTAAAGGTGTTTGATATAAGACTAAAAATAGATTAATATTCTGCTTGATGTCGGTCCTTAACAATAACTCAGCAAGAGCCGGATGGACCGGGTGATGCTTCCCGAATAGGTTTTCTGCTTTTTAAAATTGTCTTTTGACGTCTTATCTGTGATACGCAGGCTTCATAACCTCCGATCCCCTTTCAAAATTCCATTTTATTTAGTTCCGCCCATTGTTTTCTCGTTTAGGGCACACGCTTTTTATTACTTTGGGACCATACGCCGCTTTTCATGAAATGGCACTACAGTCTCACATTGAAGGTTCCATGATAACCGCCGTATGAACACATCTGCGGATGTTTCTAAATTCAAAATTTTACTATTTCATGTTTAAATGTTGAATTCTGCTTAAGCCGGTGCTAGGGGGCGTGGACGGTAACTTGCACTTTCCAGTACCGTCCATGAACAGGCTCAATCAAACCGAGCCTGCAACATTTTCAATTTTGCCGTGTTGTGCTTTCTTTGGGGATTTTGTTTTTTCTGGAAAGTGCAAGTTACCGTCCACGCCCCCTAGCAACGGCTTAAGCAGAATTTAACACGAAAATGGTGAAATTTTGAATTTAGAAACATCCGCAGATGCTTTCATACGGCGGTTATCATGGAACCTTCAATGTGACACAGAAGTGCCATTCCATGAAAAGCGGCGTATGGTGCACAAGTTAAAGAATGTTTTTGCCCTAAACGAGAAAACAATGGGTGGAACTAAATAAAATGGAATTTTGAAAGGGGATCTAAAGTCAATAACACCAAAATTAGGCAAAGCAGGGTTACGGTTTTTAAGCCTAATGAGATTTATCTTCCTACAAAAATCTGGAAACAAAGTAATCACTCGGAAGCATTCATCACAACAAAATTACATTAGAATTGCAGACTCGATTTGATTGAGTCTTTCATTTTGATACCCCTTATAGTTACAGAGTTATGTCCCGGACAAAGTTCAAAGTGTAAAAATGAACAATGGGCAATAGTTTGTTTGTTTGTTTGATTTTTTACGGCACGTCAACACATAACTGTCCATATCGTGCCGAATGCTATAATAGGCCCAAAATGTTATGTAATGTTTTGTAAATGACAATAAAAATTAGTCAATTAGATCCTAGAGTACAAGTTTATCTCTTTCAAATAATCAATGATGTTTTTTGATAGAATAGTATTAAAGAGTTCTTTGAGTTAGTTAACACGATAAAACGTATTACTGGCCTGTGAAAAAACACGACACTCAAGAAGAAAATGTTTGACAGTAAAATTTTCATTAGAAACTATACAGACAGGGGCATTGTCATTCGTGAGGAGATAAGAGTGGGTAATTTTAGTGTGTCCAATTCGGCATCGTCGAAGAACTATTTGATAATGGCGGCTTGACAGAGATAGAGATGGTGACACACTACATGATTTGGAATTCAATATAATTTAACAGACTCAAGAACATCATGAAATCGTTAAAGAAGTTTCTGAATCTATCATATGATATTGTCAGATTTAATATTTTAATGGATATTAAGACATCACAAATTTATCATGGGTATGCTGTACTATGTATGACAAAGCTAAATCTATAGCCTTTGCTTCTGCGGTAAAAATTGATGCATTATCTGGTAACCTTATACTAGATGTAAAATTATTTCCAAACACAGCTGCACCTACTTTGCAACCTTCTTTTAAACCGTCCGTATAAAAATGTATAACTCCGAAATAAGGTGAGGCAGAGTTACGGTTCTTGTGCACTGCACTTCTGCCAAATGAGATCTATCTACCTTCTATGTGTATCCATTGATATTTTTTAATAATTTGAAAGTTATGTCCCGGACAAAGTTCAAAGTATAAAAATTAACAAAATGCAATATCTCGCAAAATTAGGCAAGGCAGCGATAAGGTTTTTGTGCACTGCACTTCTGCCTTATGAGATCTATTTACCTACAAAATAGAGAAATACAGAATCCCTAAAAAAAAGCCCAACACGACAACATTGAAAATATTGCAGGCTCGGTTTGATTGAGCCTGTTCATGAACGGTACTGGAAAGTCCAAGATACCGTCCTCGCCCGCTAGCACCGCTTAAGCAGAATTCAACATTTAAACACGAAAAATGGTGAATTTTTGAATTTAAAGACATCCGCAGATGTGTTCATACGGCAATTATCATGGAACAATGTTTCGTATTAATATATCTTGTTTAAGAGTAATGTCCTAGACAAGAAAAGCGGACGGACGGACAAAGCGGCGACTATTTCCTTACCCTTTGGGAGATCATAAAAATGACCTAAACTTTAAAACGTCCGTTAAATCCACTAACGGACGGTCAAATTTAACCTTTTTGTTAAATTCTGTCGCCCGAAATTAACACTCACTTTAACTGCCTCTGAAACAGCTTAATCCGTTTGTTAATTTAATCGGGGTTTTAACCACCGTAAAAAGTTAACGGAGGAATGATTCGCCGGTACAGGTTTAGAAATGGTGGTGTTAATTGTATTGTTAATGTACTTGAAAATGACCTTAAGAGAGATACTTAGAGAAACCATGCTATTTCTAATCAAGTTATGTTTGCATTAAGATTATTTGCATCTGGTGCTGTGTATAAAGTGATTGTGGATGCTTGTGGATTTAGTAAGAAAATGTATCAAGAGCTGTTGACAGTGTCACAGATGCACTAGAGAGTCATGAATATGTGCGTCGGCCAAATACTGAAGAAAAAAAGAAAAGTTCTTCCCACTTTTTTATGCTGCCGGATTTCCGAATATAATTGGCTGTACTGGTTGTACACATGTGAGGATTCAGACACCAAAGACTGACGAGGCCTCCTCCGTGAACAGAAAAGGTTTCCGTAGAATTTTTATACAGTACAAGCTGTTTGAGATATTCACCTTTGTTCAAAATCGTTTCATCAGTTACAAATTATTTCCCACTTTTCAATCATTTATTTGTTTTCTTTGAATTCCTTATCAGTTACAAATTATTATTATTATTATCATTATGATTATTGTTATTATTACAAATAGAACCTCTTAAATGATATACATATACAAAATAACGGACCTTTGCTTTTTCTTAAAATAGCTTTTTTGACATAATGTTAGTTTTTTAGCTTCAATATCAAATATAATAGAAATAAATAAAATATAATATTTTGGGGATAACTGAACGGAGCGAGTGATTGGCAGAAAAGTTCAGAAAAGAACTGCTGGGTCATATGGGGGCTGTGTTCATTGAACGCCGCCTTTCCTTGTTGATCTTGTTTATCATATATTATATTTCATACCCTAACTGAAGATATTCTGCAAAATACAAGCATGTCAAAACGTCTCCTAATTTATCTGTTATATTAGCTTCAAGTTTTAGCTAGAGTCTGAAGCATGATAATTTATAAATTATCTTTTAAATTATAAGATTGAAAAGTGTTTACTGGGTGCCAAAACTAAGTAAACAGCCGGCAGAATGTCTGAAGTATATGTAAACTATGCATTTGAATTTCCAAAGATTTAAAAATATGCATTTCGTAGCCAATGAAGTATGTATATTATTATGTTTATGATATGCCAACAAATAGGTCAAGCATTTATTTATTCCCTCAATGACTTTTGCAAGACTGACACTTGCCGAATCTAGAATTTAAATTACGCCATTTCAAGCTTTTATTTATTCTTTTTACTAATTCATAAATAAGGAAACAAAAAGACATATGTGTACATATATAAGTCAAAACCAATATTCGGGCGATCACTTGTGTCTTATAAAGAATTTATGATACAACAGATCAATTTGAACAACAAAATTAAAATAAATTAATTACAAACTGACATCATCCATGTTTAGCTTATATCAACGTTACGATTTTTCAATCAAAATCAATGTTACAGTAGTGTTACAATAACAAGAACAAAGTACGAGTGTGAAAATATTGAAGTTTACGAAGCGCAGCCCAACTATATTTTTCCAGACAAAACTTGCAAATAGTGTATGAATGTTCATCATCAGGGTAGATATATTACACACCAATTACGCCAAAAAAGAGAATAAAGGAAGAACAATATGTAAAAGTCATGCAAATGTGTCAAGTTTTAATACGAATTATGTGTTAAAAATAGAATCAGTTGAAATCCGATGTGTTGCACATTCTGCATTCAACGTGGAAATAAATATATGTGTCTACTGTACACAATAATTTACGAAATTAGATATACACATGAGAGTTCAGTATAATCTGAATTAACCAAATAAAGGAAAACATATAAAGGCTAAGAATACAGTCGCCGTTTCCTATTTACTTTCATTTCATTAAATAGACGTTCCGTATAATTTTTATGCCCCCACAGAGTGGGAGCATATAGCGTTGCACTTGTCCGTCCGAGTGTCCGTCCGTCCGTCCGTACGTCTGTCCGTACGTCCCGAAATCTTGTGAACGCAACTCCTCTTAAACCAGATGGCAGATTTTGCTTAAACTTACAGGGATGAACAACCTTAATGTGTAGATGGTAGTAAAGGAAGGAATTTTTGCTGCGACCAAATTTAACAGAATTATGGCCCTTTGTTGATTTTTTCACTATATACTATGTAGAAATTTTGTGAACGCAACTCCTCTTAAACCGGATGGCAGATTTTGCTTAAACTTCCACGAATGAACAACCTTAATGTGTAGATGGTAGTAAAGGAAGGAATTTTGCTGCGGCCAAAATTTAACAGAATTATGGCCCTTTGTTGATTTTTTCACTATATATACTATGTAGAAATTTTGTGAACGCAAACTCCTCTTAAACCGGATGGCAGATTTTGCTTAAACTTCCAGGGATGAACAACCTTAATGTGTAGATGGTAGTAAAGGAAGGAATTTTTGCTGCGACTAAATTTAACAGAATTATGGCCCTTTATTGATTTTTTCACTATTATACTATGTAGAAATTTTGTGAACGCAACTCCTCTTAAACCGGATGGCAGATTTTGCTTAAACTTCCACAGAACAACCTTAATGTGTAGATGGTAGTAAAGGAAGGAATTTTTGCTGCAACCAAATTTAACAGAATTATGGCCCTTTGTTGATTTTTTCACTATATACTCTGTAGAAATTTTGTGAACGCAACTCCTCTTAAACCGGATGGCAGATTTTGCTTAAACTTCCCGGGATGAACAACCTTAATGTGTAGATGGTAGTAAAGGAAGGAATTTTTGCTGCGACCAAATTTAACAGAATTATGGCCCTTTGTTGATTTTTAGTTTTCAACTTGTGGCACATGTAGTCCAAAAAATATTTGACCTAGAGTCATAAGATTGACAGAACAGTGGCGTGTGGGGGCATCCGTGTCCTTTGGACACATTTCTAGTTCATTTAGTTTCTGATCGCTCGGCAGTTCAGTTGTATCAAGTATAATATATCATAGTATGATAAAGTTACAATTGTATTGTAGAATTGGCCACTTTAGGAAGTCAGTGAAATTAGCCGTGTATTTGCATTTAATAAAATTCAGATCTTACAGTTGACTACGTAGATGTATTTTTAGATATACCAAATCTTAAAGGGACCACTGTATATTTTCATGATGAAAACATTGATAAAACCGGTATCCCTACGGAACGCCAAAAACAGCCTATTAAAAATTATATGATGTACGCCTCCTATTGGTTGCTTAACGTCGCTTTAGGCATGTAATATCTTCTTCGTCTGCCCTATTTTTTGCGGTTAATTTAGCGATCATGAACTGAAATTCATATGAACAAAAATGGTCCTTAACTGCCTTTCAAAAACTCAACAATGCATCACAAGAGAAGTAAAAAGTGTCTATCTCTGAAATTTATTCAAGTACCTTATTTTTCTTGAAAACAAGATTGGAAATTTATTTTTGTCTTTCATCGCTGATTCAGAAATCATGTGAGTAGCCGGTCATTTGCTTAGGAGTTAGTTATCCCGAAAAGGTTGAAAGGTTCATCGACTGCCGAAATATGACAATATTGTGTAGTGACAACACATTCTAATAGAGTCTTTTGTTGTAAATGCTAGAAACGGATCTGTAGTTATTCAAGATATAAAGACTTTGACCTTACTGGTTCAGGAAAGGTCTTAATATTATAATTGCACTTTTAAAAGTCTTATAAATACATCAATTATTTAGAGTCGTGAACTAAAAGCCAAGAAACTAAATGATGCATATACGTATTTTGGTAATGACTTTGTCATGGAGATTTGAATATCAACATTTTCAATAACATTAAGATCTTGCTCAATGGACGTGTTTAAGAGTCATCCCAGTAATACACATGTACTTACACCGTGCTGTGATGTTTGATAATGTTGATAAAATATGTCAGGTTTGTTTTATCAAGTTCACATGAGATCAATAAAATATATTAAAATGTTTGTCGTTCGTATTTAAATGTTTAAAATTGTATCGAATGATGTTGCAAAAAGTAAAAATAAACAAACAAAAACAGTAGAAGAATAACATTTAATTTACATTGAAATTCTTTTATATTGCCATCGTCGTTTCCCGGATGCAGATCGCGTCAGTTAATTTACGCTTCAGGCAAGGTTTCTAACTACATATTTATATATTTTGGAGGGGCAAGTGATTCAGTGCCAACAACCTTAACCACCCGCCCAGAGTATGTTATCTATATCAATAAAAAAAACATTACTAGTATTTTATTGTAAAAATATTAGTCTTACAAAACACTTACTCAAAAGTGTGTACAAATTCTGACCTTACTTTGTCATATCTCCGAAAACACTTTTTAAGAGTATTTCTTTGATTGAAATTAAGCATAACTCCAAACAAAATGTTTAATTTTGTTAATTACTACGAATTATAAAGATACATAACAATGTTCGTTCATCACATGTTGACATAAATATTTACAATCCAGAAAGTCATTCAGTTTGGAGTTATCAAATAAAAGTAACGAAGGCTAGAAATTTTAACTATATTTTCCTGAAAAAGAAGAAAATGATACAACATTTTTAGGGGGCGAATTGATGCAGCTTTTGCTATTAAATAGATAAGCAATTCATTTCAACGAATAAAGACATAATAATTTCAATAGTTCTGACTTATATGAAACGGAGCAAAGTGCTTATCGTTTTTTGTTTTGGAAAAAAAGCAAAATTCAGGTGTCTTTATCGCTTTCAATTTAAACAAAATAAATCCTATATAGTTGTATATAATATATGATTTTCAAATAAATAAACTTGTCCTGAAATTCGTCTGATTAGTTGTCTTTAATTGGAGTTTAATTGATCGGTATCGTAACTTAATCTGTTATTGTTTTATATGAGGGTTTTATATTACATTAAAGATTGTAAATTTTAATTTTGTTTTATTTCCTTTTCCTGTGTTTTTTTTTAAATTCGATTAACGCATCCTTAACTGGCAACAAATTGAATAAATCTGTTCAGTGTCTTAGAAATTCAAACATTAAGAGACATACAAAAAGGTGATAGGTTTCTTGTCATAGTAAATGACGTTATTGTGGAGTAGGTTCTTGTACTCTTTTACTACTTTAGGATTATCAGTTTGATTCAAGTCAAATGAAATTTAATTGGTCAAGAGTTTTTTTGATTTTTGTATATAGAATACTAAAAAGAAATTCCTTTAGACAGTTTTGTTACGGCGTTTCGGCAGCTTGTTCAGGTATTGATTAAGTAGCTCAGATATGTAAACATAAATCGTGCTATTTAACTCTTCACGGCACAACTACCTGGTAATCTTTGCAGTTTACCTCATCATATACCTTTGATTTTCATAGCATTACTGTATGAGTTTGTATTTTCTTCAGATTCAATTTCCGTTTTGTTATGAAATAAAACTAGAAGAGTCTAATCATTATCATGATTAAAAAAAACATATCCTGCATCTTCCAAAATTAAAACAAAATCAACTTTTTTTTATTATTGAATAATTTTCTTATAGCTCAATAAGACAATGTATGTAAAAGATATTTGCCAGTGATGGGCTATTATTTCTTATTTTTTGATAGTGTTGATAAATAAATGATGACACACAATGTAACAGATGTCTGTATATTTGTTTTAAGAGAAAAAAGTATTCATGACTCGCCCACAACCAGAGAAAAATTCAAATATTTTATTTTGAAAAAGGAAAAAATCCTATGCACCAGGAATTAGTATAACTGTCGTTATTTTGGTTATAATGCAAAAGGAGTTCATACATGCATTTAAACAACAAAGAAAAACATCAATACAAAGTCAATAAATCCAAGGTCAAAGTAAAACCTTACTTATACACGAGCCGAAAAATAAGTTTGATAATGCTGTCATTACAGATTTTGCTTGAATAGACGTAAACGTGTTACTTGACGGCAGTATGGCAATCAGTGACATTTGATCATTCATTAGGTACGTTTGTGTTTTATTTGCACATAAATAGAAGTTTAAGTAACAAAGCGGATATCTTTTTGACATATATGTCTATTAGACGTAAATGTGATACTTTTTTATTTTTTTCCAGACATATTTTATGAAAACAAAATCTAAAATGATATAATACAAAATAAATATTTGGCTGTTTAAACAACAAATTGTACCTAAATCTTTAGATTTAAAAACAAAATCATTTCATAAACTTTTGATAATATACAAATATCTTTTGCATGCTTTTCTTCCGAATCCGAAATTTGTCTTAATAACGTGGAACCCGCTACAAATCTAATATGATAATTGCAAGAAATTTTCATATGAAACACAGCAACATTAATTGTAAACATGACTGTCAATGTAATTGGCGCCCGCTGCTTAAATAACAATTTCTTCTGTCTTTTGTCAACAATTTGTCAAACATATTTACACAGATAATAATTGTATAGCCCAGGCTAACATGCATTACATAAAAGGAAGGCGTAAGTCAATTTAAATACTTGTTCTCTTAAAAAACATTGTAATAATAATTATTTATTCCACTGGTACTCACAACTGTTAGTTATATTATTCACAATTGATAAACAATAATGGTTTGAATATGTTCATCAGCCAGAATCGACGTGCAATTAGAAATTACTTACTTAATCACTATGCACAAAACATAGATATCAGCATTTCAATGCGAGACCAGAGATATTAAATGTAACTTTCAGGAAGTCTGCCTACACATAAAGGGGAAATTTAGATAACATTTACTTGATATATTGATCATCTTACATCAGTACTCTTCGAAAATCACGAAAAATAATATCTGTAAAATAATAAAAAAATAATACTAGAGGTTTCTCTTTTAATTCTTTTTATGTTGGAAATACTGGCGAATGATATACAATTCACAATTTCGCCTCTGTATAGTAATATTTAAACTATATAACATATGATCAAACTACAAATAAATGACTAAGCAGAATAGTTGAAATGAACTACACAATTACAATATCAGACAAATGCATTTATATATAACGCGTCTGGTCATAGTATATTTCACAAGGTGATATTTTTTACTGTTTCTTGCAAACCTTTGTGTTATTCATGCTATTTCCTCGAGCAAATACTGTTTTTTTCCCAGAAATTTTCAACACAGTATAACCGTAACAAAATCAATCAAACAGTCATATAAACTTAACTCTCCTTGCTTTGCTTCTTGTCTTTAATCTAGGAGCAAATGTTAATTTTGTAAATCTACCAGTCATTAAACATACCGTGAGATGTGTTTTGTTAATCCTATTTATACAGATTATCAGCAGGATATATTTCACATGCTATTGTAACCTTCGTTTTACTGTAAACTTGATTCATCAGCATGTTCCCTTTTCATAAATATTGCCCTGAAATAACCTCCGCGTCTGAAGGATATTTAGTTAGATAATAACTGCAATTAGCCTTTTGCGAGTAAAAAGTAATGCTAGATAATTTTACCTCGTCCAAAAAAGTTATTGCTTTAAAAGACATATTATATATGATTTGTTATCTCAAAGAAACAAAACGGCGAGTTTAGAATCGTAATATGTAATAAGCATTCTTCGTTTAGGTCAACTGGAGCCGAATTTAGACACAATGTAAATTTAGTGAAATAAATGAAATGTACGTTTCATGTAAATTATAATACATATATTGTATTGCATGTCGTCTGCTTACAACAGAAACTACTCATTTCATAAAATGTAAGGATTGCAGGGATGAATAATATACACTGATAGAGTGAAAGTAACTGTATTAAATAGTAGAATATATTATATGAGTCAATTTTGCGTCAAAGTATCGTTTATTTTTAACAAAAATCAGGGTATTTATAATTTAACTCACAAATACAGACACAACATTGAATTGAAGTAAGTAAATTGTGACTTTCAGAATCACTATTCAATCAGTGAAATTTCACGTGTCTCCAAGTGTTGCTTTTATCAAACAAAGCGAAAATGCACCTTTTGACATAGGAATTCTAATTAGCAGCATAATGCAGAATATTGATCACAATATGCGATCATTTTATCCAGACCGTACCTTGATCAGTTGTGTTTCACTAAAATGAAAATAATTTCTCAAAAGGGTTAGCATTCAATTGATATGCAATATAAAAGAGCAATAAGTTTATGAAAAGATAAACGTTGTATTTGTTATAATTATTTACATTTGTTGTATAACACGATTTATACCAATCTTGAAGTTAAAGTATGACATCAATAAAGCTTGCGACAAACCTACGTAAATAAAATTGTGTTAACATATTCTCATTAATTCCTCCAAATTTGCTATTGAGACATTATGTCGAATTTGACAAAAGATCTTATAAGATCTTTTATCTTTTATTTTTTGCATATAATTGGCTTATATCAATCGTAAAAGAAACGTTAATTATAACAAAATCAAAATATCGGATACACAGCAAAAGAGTTAAGTGTTCCGAATTGTAATAGTACACATTCCCATCTTTTAACAGGAGATATCGCTCTATGTTGTATCGCTTGCAATGACAATTTCACTGACAAACCTTTCTTCCTTAAATGCCATTAAGCATAGATTCGTGATAAAAAGTATCAAGTAAATTCACTTTCAGAATATTTTGATTCAGTTCAATCAAAAACATTGACCAATCACTTGAAGTAAAATACAACAACTTTTATTGTACAACTACACGAGCTTTTTGTTAAGCGTGTACTTACTCACTTTATGTTCAATAATCATAATTTTAAATTATTATTACTATGCCTGCTAATGATTTTTTGTCTTGAGAGCATTGCTAGAAATACCTAGGAAATCTGTAAATTAGCTGTCTGTGTACAGACTCAATCAATCCGATTTTGCAGTCTGAGGCTTTCTTTATGTGTGTGTGTTTTTTTTTTTTTTTTTTTTTTTTTTTAATGTAACATTTTGTAGTTCTTATGTGTAAAATGTGAACCTCTAAGGCGAAGAAGCACCAGTTAATTTGTAATATTGAACATGTAATTGCAGAGACACTGTTTCGGTAGCAAGACATTCTGCCAAAACGTCGACATGTGTTGTTTTGGATAACAGTAGATTTTACGGACTTTAACGGTTTTAATTGTAACGTACCATTGTACATGATAGAATTGAAATGCTATGACATTCAAAAGAAAATGTGTCATATTTGCCTAGGTTGTGTAGTTTGAGATCAGAATTATCATTGAGGTCAGAATTATCAGATGTATCATTTGTAGTTTTGCCGTTTTGGGTTTTGTAAAGGGATACTATTTCTCTCTAATGTCCTCATTTTTATAATGATGTTTATAATCAGATGTTGATGTAATGAATAATAATTTAGTTACATTAAAAAAAGATCCAGTTCCATAATGAATGATTTTTGGGACATTTATTTGTTTACTCATACTCAAATGATTTATAAATATATTTATTACTTCAAATATTTATGAAAGTACAATAATTCATAATTTCCATTGCACATGACCTATGTAGACACATTGCAGGCATATGATTGTATGGTAATAATACACACAGTTTAAGGAAGACGTATCAAGATTAACTTACTTGATTTTTAACTCACTCACGTGTCAGTGAATTCCACTTTATGGTTTCTTGTCTGATTAATTGTAGAATAAATAATACAAACAATAGTACATGTTATATGCTTATAGATGTTACAAGGGTTTCAAATTTAATATTGAAGAAAATATAGTTAAAACCAATACACAACAGATTGTTTGATCTTTAAACAATCACTATTTTCTTTGAAAGTTCAATAAAAGTGTGGCAAATCTCATTATGCCATATATGTCATGTAATAATTTGACTAAGCAAATGTAAAAATCGAAACACAATTAGAAATTCTAAATATTGATGCAGAAGCATTTCAAAACCATTAAAAATAAAATATGATTAAAGCTATACAAGGAAACTTTATTGAGTTTAATCCCGATTTTGCTTGGACCATGTCCTTCAGTATGTTTTATAGTGCAATCAAACACTCATTACGTCTCATTAATAAAACTATCGGGGTTTGCAAGAACAAAACATATACAGCGTTAAAGAAGCGTCACCATATGTCAAATGCACGTAATATCAATTGTTAATATGTGTCTTCAGGAAGTGGCACAAGCAAACACTGTGTTGCTTTATTACAAATTAATAACATTTTCATACTAACGAATCCAGCCGGTGGTACGGGAGGTGGAAGTGGTTTGCATGTACGCAACAACCAGATTATATAGATCATGCAACAATTTATTTCCCGATGAAGTTCTATGCATTTTATCTTTATTAATAAAGAACATTTAAAGTGTTCTATAATACAGAAACTGATAATCATAGCAATACAATAGACACCTAAACAAATGTTGTTTTAATACGTCATTCAACCCTCTAACGGACACAGTAGCCGAAATACGTTAGGTTTTTATACAATATGAACGGCAACTCCATCACATTTCTGCTTTGAAACACATAAGATTGAAAGATAATGACAGCAACCATAAAATTTTACCAGTCGCGTAGCAATTTATAATAATTAGTATCCTCACTGCAAGAAATGTATATACCCTTATTGAAGGCTGAACATACTTGTATTTTATGTAATTATTTTCATTATTTTGAATCACATCCCTGTATAATGCCTATTGATTACATATTCTCTGTGATGTTGCATTTCTCGTGGTATACTTGTAAATAAACTTCTGAGACATAACCTTTATATGTTTGATATACTCACTGATATGAAGTTATTTTCCAAACCGTAAAACTACAATGAAATGGCTAATATCTGGCTTTATATCTTCTTGGCGTCATTTATGTCCTCTTATACTATCTATTGGCGACAAGTTAATGTAATAATCTGATACAAACGACGAGATTGGATGTTTTAACTGTATATTATACATTATATATGTTTACACGAGCTAACGGGTTACAATTTTAAGCAGTTTATTTCTAATTTAGAAGAAAATGTATCTTTATTTATACCATGTTGTCTACATTTCACCACCATATAATGTCAATAATGTCATATAATGTTAACTGAGTAGGAAAATTGAATATTTTATCTTTTTTTGTGAAGGTGTCACTATATTGTTGCTTAGGGTTGAGTTTTAAATCCAAAGGCCTGTTCTCTGTTTGTTTTAGTATTTTTGCGTAGTTTTTGGTCCAATACATTTTGACTGACTTCATGCAATGGCAAAAGAGTTTCTTAATTTCGATTGTTTATGATAATAACACGGCGAGTGATTTTTATCATTTTATACTGTGAAATGTTCTACCATTTATTTTGACTTTGACGTCAGTATTCTCAAAAACAACCAAAACTAATGATTTAAAACTGGTGCTATGGTTCTTTATCATCTTATAAGGTAGATAAGTTATATTATACATAGCTATGCCTTTCTTGACACTTTTGTTATACATTTTGTTGTTTTGTTATTTCTTAAAAATAACATCAAAGATATTCACTTTAAACTTAGAATACTCATAAAATAAATGGGCAGATAATTCTGAAGGAAATATTGATAAATTATCTCCCTTTTTATGATTATATTTTCAAAATGTTCTCAAAACAATACATAATCACTTTAAAAAATTGAATAATTGTGTTGATTAACAAAGGGAAGAATGCCAAATAATTTATCATGATAATGCTCCTTTTTTCTACTTTGCTTTTATCATATTGTCAAGTTGAGAAAAGGGTAGTGCGCTGATTCACGGACTTCTCTGGTAAAACATGTTTTTAAACGAAATCGTAAACATGTTTGCAAACATAGGATCAGTTTTATTGATTGTTTAGTTGAAGTTATTTATTATACTTAACGAGATTAAATAATATAATATCTTCATATGTGACTGTATTTCTTAGCTTTAAATAAGGTAATGTTTAAATGGCCCAATAAAATATCGAAAATAGCTTTTTTTATGAAAGCTCGATGTAATTTGATATAAATTATAAATGAAAGAAACGTTAAAAAAGTTTTCAATTCATACATGTCGATGAAATGAAGACATTTTCAATCTCAGATTTCAAACTTTTTTCTCAGTCTGTTTGATGGGACACACTTCCCAAACCATCTCCTTCACATGTCAGAGATACAGACTGCCGCTCTATTGTCCAAAACCACGCGGCGCAGTTGTTACAAACTCCAAATAACTATTTTCAGGTCTGGTGAAATTCCATACCAGGATGACCTCAATATATATTTTAGATAATGGTTTCTTGATTTTTGAAAAGTGCTATCACAAATACTGTGTAATTAAATCCTTAAAAAATATCCGATTTATAAGATAATGGTCAATTTATAAATGTCGATCGTACATCAAGCATATCATTGTTATCTTGGCTTAAGTAACGCTGCTTTTTGATAGTGTGTATTGGTATAAAATTAATGATATACCCGTTATAATTCTGAGAAATGATTTTATTTTTATTTTCTTTACTTTTCGATAAATTTTATCCGGAAGCCGATGTGTATGATTTACAAACCCTTCTTTATGCAGATATACGATATTGCTTTTGCCTATGTCATTTAATGTTTTATTAAGATTTAATGTATTATGCTTTAAATTAAAGACAAAGAGAAAAAACTGTTCCTCCCTGTTCATATTCGTAGCATCAATACTGTGCTATATGATATAATAATTGAAATGCTGAGGACACGTGTTATTCATTCCAAGACTCTATATTATTCTTCAGGCATTATGTGTATTTCGGTTGCATTTTCTTGTTAATATAATATCTTATAATGAAAGTTGACATCCCTTTCAGCCTTAAAGGTTTTTTCGGTACCGGATATCAAATTGCTATTGCCTACACGTTTTAAACTTCAGAGCTAATAATTGCCTTTTGCCGTTCACAACGAAATGATAGTAATTCCTATTGCATACACAAGATTCCAAACACAAAGAATGATATTTAAGTGTAATAGAGTTTAAGAGGACCACTATGTCTCAGAAACCTTTATTTCTCTTCTTTTATCATAATTATGTGACTTACATTTAGCTACCTTTATGTCAAATATGGTCAGCACTTTTTGTTGAACATCTAACATGCTTCGAATCCAATTTTAAAACATTATTTAACTCTAAAGAATCAAAATAATGCATTTCGTAGCTTTAAGCAATGAAGATTGTATGCTATCATGTTTATGATATACCAACATATATGTCAAGCATTGATTTTTTCTCTCCATGACTTGTTTAAGGCAGACAATTGCCGACTCTAGAATTCTTTCGAACTCTTTCAAGCCTTTGTATTCTAATTATTCTTAAATTTGGAAACAAAAAGACATATGTTTACATAATTATATAAGTCAAATCAAATATTTCATTTCATTTCAAGATTTGGGAGGTGGCTTGTGTCTTCTAAAGAATTTATAATACAGCAAATCACAATAAACAATAAATTTAAAAAGACATTATTTACAAATTGACAGCAGCCTTGTTAAGCTTATATCAACATTACGATTTACCATACAGTAGTGTTATAATAACTAGAACAATGTACGAGTGAGAAAATATTGACAAGGGAGTTCCCTGTCCACGTAGCGAGACCATCTATATACTTGTAGACAAAACTTGTGAATAGTGTATGAATATTCATCATCAGCATACATATCTTACACACCAGTAATACAAAAGAGATAAAGTGAGAAAAAAAATGTTACCTTTTGGCAAATGTGTCGAGTTTTAAATCAAATTATGTTTTAAATAGAGACACAATTGAAACCCGGTGTGTTGCATTGTTCATTTGGAACTTTATATTCTATGTGGTAATATCTGTGTCTTCTGAACACAATAATTAACGAAATTAGATATACACATGGGAGTCAAGTATAATATGAATTATCCGAATAAAGGAAAACATAGAAAGGCTAAGAATACAGTCGCCGTTTCCTATTTACTTTAATTTCATTAAATAGACGTTCCGTATTATTTCTCATTAAATTCCTTTTCGCTCTGCGGGTCAATCAGATCGAGTATAATGTATCATGGTATGATAAAGTTATAAATGTTTTGTAGAATTTGCAACTTAAGAAAGTCAGTGACATAAACCATGTATTTGCATTGATTAACATTTAAATTTCACAGAAGACTAAACTTATACATATATCAAATTTTACACGGGATAATGTATATTTTGATAATACAATAAAATAGATAAAACTGGAATCCCTAACGAACGTATAAAGCGGTCACATTGAGAATTATACATGTACGCTTCCTTGTGATTGCTTCTCGTCCCATTAGGCATGTAATAACCACTTCGTCTGTCCCATTTTTGCGGTTAATTTAGCGATAATTTACTGAAATTCATATGAACACTGCCTTTCAAAAATGCCACAAAGCATCTGAAGAGCAGTCAAAAGTTTATAGTTGTAAAATATATTCATTTATCTTATTTTTCTTGAAAACAAAAATGAAAATTTATTTTTGTCTTTCATCGCTGATCAAGAAATCATGTGAGTATTTGGCCATTTTCTAAGGGGTTAGTTATCACGAAAAGCTTTTGAGGTTCATCGACTGCCGAAATAGAACCGCTAAATTATAGTAAATTTGGCGTAAAAGTCGTAAAACAAAACAATCAATTAACTTTGGATGATGGGTTTTATCATTGATAGTTTTATACACTAAGATAGTACTATGTAGTGCAATATGAGAGTATTGTGTAGTGCACTAAGATAGTATTGTGTAGTACAATATGATAGTATTGTGTAATATAATAATTATGATAGTATTGTGTAGTGACAGCAGATTAAAATAAAGCCATTTGTTGTGAATGATAGAAACGGATCTGTAATTATTCAGGAGATAATGACATTGACCTGACTTGTTCAGAAAAGGTCTTATAAAAATTGCAAGCTTTTAAAAGCCTTATAATATATCAATTATTTGGAGTAAAGAACTTACAAGACAAGAAACTAAATGATGCATATACGTATTTTGGTAATGTTTTTTGTCTGCGAGATTTTACTATCAATATTTCTATAAGATTAAGATCAAACTTAAAAGACATGTTTAAGAATCATTCAAGTAATACACAGTTTCTAACATTGTGCTGTGGTGTTTGTAATAGGATGAACAGATTACAGTCTGTATCACAATTTTATTTGACATTTTTAAATACTCTCTGGTAGTTACAGTCTTTGACTTGTATCATTTATTTTACGTTACATGTTATGTTTGGACACTTAAAATAGACTCTTGTATTCTTTATAACGACCATATTTGACGATGTTTATTAAAACTGATACAAGAATAGATATATGTGACGGAATAACAGGAGGAGAGACAGAACCAATTGATGCAGCTTTTGATATGTAATAGCGTTAAAGGAATAAAGAAAACTTTCAAAATTTAATGATTGATAAGAAAAGAAGCAAAGTGCTCATCGTTGTTTGGAATAACACCAGATATATTTTTCGGTATCAATTTAAATAAAACTAATTCAATATAATTATACATATTTGATTTTGAAATTAGACGTTTACTTAAATTCGTCTGATTAATGACCGGTAATGTACATTTATCTGTTATCACCGTTTTACAGGAGGATTTTATATAATATTAAAGATCACATCTACCTACACACCCTATTTCATTTTGTTTTTTCCCCGTGCTATTTTGAAATTCGATTAACGCATCCTAAATTGGGAACAATTTCAATAAATATTTTAAATTTCTTTGTAAATTAAACATAATCGGACATATATAAAATACGACATGATATTTGCCATTGCCAGTGACTTGTAGAGAAAAGTTTCGGTTAGGTCGCACTTCGTACCTTTTAAAATATTCAGGATTATAAAACTATCAAAATGATTCAAGTCAAATAAAATGTTTTGAATAGTCTATGAACTTTACAAGTACAAATAATTATTAAAAGTTAAAAAAATTATTGTGATAGTTTTGATGTCCAGTTTACTCAGGTATTGATAAAATAGTTCAGATATCGAAATATATACAGTTGACAAAAGGGAAATAACCTATATGGTCTCGTTCCGGTGGCGAGGGTAAACAAACCCAAACACACACACGAAATAACCTATACACAAGGAATTTGTAGAACTTTCATTATTTAGTCCGGCAACTTAAACTTTTTCAAACATGCATTTAATCTACAGAAAAAACGGAATAGTTGTTAAGTCCTAGGTCAATAAAGTAAAACCTTATTTATATTCGAGTCCGAAAATTAACTTTGAAATTGCTACCATTATAGATTTTGTTTGAATAGACACAAACATGTTACGACAGTATGGCAATCAGAGACATTTGATCGTTCATTAAATACATTTGTGTTTAATTTGCACAATAATAGAATTTCAAGGCACAAACAGATATCTTTTTGGAGTATGTATAGTAGACGTAAATGTGTTGCTTTTATATTTATTTCCAGACAGATTTTTTATGAAAGCAAAATATAAAATTATATAATGCAAAATAAATATTAGGCTGTTTGAACAACAGGATAATATTATTTTAGATTTAAAAGTAGAATCATTTCATAAGCATTTAAAAAAGAAAGGTATCTTTTCTTGCTTTTTTTCCGAAATGTGTCTTAATTACGCGGAACCCGCTAGAAATAAAACATAATAATTGCAAGAAATTTTCAAATGAAACACAACAACGTTAACTGTAAACATGACTGTTAATGTAATTGGCGCCCGTATTCTTCTCTTTTCTGATAACAAGTCATTTACACAGATAATGATTGTATAGCCGAGGCGATGGCGTATGTCAAATTAAATACGTGTTGTCTAAAATATCATTGTGAATATAATTATTTATTCCACTACTCACACAACAACCTTTTGTAAAATTAATCACAATTGATCAATAAACAAATTTAGGGCAATGTATTGGTATTTCATTTTAGAAACTCTAGCAGCTGTCAAGAAAATTCCCGAAAATATTAAGACATTTCCGTTCGTGCCGCTTCAAGCTTACATTCAATTTTTAGTTGACAACTAAATACATCTTTAGCGTAAAGGTGACACAATACCGTGATATAAAAAAACACTCAAAACGCAATAATTACCTATATATGAATGAAAAGACGCACTGCACCGCACCTATAATCTGAAATGTACAAGCGACATACATTACATTCCTTTATTGTTGGATCACATGCTACTTTTCAGAAGTTTCAAATTTGAAGGTTTAAATAAAAGCCTGATTAAAAACATCAATATATCTTTCTTTATTTTGCATGCATATACATTTTACGTTGGATTCTGCTTAAACTGGTAACGTGCTCAGTCGCCACAACATCGTTTATGTCGTGTAAAATCCGTAATAAGTCGTCCTGTATGAACCCATCTGTGGATGTTTCTAAATTCGAAATCTTATTAAATGTTATTTTAAAATAAAATAAAATTAAATCTTCTGCTTAAGCCGGTGCTAGGGGCCGTGGACGGTAACTAGTACTTTCCGTTAACGTGCACGAACAAGTTCAATCAGACTAAGCCTGTACCATTTTCAATTGTGTCGTTTTGTGCGTTCTTTAGAATTATTTATGTCTCTCTATTGAAAGATGTTTGGGTTCACGATCGTGCGAAATCAAACTGATCCTGCGATTGAATCTTAAAATATTTTTCTTAAATATTCTTTGCATATCTTTCTGTTTAATACCCAAGTTGATTTATGTCGTTATTCAATGGCCAATTAGATTTAAGGTCCTGTAACATTTACATACATTTAATAGAAGAAACAATAGGTTTGTATATGTTCAAGATGGTCTTAAAATGAAAAATAAATCAATTTGACGTCCAGAATGTAATTTGTCGCAGGGTAAATGTCGGAAAAAATCGACGGTATCACTAATTGTATGTTGCACCCTTATATGTAAACTAACGGAGGTTACGTGACATGCGGTCACACAGCTTGTAATCATACATGAAAACCGCGTTAATCATGTTATTTGTTATCATACTACATATCAGGTTAATCTCTAAAACGAAAAACAAACGCTGAATTATAAAATAAAAGCCTACTGTGCTGCATGAGCTGCTAGCTTCGGCATCAATGCTTGTTTTGTTTTAGTAGTAAATTGCTTAAAAGTCAAGCTTCTTTGGGAGTACAAAGATAGGATATAATTGCTATAGCTGCTTAACGTCGACTATAGAAATACGTCCTATGTATCATGGAAGCTAAGCTTCTCTGATGTTGGATGAATATCAGTTGTACATGTATATAAATTTTTTGAGCATCATCAATTAGTTCATCAGTCATGCATAGATATAGAAGCTCAGCTTTTATATGATGTTGGACGACTATATGTTGTAAATATTCTGTACGTTTCGTTTTCAGTTTTATTGTCTTATAATCAAAAAGCCGTTCGAGAATACGTCATAATTGTCCCATAATGAATATAAAACGCTAATGGAAGTATTAAAAACATGTAGATTCTGGTAGGAATTTGAAGGAAAGTCCATGAAATGTTAGGAATAGAAACTTTCGTTACGGTATTACTTAATTTCATTTTATTTTAATATTGAAAGATACGTTTAAATAGATTTTAAAAAGTAGTTCTAAAAAAATGTTTCATTTTAGAATTTTGTTTTAATCATATCCATCAAAAATATTTTTTCATGTGCTAAGAACAATTGATAAAAAACGGCAAATAACCCGGTTTTTAATTTGTATTTTCTGTCTTCCTTTCGAAAGACGACCCAACATTACCTAAGGGTTATTTGTTTTGTATAAGTGCGAATACAATAGTTGGTAAATATTGAGCGAATATCAAATGCACCATTTTCAAGTGTGGCATAGCCCAGAATGAAATAAATAAATAAGCGAAAGAAACAATTGTACATATTTATGTGGTCCATATTTTATACTTCACAACAACATTTGTCAAGGTCCGTGTGGCAGCTATATAGTGTTGCACCGTACTTCATGTCAGAATTGTTATATTTTTCTGGTCCTTCGGGATCATTGATTACATCACTTTAAATGTTGAAAATGGAGTACCGCTCAAACCTGGGCAACGGGCGTAAGAGACTTTTTAATTAGCCCTTATGTACAGATTCAGTCAAACCGAGTCTGCAATTTTCATGTTATTTAGTTGTTATTTATGCTTCAATAAGAAGCTAAGAGTCTGAAATATATAACCGTGTGTGTCATACACATTGCCTCAAGGAATCGAGTAATACATATAAAACACTTTTAAAATTATATTGTAATAAACGAACTTTTTTTCTTTAAATTTGATTATCTTTATCAATAACTATATTGTATTTAACCTACATCATTGCAATAATTACAAAATGATAACAAATATTAACAAGGCAAGGCAACAATAGGGTAAAGGTGAACATTACCCTAACCTTAAAATAGAGAAAAAAGAATCGCTCAAGAAAGATCAACATGTCAAAATTGAAAATGTTGCAGGCTCGGTTTGATTGAGCCTGTTCAAAATTCAAAATTTTAACACGAAAATTGTGAGATAATGCGGTTATCATTGAACCTTCAATGTGACACAGTAGTTCCATTCCATGAAAAGCGGCTTATGTTTTCCTTGTTGATCTTGTTTATCATATTTTATGGTCCCCAAGTAAAAAATGCGTGTGCCCTAAACGAGAAAACAATGGGCGGAACTAAATAAAAACCCGTTCCCGCTAAACATCTTAAATGAACGTGTCCATCTTTTGATGTGACCATAACAAATCAATATCTTAAGATGAATTCAGTATCAAAAAATGATGCAAAACATTAATAAATTGAAATAACAAAGTCCCTTAAGAATAGAAAATGAAATACTGAAAACGATGCAGTCCCGAGTTGTAGTCAATATAGTCAACCGTCCACGTCCCGTAGTAGTAGCCTTAAGCAGCATTCAACATTAACATATCAATACGTTGAATGTGTTCTTATCTCCGATTATATATCCTGTGATGAGGGTATTTACCAAGACTTAATATCGTGGTACCAGGCTAAAATTAATTAATAAATGAACACGTTTTCTCTATCTGCATTTGGCAAAACGTACCGTTGAAAGAGCTGTCATTTCATTGTCATAACACAACATTTCATTTTTTAACTCGATCTGTTTCTAAAAAAAGGTCGTTTTGTGTCAAATACCTGGCACGATTATTGGTTAGCTTTCCAGGCGACATTGACTTAAACGAACTCAGTACAAACACGAGTACTAATATGTATGTAGTTGAAATACCATTTCGTAACGCTTCCCTTTCCATTTCAATTTTCACAGCTGGAAGATCTAATCGTAACATATTATTCAGCTAATCTTAATATATGCAGTGCTCAGCTGACCACTAATTAGGAGCCACTGTATGCGTGAGTAAAACATCGCTTGAAACATCCTGGATGAATGAACACGACGTCGTAGGGCATATTCAACGCTGATGTTACACTTAAATATTACAAGGGGTCTATAAAGAGGGTCCAAGAAATCAATTTTACTGCGTATAATACGGACAGAAATATAGGCGGTAGTGTTATAGACATTGTCGGTAACAGAAGGTTTAAAACGCTTACTACCCGTTTATATTTGTTTACAGATGTCACTGTTTCATAATGGTACACAAATATATTCAGCAATAACCTCAAGGTAATTCAAACTATTCTATACATACATTTAACTATTATTCTATTAATGCGAGCAAGATCGATCATTTAAAAGAATACTCAAAGGATATAAAATGCTAATATATGAGGCCACCCCGTAGGAGATTTCAAAAATGTTTTTTTATAACACAAGAATACTATGTCACACGTTAAGAGAACATTTACTTGTAGGAATAAAATATAAGCTTGTCAAGATAAACTTTCAAAGTATGTTAACTGAATTCGTTTCTATCGATCGACAAAGTAATGTTTATAAAGAAGGAAAACGTCTATTTAAAGTTTTCACACGTAGTCTACAATTGAGCGTTAATTCATCTGTCATCTTTGAGTGTTTTCTTGAATCATGTCTTTTACGAACAGTCAATCTTGTTTTAATTGAAATGACAAATACTGGTGGAAGTAAGTGAATAAAAAGACTTTCGTGTGCCAGTCTTTTAAATTACACCAAATAAGCAATGCCAGACTTAGAAAATAAAAACACCATAAATTGCATCATTGTATCATTTTCAAAAAATTGTTAAGGCAAAGCAGACAATTTGATCACAATAAAGTACCTGAGTTAATGATTCCTATTACTTTTAATGAAATGAAGTAAGAACTTATCAAGGAAAGACAATTGTGTAAAGGATAGAACGCATTTTCATTAAATTATCATTAGGGTAGGCACAATTAGTTTCATTAGACAGTTCTTTTTTTTCGTGCTAAGATGTTAAGATTTCGATGCAATATTGGATTTGTTTAGCAGAGGCATTAGCAACTATTCTAAGTCAAAACGAGATATAATGAAGTGTCGGGAAAATTAAAACCCTACTTTCTCATTTTATGAGGATTTTTAATAAGCATGTAGTAATCCTTTGAATATGAGATAAAGACCCCATCACGATATCTGCTTAAATTTTATGTAAGATACATGAATCTATTGTTAAGACATTGGAAATGCTGAATGGTCAAACATCGTACCATTTCGTTCATGACACGGAAGCAACAGTCCTTCAAATTTATATCATCCCTATTGTCATATATTATAAAAACAATACGAACGAAATTTAACATTTTCATTTCATTTGCAAGAGGTAATTTATTGCCCGCCAAATCATTATTTTCTTAACGTAATGAATAACCGTGTATGATTCGTGAAATGAAAATGTTGATATTTTAGTAGTGAAATATAACTGTTACCTGATGATCAGTTTTTTGGTGAAGTCAAGTTTAAGTGTCACTACAATAAAGGACTACTTTGCACTCTTGACTTGCAGCATTTAATTTCCTGCACAACCTGGACTTGCTGCACAATCTGGATTCGCTACAACACCTCGAATTGTTGCGCAATTTACGACTTGTTTGATTTCCAGAACAACCTGGATTCGAAGGAAACCTCTCTATAATATGAAAACATTTTCAACAATGAAAGCCTACATTCAACTGAAGACTTGCTGTTTTCGTACAAAACGGAACTCATTAAGACTTACATATTTTCTTGGAAAAGCACTTCTGACTAACAAAACGACATCTGCAGGAACACACCGTCCCGACAATGTCACAAATATCGACCATCACTGGTAGTCAGGGTGATTTGACTTTAATTGCCTTCTCTTTGGCAAGCACGCGTCAGGAGGGCTCTTGAGCACTTTTCCTGCATTTTTAAAAATTTCATTTCATATCAATACTCGTCGCGCCAATCGCCTTTTAGCTTCATTATCATTTTTATACATGTAAATAAAATATAATATTTGGAGAAGCAACAACTGAACGATTGATTTGCAGAAAAAAATCTGGAAAATACTTCATACTCTTAATAAAGCTATCATTGTCAAAAATACAGGCATGCTGCCAAAACGTCTCGTCTCAAAACTTATTATCTGTTATATGTGGTTTAAGTTGTAGCTAGAGTCTAAGACATGATTCCTGATAAATTACCTTTTAAAATTATAAGATTGAACAAGGTCTTACTGGGTGACACCACTAAGTTAAGAGCCTGCAGAATGTCTAAAATATATGTAAACTATGCATTAAAATAACCATGTGCGCATTCATTTTACATACACGACGGTCCGCCTCCGTGGTCGAGGGGTTAGAGTCGATGACTTCTAATCCAGTTACCTCTCTGGTGTGGGTTCGATCCCCGGGAGATGCTTTGGTAGTTTAGCACGGAGGAAGGTAGTCTAGTACTGGTGCAACTCTCCAGGAACGATGGTTAGGAAACTACCCGCCTATATGACTGAAATACGGTTGGTAAAAGGCGTAAATTGAAACAAACAAACACACATACACGACGTTTATTGATCAACGTTGATTAATTAACATTAATTGTCCATAAATATTAAGTCATTATAAGTCATTTCAAAGTAAATTTATTTCTTGAATAAATCATAAATAATATAAATTTTTTAAAAGAAAATAATGAAAATAACCGTCCGAATATGCATAAAATAATTATATAAAAATAATTATATATTAAGAACTTTCGATCACGTATTCTTACAAACATACATGCCAGGCATTTCATATGATGGAATATCTTCTTCAGCGTCACAAAAAGACACAATTGTTCATTTGATCAATTCAGAAGGGATTGTGATAATTTGCACTTTGATTTCTATGAGATAAAAAGTATTTAACTGTTATCACAATCAGCCAGCTCTTCTCACAGTAATTCTGTAATTTATATCTAGTAATTACATTGTAACAATCAATGGAATTGCGAAATGGTAAATTCTATCAAATGTTATCGTTCAATAACCCAATTCGACAAGTCTTATGTTGCTGATTAAATTCTATGACATCTTTTAACTATATGTAACTTAAATAACTTAGTGAGTAACTTAGATGTATTGCATTGCCAGCTAGCTAAAGGGAATATAGATTTACGGTTCGTTTTCTACAGAATTATACATTCAGGTAGACCACTGCTAATGGGCACTATAAGGAACTGTAAAATTGACAACATAAGACAGTTATATGCCTTAAAGGTCACCTGTATGCAAAATTGAAATAATTTTTACAGTGTGGTTTATGAGTTATGAATATATTTCTTAACTAAAACTTTGCTTTTAGAAGGCCTTTTTTTTCAGAAATGAGGTCTATAATATCATCATTATGAAAAATATTTTCCTATTGCTCATTGTATTACATGTATTATTCTTACAACAGACATTTATTTCGTTAAATGTAAGGATTGCGGGATGAACAATAATTCTGATAAACTGAGAGTAACCGTTAACATGGAATTAGTAGAAAGAAAGCATTTTCTGACTTTAAACAAGTGAGGTTATCGTGAAAAACGTGAAAGAACACAGAGGAGTACCATCTTGGAACAGTCAGTGGTAATTACACCACTGGGTGTTTCAACCGTTTTAGACACGCCAAACCTCATTTATAGTCCCTATGTGTTAATTTATGACATAACGGTGCAAATAAAGTTAATCCCTGCTAAGTGAAACTCTTAAACTGATTATGGTGACATTAAACGAATAAAAAAACACACATAAATGATCGTGTAAATACTTACAAACATACGGCCTAATGACCATTAACACAAGTCTAGTTATAAAAAAACACGCCTGAAAAATATGGCATATATCTGAAATTGTACCAAATGCATCAAACAACAACAACATATTAAGAACTATTTTAGTGTTATCTTACTTCAAATTTCTAATTAACACACATTTTGACATACAGTGACATGTATATAAAGATGTATATAATTTTGATTATGTACTTTCAATTAGCAATTACGGTATTTTTGCAGCAAAAGAAAGCAAAGTAAAACTGATGATACCGTGTTAATATAATACAGAAGTAGCCGATTGAACAACAAAGATCAGGGAATTTTTAATTCATATTACAAATGCAGACACAAAGTCGCAGTAGTAAATTGTGTACATGCAGTATGCTTATAGATGTCACAAGGGTTTCAAATTTACTATTGAAGAAAACGTAATTGAATACAATAATATAGACAACAGAATGTATGATCTGTCAATCACTATTATCTTTGAAAGATAAATTAAAGTATGGTGAATACATTGTACTTTGTTCCATGTATCTCATGAAAAACAAATTTACGAAGGAAATGTATAAATCAAAATAATTGGAACTTCTAAATAGAACTTCTGAAGCCTTTAGAAACTATCTAAGAAACAAAATGTACAATAAAAGCTAAAAATGGAACGTTTATTGAGTTTTATCCCTTAGTTTGCTTGGGTTACGTGCTTGAAACATTAGTTAAAGTCTGTTTTAGAGTGCAATCAAACACTCAATACACCTCTTCAACACTTATTTCAACTAATTAAACTTAATGTCTGCAGGCATTGGGTAATTATAACTAAGAGTTACATTCCCTACTTGATGTTGGAGCTGTTATTGGTGTCGTATAAGTGGTTTATAAGCAGAAAGAAATGTTGAAAATGTTTTTTAAGATTTAATATATTTTGCATTCAAAACAAGGACGGATATACTTTGTATGATACTGCGTGAAGCTGGTAACATGTATTACTAACTGTTGGGGTTTGCAAGACAGAAAATTGTACAGCGTTAAAGCAGCGTCATCTTATTGTTGACTGTCTAAAGAATTTGTTGAAAATAATTAGCGGGTTTTTAGTGGCTTTTTATGGAATTATTATGTAAATTTTATTTTTATCTTCCTTTTTTCTAGCCGACTGTTTTAACCAGGGTTTATATTTTGAAAGTCCTCGATACTATGTTTTTTCTTCTTCTTCTTTGTTTTTTCTTCTTCCTCTTTTCCTTATTTTATTTGGTTTGTATTGTTGTTGTCTGTTTTTTGTTGTTTTTTTTAATTAGGTCACAATAACATTATTTACTAATTAATATTATCCTGGTCAATACGTTTTATGTGGATGCATCTTTGTGTTTTAAACTTGTCACGCCTACTACTTGGTTATAAAATAGAAAATCAATGTTGCTTTTTAATTAAATTAAATCAAATTATCTCTAACATTAACGGATCATGCGGTCGCACAACATCTTAACACCAAGCAGTTGTAATTGTGACTATGTGCACGTAAATCATGTGAAACCCGAGTTCGCAGGGTTCATACTGTCAGACGTAAATAACTGAGGTTAACTTTGTTGCACAAGCAAAATTTGTGTTACTTCATTAGAAATTTTAGTATTTTAAGACTTACAAATCGAATCCAGCCGGTGTAATGGGACCTAAAAGTGGCTTGCATTTACGCATATTCAAGAACAACCCGATTATATAGATCATGCAACATTTTTATTTATTTTTCCGAGGAAGTTGAATGCCTTTTATCTGTATTAATACAGAAAATGTAAAGTTTTTATATTACACAGAAAATCATAGCAATACAATAGACATGTTTACAAATATTGTTTTAATACTTTATTCAAGCCTCTAACGGACATATTAGCCGGAATACGTTAGGTTTTTATACAATATGAACGACAACTCTATCACATTTCTACTTTGAATAACATTGACAGTAAAAATAAAGACAGCAATCATAAAGTTTTAAAAATCGCTTAGACATTTATTTAATTTTTTATCCTCATTGCAAGAAATGTATGCACACTTAATGAAGCCTGAATGTACTAGTTTCGTATATAATTATTTAGTTTGCCAATTTCTTATTTTGAATCACATGCCTATATAATACATATTGATTGGATATTCTCGGTGATGTTGTATTTCTCTAGGTTGTAAATAAACTGCTGAGACCTAACCTCTATATGTTTTATATACTCACTGATATGAAGTTATTTTCCAAACCGTAAAACTACAATAAAATGGCTAATACGAGGGTTGTCCAAAAAATTCGTGCACTGCATTCATTGTTCTGAGAGTCCTTAATAAAAAAACATGAATTATATATCACTTGAAGGGGAAATCTGTCTCAAATAAGAAAACAAAAGAAAAACCCGTATAACCAAAGTGTCGTGAAAAAGAATTGCCATTAAGTTACCTTAGTAACATAATACCGGCCCACGACAAAAAAATTGGGTCAGTTCATTACTGTTATTGTATTAATTTTCTGTTGCTTGTAAAATAACATTTGCTTTTTATGTCATTATTTGTTTTACTGTCAATAGAGGAATGATTGATGCAAAGTATTTTGTACTTTTTATTGTTCATATGCAATGTACATGTAACATATCTACCAGTGCACGAATATATTTGACAACCCTCGTCGCATGCGCCGGCATTACGGATGAAGGTCTTCCTGACCGGTTGTCATCGTCTACCCACCCTCTACAGAGCGTTTGCCCCATTTAAAAACAAGCCTTCGTGACACTGAACTTGTCCCGCTTGCTTTTTAAGTTCTTTGTAGGTATCTGACGGTGTTTTACCAATACTTGCGCAAAATTTAATGGTCGTCCGTATTTCCAGACGTTGAGCAACTGACATATTCACGTAATTACAGTATTGACAACCACACAGAAATGTTTCTTTACGACCTTTACAATAAGGCAAATCATGTCATATTTTCAAGTGACGTAAGGAATACGTACACACACTTTTTCCTGAATTTTGACGTTTATATGTAGTGTTTAAAGAAAACAGTGATGCATCAAAGTAATGAACTAACCCAATTCTTTGTCGTGCGCCGGTATTACGTTACCAAGGTAGCTGTATGACGATTCGTTTTCACGACACGTCGGTTACACGGCTATTTCTTTTGTTTTCTTATTTGAGACAGATTTCCCCTTCAAGTGATATATAATTCATGTTTTTCTATCAATAACTCTTGCGACAATAACTGCAGTGCACGAATTTTTTGGACAACCCTCGTATCTTGCTTTAAATCTTCTTGGCGACATTTATTTCCTCTTATACTATCTATTGGCGACAAGTTAATGTAATAATCTGATACAAACGACAAGATTGGATGTTTTATCTGTATATTATCCATGTATATGTTTTCAAGAACTGAAAGGTTACATTTGTTAGCGGTTTATTTCTAACTGAGAAGAAATTCAATCTTTATTAATACCATGCATGTTGTCTACCAATCAATAAAAAAAAATAATATTGTCATGTATTATGTTTCTGAGTAGCGCATGACTTACTTAAAATTTGTTTTTTTTAAAGGTTTGACTTTATCGTTGGTTTTGAGTATTAAATGCCAAGGCCTTTTATATTTCTGTGCCTGGCAATCCTGTGTGGCTTGGGGTCCAACACAATTTGTCTGACTTAGCTTTCATACAAAAGCAAACGGAATTTCTTAATGATAAAACGTGCGTTTTGATTGTTTACTGATAAGAACACGGAGACTGACAAGGCCCATCAAGAGCTTTTTCTGCAGAGGTAACGATATATGAACTATCCGTTGCATTAGCTTCAAAACAAATTAAATAGAGAAAAACAGAATCTCTTAAGAACGTCCAACATAACAAAATTGAAAATGTTGCAGGCTCGGTTTAATTGAGCCTGTTCATTGAAGGTACAACATTGAAACTATAATGCAAATCGATGCGTTCTATCAGTCATACTGACATTTACGTCATTTGTCTCAAATTAACTAAAGCTAATCATTTAAAAAATTGTGCACTGGTTTATTATTATCATATGATCAGTTATATTATGCATAGTTATGCCCCGTTTTGACATTTTTGTTAAACATTTTGTAAAGGTTTATTTCTAAAAAAAACATCAAAGACATTTACTTTAAGCTTAGAATACTCGTACACTATAAAAAAAGAATGCATTTCAAATGGGCAGATAACCGTGAAGGACATAATGGTAAATTATCTGCCTTTTTTACGTTTTTGATCATGTATGTTTTCAAAATTTTCTCAAAAAAAAAAGATAATCAATTTAAACTGTGTCTTGAAATAATTGTTGAATAACACGAGGGAAAATGCCAAAAAGTTAAACGTCCACACTTTTCTACTTTTTATCGTATTAAATTCGACAAGAAATGAGAAAAGTGAAGTGCGCTGCTTCAGTGACAGCTCTAGTGAAACATGTTTTAAAAACTTTTCGGGGATTGTTCTGACTTGTTCAAAGTTCCAGATTGTATATTAACTTTTCAGCGTCAAAAAGTAGTTAAATAAATAGTACAATTAACCGCCATGCTGGTGTAATGCATGAAGAGAAACCAGAATTGATTCTATTAATATTTTATTTATCTTAATGTTTATTTCAACAGTATTTTATTTATCAAATAGACAAACCACTTGCCCCTCACCACTGTGGGTTCGAATCCCGACTGGGACATTGTAATTGTTCATGTGAGGAGGCTATCCAGCTAGCTTACGGAACGTCGGTGGTTCAACTCAGGTACCCGTTCGTGCCTGAAATAATGCACGGAAGGGCACCTGAGGTATTCCTCCACCAGTCAAGCTGGAACGTCACCATCTGTTCTATACTGTGTCGGTATGACGTAAAACCAAATAAAACAAACAAACATGTTAATTAGACTTGTGGCTGCCTAGTAAAAGATTACAATTATCAGAATATCAAATATCATCTAAACTAATAGGAATTTTCACTTGACCATTCGACCGATTGTTAGTGAAAATAGCAAGGGTTACGGTATATGGTTAATGATCTTCCCCATATACTGGTACAAGAGAACCTGCACAAATGACTTTTTTTTTATTTTGACTAAATTTTATACGGAACGCAATGTGTATGGATAAGCAATCAGTCTTTATTGATTTGAGTTGGCATGTTCTAATCTTTATATTCCTTTTATTTTCCTTACATACTCATAACAACTGTGATATTTTTTTTAATGTAATCTTTTCTTAATATGCACATGATTATTTCTTAATGTGAAACTGACTTTTTATTCACATTACCTTACATTTTAAATTGTGATAATTTTAAAGGACCACAATGGAAATACGAGCTTGCTCTTTTTTGTGTTATCCTTGGTTTTGGGAACATGTCATGGTTTACATAATATAGTATTTAAACATTTATTTATTTATTTATTCATTTATTTCAACATTTCAATAAATTAAGATCAAGCTCAAAAGTCATGTTTAGGAGTCTTCCAAGTAATACACATGTACACATATCATGCTGTGATGTTTGTAATAGGATGAATAGATTAGTCTGTGTCACAATTGCATTGAATTTAAAGAAGCAAATGACCTGTTACAGTAGTATTTATTTGACATTACAAACATTACTGGAAAACTTTAAAATTAACTCTACGATTTTTCATGACGAATCACTTGTGACAATATTTATTAAAACTGAATTGCATTTAAAGAAAAATGCTAAGTGTATTAAGGTTTATATTTGTACATAAAGTCATAGTCATTTTAACTAACAACTGTTCCTCTTTCTTTCAAAAAAATCAAAACAACATCAAAACTATATGTGGTAAATCTTGTTATATAAAATAATTATTGTAAGGAAAGGAATTATTGCCTGAAATAGTTTACTTTTCTTCTCGACATTTTTGAACTTATGTATCTGATGTTCCGATTTAACAGTAGGAGTATTTTATATCCTACCAAGGCATATTTAATCATTTTCGCATACATGATATATCAACCAAGAACGAATATCATGAGTATAAAATTTGTAAAATCGGTGTTAAGAAAATATAACACAAAACGGTCCCTACGAGATATGATATATGTGACGGAATAACGGGCAAGGACAATTGATACAGCTATTGCTATTCAATAGGTAAATATAGCAATTCATTTCAATGAATAAATGAACGTTTTTTTTTTTCGATATTAAATGTTTGATTAGAAAAGAAACAAAGTGCTTATCGTTGTTTGGAATAAATCCAGATATCTTTTTCGGTATAAATTTAAATAAAATTGATTCATTATAACTATATATATTTGATTTTCAAATTAAACTTTTCCTGAAATTTGTCTGATTAATTGTTTTCAGATAGAGTTCAAACTTATTGATCGGTAATGTACTTTCACTCACATGTTATCATCGTTTTATAGGAAGATTTTATATAATATTAAAGATCACAACTACACACGCGTTTTCGTTTTGTTTTTCCCCGTGCTATTTTGAAATTCGATTAACGCATCCTAAATTTGAAACAAATTTAATAAATCTGTTCAGTTTCTTGGAAATTCAAACATTAAGAGACATACCTAAAATACGACATGATTCTTGCGATTGTCAATGACTTGTGGAGAGTAATTTCGGTTAGGTTGGACTTCGTACTCTTTAAAAGAAATCAAGATAATTTAACTATCAATATGATTCAAGTCAAATAAAATGTTTTGACAGTCTATGGTTTCTACAGGTCCAAATAATAAAATAGTTTTAAAAACCAAAATTATTTCGATAATTTCGTTTTTCCAGCTTATTCAGGTATTTATATATAGCTGAGATATCAACAACGTAAATGTTTTTCATACATGCATTAGAAATACAAAAAAAATCCAAAATAGTTGTTAAATCCAAAGTCACTTAAAATAAATCCAAGGTCACTTAAAAAATACTAAAGGGAATACAGATTTACGGTTCGTTTTCTACAGCATTATACATTAAGTTAAACCACTGCTAATGGGCACTATAAGGAACTGTAAAATTGACACATATGACAGTTATATGCTTTAAAGGTCACCTGTATGCGAAATTGAAATAAATTTTACCGTGTGGTTTATGAGTTATGAATATATTGCTTAACTAAAACTTTGCTTTTAGAAGGTTTTTTTTTTTTTTCAGAAATGAGGAAACTCTTAATAATCTATAATTTCATCATTATGAAAAAATATTTTCCTATTGCTCATTGTATTACATGTATTATTCTTACAACAGACATTCATTTCGTTAAATGTAAGGATTGCGGGGATGAACAATAATTCTGATAAACTTAGAGTAACCGTTAACATGCAATTAGTAGAACGCATTTACTGACTTCAAACAAGTGAGGTTATCGTGAAAACGTGAAGAAACACAGAGGAGTACCACCTTAGAACAGTCAGTGGTAATTACACCACTGCGTGTTGCAACCGGTTTAAGACGCGCCAAACCTCATTTATAGTCCCTATGTGTTAATTTATGACATAACAGTGCAAATAAAATTAATCTCCGCTAAGTGAAACTCTTACACTGATTATGGTGACATTAAACGAAATAACAAAAATACATAAATGATCATTTAAGAATCTACAAACAAATACGGCCAAATGATCATTAACACAAGTCTAGTTATAAAATAACACACCTGAAAAAATGGCATATCTCTGAAATTGTACCACAAACATAAAACAACAACAACATATTAAAGAGATACTCAGGCAAATTAATGACAAAAATATAAAAATGATCTTATGTACTCAAATCACGCTAAAATGAATTTGTAAAAGTCCTAGCATGAATGTCTGTAAAAAATCTATTTAAATTGGGTTTGAAGTGTAAATATATATCTATATATGTTAAACGAAATTTCACTGCCGAGAAGATCACCAAGTAGTTTAATAAAACTAGTCATTTGACTTGAACAAACCCTGGAAGTTACAATAACAGATATTGTGGATATTGTATGATTGAAACAAATCTAAATCATTCATTTGACATGTTCTTTAACGTTTCCAGAGGTCACTGTGACAACTAATGTGAAATTTTTATGCTCTAACCTGACCACGGGGGTCAAGTTAGGAAACCACCATTTTATTCTTTATAAGGAAAAAACTTTTTGTTCCTAAGACTGCCTAGCGTATTCATTTTAAGACCATTTTACAGATTAATGAATGAATGAAAAAAAATTCAAAACGATGACATGAAAATTTTGCATGTGTCTCCCTTTTTAATAACTATTTTAGTGTAATGTTTTTCTTCAAATTTCTAATTAACACACATTTTTGACATACAGTGGACATATATATATATATATATATATATATATATATATATATATATATATATATATATAATATATATATTATATATATATTATATATATATATATATATATATATACGTATAAATTTTGATTATTTACTTTCAATTAGTGTTATGTATGCAAACATATTACATGTATATAATTTATATCTGACCAGTTGGTATTTCCAATATTATCATTGTTCTATTTTTAGAACATAAACTACATGTATGTACTAGAAGGTTCTTAACTGTTGTAGAAAACTCATGCATTATATTTAGATAGAAACTTCTGGAATGATCTTTATTGTTGAAGTTGCTAGATTATGATTACTTGAGAACATAATAGACCTTTCTGGAAACTTCTTAGTTAATATATATAAGGAGACATTTTTCATTAATCTTATCTTTAAGTCATCAGTTACCTTTTAAGTCATCAGTGATCTTTTAGAGTATTATTCAACTTGGAAATTAAGTGATTTATTGGAGCTTGGATTATTAATTATTCTTGTGGATTTTATTGTGGGAATTTATTCTAAAGTGTTCTTGGATTTAACGTGGATTTAACTGTGCTATTAAAAAAAAAAAGGATCATTCCAGGATCAGACTAGGACATTTGTAATTTTTATTTGGACTTCAGGTATTTTGTAAAGATAATTTTTATTTTATTTTTTTTCTTTAATAATTTTTCTGTAATAAATTGTTATTGTTACAAGTTTGTTGCTGGCTTTTCTTTTCTCGTTACACCTGGCTCGTAACAGAAATTGGGGGCTCGTCCGGATTGAATATTTCTTTTTAGGCTACATTATTGGAAATTATTACCATTTATTCTACATTTTATTATTACCGTATTTACTCATCTGAGTTTGATATCATAGTTGTTCTATTAAGTTACCTTTCATTTTGAAATTTTTGAAACACATCACTTTCTGAGTTTAAAAACCAGCAGCAAAGCAGTCATGTCTTTTAATTTAGAAAAGTTTGTAGCTGACCCTTCCCAGGAGGTATTAGATTTGGCTAAGAAAACTGATTTGCTCGATCTTGCAAAAAAGTATAATTTATTAGAAATTAAATCTTCAATGCCGTAAAAACAAGAAATTAAAAAATCTTCTGATTCATTATTTTGTTGGATGAAAGATATTTTTGGAAGAAGATGCACTTTCTCAAATTGTTGAAAAAGCACTCTGAAATTTCTGAAATAAAGATAAAAGAGCTTGAAATTACAATTTAAATTTGAACTAGAAAAAAAATGCAGTTTTGAAAAAAGAAAGGGAAGAAAAAGAAAGGGAAGAAAAAGAAAGGGAAAGGCAGTTTGAAAAAGAAAGAGAAGAGAGAAAATAAGAAAAAGAAAAAGAGAAGAGAGAGAATTTCAGTTAAGAATGAGAGAAATTAGAAATCAAAGAGAGAACAAATCAGTTTGAACATAGAATAAATTCAAAATTTGATGTCACTAAAAATATTAGGCTTGTTCCACCTTTCCAAGAAAAAGAAGTTGATAAGTATTTTCTTCATTTTGAAAAGGTTTTGCTGAAAAATTTTAAAAATGGCCAATAGAGCACTGGACATTACTTTTACAGAGCGTCTTAATTGGTAAAGCTCGTGAAATCTATACACAACTTACTGTCGAACAAAGCTCTAATTATGATAATGTAAAAGAATTAATTCTGAAAGGTTATGAGTTAGTACCACACACCGTATTACCGGCGGCAGTGATGGCAGAACACTGCAGTGATGGCAGATATCTGAAAATTACCGATCGATACAGGTAGCTTATAAATTTGGTTGGTTTGATTATATTACACAAATACGGCCCATTTCATTGCTATAAAACTATTGTCCATTGAATGGAGATACTGTAAGTAATTTTTGACTCGTTTTTTTCCTGTTTTCAGACTATTTTGAGCAGGTTTAAAAGTGAAAGCCTTAGAAAAATCCGTGAAAATGTCTGTTTTTTGTTCAAAATATCTCAAGTTTTAAGTAAATGCAGGATTTCCTGTTATCAATATAGACGTTCATCTTTTTTTGGAAATGTCATACCCTTGGGTCACGCAAGCCAAATATCTACCCCGTGAGTCTTTTTTTTGAAAGTTTTACAGACGCTCAATCTTGTCCGGTCGAAGAAAAAATGCTGCCGCTGTAGGCAGATACATATTATAAAATGCTGCCGTCGGATGGCAGAAATACCATGAAAGTGGCTAACATTCTGACAGAAAAATCAAGTTTCAATCTTTTATCAATTCCTCTTTCTTTGCGTCCTTTTAGTCAGAATTGAGACGTTAAACTATCATTTCTAATATTTTCTCAAAAG